>NC_090726.1:146057729-146105229 GCF_036898095.1 Palaemon carinicauda | reverse complement strand
TTTCATCACCAAATTGCTCAGTTGGTCAATTACCTAAATTCATCTTTTCAGATATTTTGTATAGAAGTAGAATATTCATGTTATTGTTACCCAACATGAAATATGACCAAGAAAATTAATATCCATATTAATGTCAAAGGTCTTCCATTACAGGCATCAACTAGCCCTTGTACTCCTTATTCTTTTATATAGTGTGTGTGTGTGTGTGTGTGTGTGTGTGTGTGTGTGTGAGAGAGAGAGAGAGAGAGAGAGAGAGAGAGAGAGAGAGAGAGAGAGAGAGAGAGAGAGACTTTAAAAATCATCATGTACTTCTCAACAATGCCTTAACCAATTGAGGAAGCACCAATATAATCAAAATGACAAGTAGAGTCCTCCCCGATTCGTAGGCACCGACATTACAAGAATAAAGTCTTCCCACTGTGTTTTATGTACACAGAACCGGAAAAAAATACCATGAGGCCAACCCCAAACACCAACCAACCGCTGGAATTCACGACTTAACCCTTGCTTTAGTTCCCCCTTCCGAGTTATTAATACACATAAATCATATTGACGCCACTATTGATACCTCAAAGACCAAAACATTTCCTGTTTGTTGACAAGATCATCACAGTTCCTACTCATAGCAATCGAAACAATTGCATCACTTATCGGTAACCAATACTGTTAAAAAGGAAGTGAGAAAGAGTTGGCATCAAGACAAAAAGAAGCAATGTATGGAGCGGTAGGAATTGATCGAGCAATTAAGAGAAAATTCACAGTTGAAATAAATGGTAGTAGCTGAATAGGCTGGATAGGCAGTTGGAAGTAAGGTAATAGAACAACGAATAAGACGAAATAATTATGAAAAGACTGGAAAGAAAATTTAACGGATCTTGGCAGAGCTAGAAGCAAGGATCAAAGGCCAGTTCAGACTGACCTCAAAATAAGAAGCAATCAGGCATCACACTTCTCAAAAACACAGGTGCTAATAGAGAGAGAGAGAGAGAGAGAGAGAGAGAGAGAGAGAGAGAGAGAGAGAGAGAGAGAGAGAGAGACTAGTAAATTGAGAGAAAGTAAAATTAAAAATAAACAAAAATTAAGAAAAAATCATAATTACTTCCCTCAAGTACCAGTGTAAAAGTATTCAATCCAGGGAATGAATACGTGCGAAACCATAAGAGTTTCCTGATAACTGGATAAGAGTTCGCATATCTAGGGATGAGAGAACTAGTCTAATTGAATTACAATATCCAATTTGAGAGTTATCTGAAGCTCTAGTTTTACAGAATTCTAGTGCAGGTACATGTGTTTGTAAAAGTTTAATGATTATCCTTCGAATATAAATATATAAATACAAAATGAAGAATCTCAATGAAAGGTATAGGATTGCAAGCGAGCGAGCGCGCGCGCACACACACACAAACACCATTCCGACATCGACCAGATCGTGGGGGCGATAACAAGGGAAATTACTGGTGGCGGCCCAAATGAAAACGTTGATAGCGGAGAAGAGAGGAAGGAAGGAAGCACAATGTTTGTCAACGTCTGGTGTACGAGTAGCATGTTCCCCGGATGTTTCCATCACTGCAATTCACGACACAGGTTGGTTGAAGAGTCAAAATACACAATGCTCTTGCAGTTTCCAAATATGAATGCTGACTGTTGTTAAATTCAATACTGCCTTGGCTACAGTGATACGAGCGATACAAGATTAAGAACCAATGTTTAAAGAATGCATAGGCATCTGCTCATCATCTACCTAACTAATATACAGTATATATATATATATATATATATATATATATATATATTTATATATATATATATATATATATATATATATATATATATATATATATAGACAGATAGATACATACATACATATATATATATATATATATATGTGTGTATCTATATCTATCTATCTATCTATCTATATATATATATATATATATATATATATATATATATATATATATATATATACTGTATATATATATATATATATATATATATATATATATATGTATTTGTATATATATATACATACATACACTGGTGCATATTTCGTTTCATAGTGTCTCCAGGGATGGCGTTGCTGTAGTGTTCCAACGTGTTAAAATTTCTCAATAAGGTTCCTTGGAAACCAACTGATCAACAATTTGTTTGATTCAATTTATAACATTACAGCACTAGAAACGCTCGTCTGTTGGATTTGCATGGCCAAATACTGTATATAAGCAACAACGAAGAATATCGTAAGAGCCAAATTTTACTTTCTTAAAATAAATTATAATTCAGGCACATCTATAACTTGAGTATTACTATCAATGGCTTCAACCCTAAGCTCTGCGGACCTAAGTATTGCACTCTAGTGATTAACTATATGTTAATAAATCTTTACGTCGTATTCTGACATAGCATAGTGTAGATTCTACATGATGGATTATCATCTACAAATTTTGAAACACTCTAATACCATAAGTTATTGCTCGTGGTGGATTACTTAACAGACGATGATGAATAGCATAACGATCAAAGCTGAAGGTTTCCCGCCGACGCCATCTTTGGAGATGCTTTATCGTTCCATACCCTAAACACTGAGTAACATACTCCCATAATATATGTTATAGGGAAAATAAGTTTTATTTATTCTCTGAAAACTTACAACCCAGTAAATAAACATTTTTCATGAGTGCCTTCCTCTTTAGCAATTCAAATAATACAGACGACTGTTTACTTTGACTTCATATTAAACACAAACCAAGACATGCCTTTGATCACTTGATTGCCAGGATATGATAATGAAAGCTATTTATTTTTTTATATCATTCAAGCCCAAAACCCTTCCTCTCGATCCCAGGAGACGCTATCACCCTTTAACAGCTGGGTACGTTGGCAAACTGTCAGCAGGGAGTGTTCTACAGACCTAGTAAATAGGAGCCGAGCGCTACTCCCGTTAGCTTTAGTACCTATCTGGGCGGAGTTTTATATATACAGACACACACACATATACTATATATATATATATATATATATATATATATATATATATATATATATATATATATTATATATATATATATTATATATATATATATAGAGAGAGAGAGAGAGAGAGAGAGAGAGAGAGAGAGAGAGAGAGAGAGAGAGAGAGAGAGAATTATCTATATAGATACATATAAATACATCATTTTTCTCCTATAATCTAGCTAAGGTTTTCGTACTTCAACATTGATTAATGATTTACATATAAATTTAGTTATGCACTGAATAGGTAAATTAAACGCGAAATATTCAAATAAACCAAAGCTAAAAGGACTTCTTAACAAAATCAAATCATTGCCCCAACAAGGAACATTGAGGCAAATAATGAAAGCCCCGATTCGCTTGGTTGTTAAAATATTTCACGCACGGTTAAGTCGGAGAAAAATATCACAGCTACCATTTTTTATAAAACATTATTCTCGTCTCCAAATTTCCTGGTCGAGAAACTAACGACTACGAAATAAAAAAGTTCATATTTTTAACTCCATGGAAACCTTCACTGAAGTCAATTGAAACTGAAACTGAACAACTAAATTCTTTATTCTAGTTTAACTGAACCTTAATGTTCACCTCAACAGAGATTGGCACAAAAAACCTATTCTCTATAAAAAAAAAAAAAAATTGTTTCTTATTCTACAACTTTTTCGTTATTGTGGCTCAATAACAACTTTAAGATCTAAATGGCAACAGATATACTTTCTTCCCATTTACACAATAAATGGTTATTGGGCCTATATGGGCTGCATAATAACAAGGTTAGGCTAGCTCTTCAAATATGCAGGTGTCTTCAGGTACATCTTTCAATGTTGGGGAAGGAAGTCTGATTTAGTGTCAGCAAATATTCAACAAGTGTATGCGACCTGTCAATTATGACGGCCAAATATTTGGATATGCACACACACATGCACCCCTCTCACAAGGACATGACTACTCCCTCAACCACCCACCCGAGGAAGCGTGACGGGAACGAGAGAGAGAGAGAGAGAGAGATATATATATATATATATATATATATATATATATATATATATGTATACATATATATATATATATATATATATTATAATGAAAGAATTACTTATTCAATAAAAAGGTTCTGGGTTATTTAAAAATTAAAAATCAAGTGTACAAGAGCAATTAAGATTACGTGTACTTTCAAAGTTCAGATTATTATTACTAGCTAAGCTACAACACCAGTTGGAAAACCAGGATGCTATAAGTCCGAGGGCTCCAACAGGGGAAAATAAACGCAGAGAGGAAAGGAATCAAGTAAAAAAGGAACCACCTGAGAAGCAGTGAACAAAAATTATAAAATACTATAAAATCGATAACAACGTTAAAATTGATCTGTCATAAAACTATGAAGAGAGACTAATGACATCCTGCTCAAAACACACACACACACACAAAACATTCACTGCAAGTTGGAATTTCTAAAGTTCCACCAATTCAACTGCTTGGTTAGGAAGATCATTTAACTATCTGGTCACAGCTGGAATAAAATTTCTAGAATGTTGTGCAGCATTGAGCTTATGATGGAGAAAGCATAAGTCAGAATTGTAATTGTTCAATGGCTAATTTCCTCTTGCTAAGGATAGAAGAGACTCTTTAGCTATGGTAAACAGCTCTTCTAGAAGGACACTCCAAAATCAAACCATTATTCTCTAGCCTCTGTACCATGGTTTTCCACTGTACTCGTGCCTGAGGGCACACTCAGGCACACTATTCTATCTAATTTCTCTTCCTCTTGTTTTGTTAGTTTTTATGGTTTATATAGGAAATATTTACTTTAATGTTGTTACTATTCTTAAAATATTTTATTTTTCCTTATTTCCTTTCCTCACTCGGATACTTTCCTTGTTGGAGCCCTTGGCCTTATAGCATCCTGCTTTTCCAACTAGTGTTGTAGTTTAGCAAGTAATAATAATAATAATAATAATAATAATAATAATAATAATAATAATGTGGGTAAGAGTAAGGTTATGAGATGTACGAGAAGGGAAGGTGGTGCAAGGTTGAATGTCATGTTGAATGGAGAGTTACTTGAGGAGGTGGATCAGTTTAAGTACTTGGGGTCTATTGTTGCAGCAAATGGTGGAGTGGAAGCAGATGTACGTCAGAGAGTGAATGAAGGTTGCAAAGTGTTGGGGGCAGTTAAGGGAGTAGTAAAAAATAGAGGGTTGGGCATGAATGTAAAGAGAGTTCTATATGAGAAAGTGATTGTACCAACTGTGATGTATGGATCAGAGTTGTGGGGAATGAAAGTGATGGAGAGACAGAAATTGAATGTGTTTGAGATGAAGTGTCTAAGGAGTATGGCTGGTGTATTTCGAGTAGATAGGGTTAGGAACGAAGTGGTGAGGGAGAGAACGGGTGTAAGAAATGAGTTAGCGGCTAGAGTGGATATGAATGTGTTGAGGTGGTTTGGCCATGTTGAGAGAATGGAAAATGGTTGTCTGCTAAAGAAGGTGATGAATGCAAGAGTTGATGGGAGAAGTACAAGAGGAAGGCCAAGGTTTGGGTGGATGGATGGGGTGAAGAAAGCTCTGGGTGATAGGAGGATAGATGTGAGAGAGGCAAGAGAGCGTGCTAGAAATAGGAATGAATGGCGAGCGATTGTGACGCAGTTCCAGTAGGCCCTGCTGCTTCCTCCGGTGCCTTAGATGACCGCGGAGGTAGCAGCAGTAGGGGAGTCAGCATTATGAAGCTTCATCTGTGGTGGAAATGTGGGAGGTTGGGCTGTGGCACCCTAGCAGTACCAGCTGAACTCGGCTGAGTCCCTGATTAGGCTGAAGGAACATAGAGAGTAGAGGTCCCCTTTTTGTTTTGTTTCTTTGTTGGTGTCGGCTACCCCCCAAAATTGGGGGAAGTGCCTTGGTATATAGATGGGATGGAGTACTACGTCCAGGATGGTACAGTCAGGGTACCTCTCAATGTAAAGGATGGTCAGAATTATGAAAAGTCTTATGCAATATGTATAAAGCAGCATCAGAACGACGGTGCTAGAGATTAATATCTAAATCAGGAATAGAAAATTTAATAAAAAGAAAGTTTCTGTCCAACAAATTAAGTTGAGAGTCAGCAGATGAAACCAGACCAGAGCACAATAAACGAAATAGGGGAAAATGAAAAAATTTAAACATTACTACAGAATGCATCGATTACCGAAAATCTTTGAAAGACTTTAGCAATAAGGCAAAGTCATGTGCAACTGAAAAAGAAACATACCGAATGTGTTTCTCAAGAAAATTTGCAATCAAGAATCACACCAAAAATTCTAAGGGAGTCGTACAGAGTTAAAGAAACATCATCAATACTTATTGTTTTTTCATTAGCTGGTTATTCCTCTTCTACACACGAATCTATTACAGTATTCCAAAGATACAAAATTACCAGGTAGGAAACGTGATAAGAAAATGTAAGATTTTCATGTTTGTTGTATAATTTCTGATAGAACAAGACACATTTCAAGGGATTAACAAATAGCAAAGGCCATATTGATTGTATTATCGCCTTCCCCTAAAAAATAGCAACATAATAGTTTATTGGGAATATTAATTCCAGAGTAAATTTGACCAATAAAGAATTGTATATATATATATATATATATATCTACACACACACACATATATATATATATATATATATATATATATATATATATATATATATATATATATATATATATATATACAGTATACTGTATATCGTTCCAACTATTTCCCCTTAACTTCGTGGCTCCGTAGGCGTTCAGCCTTTGAGGGTGAAATTACTAACCAGTGGCCTTTTCTAGATCCAAAAGAAAGCTGGTTGCTCCTACCATCTGCTACTGGGTGGACTTGTAGGCTACTGTATAGTCCGGTTTCGAACGAGGTACCAACTACAAACAATTCGCAGCGTGAAAACTGATCCATAGGCTAAAGCCCTGTCCACACGATCGAGCATGCCCGACGGCCAAACAGTGACACCAGGCCACAATAGTTAGTGAAAATGAGGGTTGATGACGTCAGAAGCGGGGAAACTAAAGGCAGGAATCTGGCAACACTGTATGAAGCCAGATCCCTGTCTGTGGTTTTCCCGTTTCTGACGTCATTAACCCTCGTTCTTACTAACTACTGTGGTCTGGTATTACTGTTTGCCCGTCGGGCATGCTCGATCGTGTGGATAGGGTTTTAGGGGTCCACCATATCATCCCTTGCTCACTGGGTTTAGTGGATCCTATTAAACCTTGAACTTTGGTCTATGAAATGAAAATGTACCATATAGGGAAGTGGCTCTAGGTAAGAAAACACAGCGGTCATTGGCAACTAAAAATAGCAAATCATAAACCCCCTACACACACCTATCTGTTTACACTACCTTGCTTACAATCTGGAGCTTCCTGAAAGTCATGGTCTTTCCTTTCTAATAATTCTTTTAATACACCTATCAAGTATAGAGTCCAAATATTTCCTCTAGTTTCACAGACCTATTGTCCTCCATTCTTTACACATAACCAACCCATCAAAAAACTCTAATCTCTCCTTCCACCTATACTACCATACTTATCACTTCTACATGTTTTCGAGTTTCACTCTTTTGCAGATTCTCTGATGTCACACTTGCTTCGTTATTGCGACTTGCCTTTTCTCTCAAAATACCATTCAAAAGATTTAGTCCCAAATACATAAATAAATCAACCATTTTTGTTCTTCCACCGGCAATACTACCATTAACGCCTAGCATCCATTGTTTACATTTCGCCTAGTAACCTACATCTTGCTTACATTTACGCTGATAGATATCTTCTTGCAAATACTTTTAATCTCTTTCACTGGCATCAGTAGATTCTTTCTATTAACTCTAATTACTGTGTCATCTGCAAATATCAAACATTTCACACTACAATCACAACACATTTTCTTTTCGTGGGAATTTTTGCCCTATCCTGCCTGAAATAATCTAACATACTTTACTCGGCATCATTCATAAAGCTTTTAAAAATTAAAAACAACTTATTTCTTATATTACGATCCTAATTGCCTCACTGTCAATCCCATTGAATTAACGCACAATTTTGGTAATTACATACCCATGTGAAAATTTGTTTCCACCCATTGGAGAAATGCTATTGCTAGCCGCGCACAGTCCACCACTCGAACTGAGGCCACTGTCCTCTGCCATGCCCGAGAAGAGTAATTTAGCGTATATTTCCTTCTAAATGTTAATCTGAAACCATTCCAGGTGGTGTTTTTATTTGTTTTTCGGGAGGATTTCAATTTACATCTAGAACTTTGAAGTTGATTAAACATCTGTCCCCCTTATACGTATGTTAAACGTACGTCTATGTATGAATTTAAAATAAATGTGCTCCAGATCTTGTAAGGTTCCCTTCCAAGTTATATATATATATATATATATATATATATATATATATATGTGTGTGTGTGTGTGTGTGTGTGTGTGTGTGTATAACTTCATGATTTATTGGATTTATTGTCAGACCAGCCGACATATTTTGTGTAAGCGTTGAGGACTTGTCCTAAATTTAGCGTCGCTGAATAGTTTATTACCCATTTTTTCCTAATGGCGTAAACAAAGTTTGACATATAGTTTACGAATATTTACATGAACCGGTTATTATTAAGGATTTACAGTCTTCCATTACTTTTGATTCTCTCTACAAATTACTAAGTGTAAATTACCTTAATTAATAAGCATTTTCGGCGGATCGAAAGCAGCTCTATTATTAGTTTAGTGTTCCCACTCTGTACTGACATAACTAGAATTTTATTGCCAACTGAATTATGAATAATTTCCTTGATATGTTTTCTAATTACTGATTAGATCCGTGAATTTTTACTTAAGGCCTGCATTTACATTAAATGACTTCACTGTTCGATGTACAGTATTATTTTCTTATGACTCGGTAAATATAAATATTTGATTGGGCAATCCTCATATATTAATAACCTTTTTTTTATTGATACTTTATACATCATTTACTTAAAATAATAAGATATTCACACCACTGACTTTTATCTTTAGAGGCCACTTTGTGCAGCGGCCAGGTCAAGTTGTCTGGCAGCAGCATAGGGAGGACGTCTCCACGTTTTACTGACAAGCCGCATGCATAGTTTTTTTTTTTTTTTTTTTTCCCTCCAGGATATCAGTATGGACTTAACCATTTTGGAACCCTCTCGTGTTTGTATGACTTAAAATTTACTAAAATTTTGAAAATGATTTGTGTTTGTAAAGTCACTAATAATTATTTATTCAAAATGATTGGTTACTCACGCTAAATGTATTCCGGATTAAGGTCATGCCCTTTCTTTGGTATACACGTAATATCTAATAAATTCCATTACTAATCAGTTTAATAAACTAGTTTAAAATTATAATTCTTATTGTACTTTCTTTCCTTTTTGCATCTATATATTGCTTTGATGGTAATTTTCGAAGAATAATTTTCTATTTACTACTTTGCCTCCGAATTCTTGTAAATGTGGAACAAGTTTATTTTTTTTCAGCTTGGTCTTTCGAACGCCTTGAATTAATTTGGACTTACGGTTACAAAGTGGATATTTCCCGTTTACTTTAATCATCCATTCAAAACTTTACAAAGTATACAAAGTAATTAAAAAACTTATTTTCTAAAGCCTAAAATCATCATATGATGGAGTTGGGTATCTCAAGTCTCGAACATTTGAGACTAGGCTGTGCAATCAACTTTAAAAAGCACCCATTCCGCAAGAGACACTATCCCATTCCTACCAGAATCTATTAATTTATTGAAAGTTCCTAAGTTCATCTATGATAAAATGTTTGTAAAAATAGAGGTATAATCTATTACGTCATTCTGCTAGCAAGCAGGCATACAATACATTCATTACGAATATACCGCAAAGCATGACATCCTTGGTGGCAACAATTAATGAGACTGAGCAAAATAAATCAATCTTACCTGATTTCAGGGAAACTTTGAAACATTTTGTATATCATATTTTCTTAAATATAAAAGATCTTCACACTATCTTTAAAGCTATTAACATTAATTTGAAGGCCACTAATTCGAATGAATCCCAGATACGCTTTGCAAGATTCTTCTAACATGTATCCAATGGCTGAATATATCAAGTGACATACTTCCATATGGGAGCAATATCAAATCACATTCGGTATTAGAAAGCCGTTCTGTACTAAATTAATATAAGAGCAAGGAATAACTGAACAAGTTACCATACGGTAATTAATGTTACCAGAATTGCAAATAGTATGTGGTGCACAATAATTTCGTCCGAAACATTTAATTAAAGTGACAATGGTGAGCATCATCAACAGAATGCACATCATCAGAAGCGCCCCTTCGGCAATAGCAACATGGGTATAGAGCTCTTTGGTTGCTCAATTGAAGACAAGTACGTGAAAGTAAATAAGACCATTGAACTTGAGAGACTTGTCATGAAAAAAAAATCCTTATCAACACTGCCCGGTTAGTTGGCTTACGGCAAGGAGTAAGACCTCATCAAAGTCAAGCGTAAAATGACTCTTGGGAGCCATCCCAAAGACGTTTTATGGCGGTGCTGAACAAGCATTGAAGAGACTATAACGCAGATAAGTGGGAGAGGGGATGGAAGTGGACGTTTTCCTACTTTATCCTGCAGACAATAATAATTCTTCATAGTAAAAAAAAAAAACAGCCCACAGTATTTCTTATAACAGGACAAAAAGTATCTGCCAAATTTCCCACAATTCATATTCTTCTAACCTAAGTAGACTAAGAGAATAACAGCACACCATGAATTTTCCTACTCCAATCCATGGAAGACTTTCTGTAAGGACGTGATGAACAAACTGCATTTCTCAACGGTACTATTTATTCTAAATTTCAGTACCTATTGATATGCTCTAGCATCAAAGCTGAGAGGTTTGACTCCTCGACCCTAGGTATGTTACCATAATTGTCTATCAAAAGGAAAATTTGGAAAATAAGATTTTTATAAATCTTAATAGCCATTAGTAGCAGTTATCATCATTATTACTAGCCAAGCTACAACCGTAGTTGGAAAAACAAGATGCTATATTACAAACAGGATCGAACTGTCCAGGAGGTTACCTAATATTAGATTGGGAATGTAGCATATGTAAATCCCTTGAAATGTCTGTCCCACTAAGTGAATGGTAAAGAAAGAACTATATATTAGCTTATAAAGAAAATTCTGTTTTCGAGGAATAACAAACCTTTCCATATTTAATAACGAATAACTTATCTTGAGCATAACCAGATTGACAGGCGTTGCCACATCACTATTTTTTTTCTCTATAGGTGATTGTACACTGTTCAGGGTGTCGCTACAAGCAATAGTTTAAATACAATTTCTGTTAAGTACAATACAATCTTGCTGCTATGAGGGCTGTTTTAGGTATAGAAAAAAGGAATTACCTGAAAAATTACCACTTTGATTAATTACTTATTACATAGAGGATAAGAAATCATGTAGCATTTGTTATTTTTCTACTTTTTCAAACCCAACCATAAAAAGACTGGAAAATATAATTTGCAAATAGAAATTTTTTTTTTAATGCTCTGAATGTTTTTTTTTTTTTTTTTTTTTTTTTACATGCATTGTACATTAAAAGGTGCAATCAGCCAATCAGGGCATGTGGTTTGAGTGGTAAACCTCTTCGCTTACGTTAGGTAGGTATGCGGATCGCCATGCAACGGCTATTAAATAACTGTCAGCCTATGTCATGGTCAAGCAAAGGGGAGTGGGGCAACAGGTCTTTCCCTTAAAACTTATTGAGAAATCAAAAGATTGTACGCACCTTACCCAACTGGCACCAACCACTCAAAAAGGTATAGAGGTGCATATATATAATGAAGAAGAGCATCTTAAATACCGAAAAATAAATCTAACACAACCTCAAGTATATTGCCACGCGTCTCTTCTACAACACAGAAGGTACAGAATTTGATGAAATTTGACAGATTTCTTTTTTTGGCAAACTTACGTCAGAAGTCGGCTCAAGAGTCTGGTGAACTAGTTTTTCTAAATTATTGCCAACTTGATAGTCACCTGTCATACCCAGATGACAAACATACCTGCAAGCGAGCAGATACAGGTGATACTTACATCTTCCACTTTGTTGAAGCAGGTAAAGTTTGTTGAGTTACCCTAAAATATGTTATGTAAGTGATTAAAAAATAATCTAGGATTAGGAACTGCAGTGTCTATCTTCTTGGTTGTTTGAGGTTATTTTATCAACATCTTTTTCTTCGTTATTAGAACACTTTATAATGGTGGTGAAGTACATTTGTTCCATTGTTCCGATTTATAGCAAGAACATTCGCGGACTCTCTTTGCTTTATAGAGGATCAAATTTCCCGCAGTTTCTACACTGAAAACAGCAGGAAAAATTTCAATCATATAATTAACGACGATGGGTTATTTCATAAAAGAATCGAGGAGGTAATAAGTGTTCTCTGTTTAAAAAAAAAAAACAATTAGTTAATATTTTCTATAAATAAAACGAAACAATCATAATGTAAATGGTGTCGTATTCCTTTGAGGCATCATATGTTAAAATGCAAACTTAGCTTGCATACGCATGAATAAGAATAGTAACCTCTCAGAAGAAGAAAAAAACGGGAAAGCCATAAAGCCAAGTTTACAAATAAAGAAGCAGTTCTCATGAACCAGCATGACGATTGATTGAGTGGGTTGAATGCTAAAATAAACACAAAATAGATAAAAATCGAATAGCTCAACAACAAAGGACAAAGCCCTCCACAAAGACAAAACTTAACACAAGCATACAACAAAGGGCACTGCTGTTGTGACACTAGCTTATTCTTTAAAACCAATCAATCAACAACAAAAGACACGCCTCGTCCTGTCAAAATAACAAAAGAACGCCCAAGCGGGTAAACAATCCACAGTACAAATAAATACCAACAAAATCTTGAAACGTACAAAACAAGAGATGGGTGTGACGACAAATAAGTAATTCTCTGATATAGACGTAAACCGATATCTCGTATAACAAAAAATCAAATGACGCATACAAACCTACAAGTGAAAATAGCTATGAAATTTACACGTTAAACATTGGATACAACCGAACTAAATCTCATACATGATAAAAAAGTTATAGCAGTACGTAGCAATATATTTTTATTTCAACCAGATTTGAGTTTAAAGCAGATTCACAATAAATTCTAACCAAGAACTAAAGCTAAGGGCATAGCAGTGAAACGAACAGAAAACTATTCCGGGTAAACAAGTGAAACGAATACACTCACAATATAGACTACACCGAATGTGAGCATTCACTTAACGTTCCTGCAAAGTAAAACCAACGAACGTATTTAACAGCGAAAGATAAATAAATGGAAAAATGGTAGCGCTCTCTCTCTCTCTCTCTCTCTCTCTCTCTCTCTCTCTCTCTCTCGCACATTTGGCAAACGTAATTACAAAACACTCCAACCGTCGGTGCACTGAAATGATCGATGTTTAGCCCAACAGTTGCAAGGTCATGAAAATGACGAAGGCTTCTGCAGAGAGAGAGAGAGAGAGAGAGAGAGAGAGAGAGAGAGGGCAGGGTGCTCTGCTGGCCAGGGCACCAGCCACCCGTTGAGATACTACCTCAAGGGAGTTAGTGGATCCTTTGACCGGCCAGACAGTACTACAGTGGATCCTTCTCTTTGGTCACGGTTCATTTTCCCATTTGCCTACAATTACATCGAATAGTCTGGCCTATTCTTTACATATTCTTCAATGTCCTCTTACACCTAACAACACCAATATTATTAAATAATTCTTCTTCACTCAAGGGCTTAACTACTGCACTGTAATTATTCAGTGTCTACTTTCCTATTGCTAAGGATAGAAGAGACTCTTTATCTATGGTAAGAAGCTGTTCAAGGAGGACATTCTAAAATAAAACCATTATTCTATTTTTGGGTAGTGCCATAGCCTCTGTACCATGGTTTTTCCACTGTCTTAAGGTAGAGTTCTTTCTTGCTTGAAGGTACACTTGGGCATACTATTCCATCTTATTTCTCTTCCTCTTGTTTCTTTAATGTTTTTATATTCTATGTATGAAAGATTTATTTTAATGTTATTGTTTTTGAAATACTTTAAGCGTTCATTACTTCAATCATAGTTTATTTATTTCCTTTCCTCATTGGGCTATTTTTCCCTGTTGGAGCCCTTGGGCTTATAGAATCTTACTTTCCAACTAGGGTTGTAACTTACAAGTAAAAATAATAATAATCAGTACCTTCCCGCCTGAAACACTTTTAATAAATAGTGACCTAATTATTTGGTATAGCTGTTATATGGTTTTTAATTTTCCCCAGACTTTCCTTTGAATTGTATCGCCCATTTCATAGGCCGTAAATACAAAAATACATGAAACCCAAAATTCTTAGATGAACACGTATTAGTAAATGTGTGGACGGCCTTACATCCTCATTACTCAAGACACTTATCTCTGCTGTAAATATATCTTTCATATAAACTATAATCTATGCCTGTATAAAGTCTCTGTCCGTAAATTAACAAACGATACCACATTGCTGTCGTGATCATGAATACTAATCCTAATAAAGAGAAACACATAAGAACATCTTAGACAACCTGTTATTCATGTAGAACCATTTCCATGGTTGCTCGATTTCAACCATAAAAAAAATCTAATCTGCGAAACAAGCCACTTAAGGGTATATATTCCCTCACTACTAATTAGTCAGTTGTACAGTCAGACGTTAACAGGAAATCACTAATCGTACAATTTACAAACCACTTCAAAGATCATAATGGCTAATTTAAGAAAGAACTGATTTCCCTCTCGAACAGTTTTGATTGACAGATATAAAAAACAACTGTATGTGAAGTATCACCTTCTCACTGAATTAAACAAACAAGTGACTACTGAATTAAACTAAACGTTTTATGATCATCATCAAGCCTTTCTACTCATAATAAACAAACACAATCACCAAATATTAACGCGTGTCTTATATATATATATATATATATATATATATATATATATATATATATATATATATATATATATATATATATTACGAAAATGCACAATACAGCCAATTTAGAAATGGTATGGAATGAACGGTATATAGCCTATAGATATGTGGTTAGCGGCATTTAAAAGTTATGACAGAGGCGATATGTGTGAAGAGTAAAGTATATAGGCGGGAGAGTATCTCATTTGGTGAGAAGTGGGTCTGAGACGAGGATGTGCAAGGTCTCCCAGGCTCTTAAACTTCATAATATATATATAAAAAAAAACAACAATAGTGGCTGTAGGTTCAAAGTTGTAGAATACGAAATTGAGTTGAGAATAGAATGTGACATGGTTGATGTTTGCCAATAATACTGTACTGACGGGAGGCATTGCAGAAAGCTTCAGAAATTATTAAAAAACATTAACGAGTTTACATGAAGAGAAAGTTGAGAGTTGATGGGAACAAGATTCATTTTATAATGGTATATAGAAACCAGGGAGGTGAAAAATTAATGTTAATGCACATCGAAGAATGGGCGTGGTTGATTTGCGAAAGAACTTCAGAGTTAATATAATATAATGTATAATTCGATATTATAGAAGAAATATCGGATTGGTGAAGCAAGAACATTAGCCGGTTGTGAATTGTCTGAAGGAGCCAAGATTGGAATGCATGAAGGAATGACTGACGTAACTCTTCTTTAAGAAAGGAAATTGCGGAAGTTGGATATAAATAAAGGAAAAAGGGTGGCAGCTGTCGAAATTAACTTCTTACGTTGCCCTGTACGTGTTGTGAGAAAAATTCATATAAAAATGTGGAGGTACCTGGAAGTAATAACAAAGTTATTTTACGTGGATTGATTTATAAAGATGAATTTGAGGTGGCAGAATTTCCCTTCAAAGTGGGCATTATATATCTTTTGAGCTGTTGAGGAATGCAAGTGTAAAATTACAATACAATCAAATTTTCATGCTTCGATCACTTGGGGAAAATTGGACAGCGAAAGGTTAGTGGAAAAGTTAGAAGTATTAAGAGATAGGAGGAAGGGAGAGATTTAAAATGGTTGGATAATAGGCACGAAAAATTTATTGGAAAGGCTGGGGCTTAATATCCAGAAATGAAAGAGATCGCATATGATCAGCCTTCTTTGTAGGTGTAAGTTGTGGAAGTTTTATTGCACAGAGGTTTCATCCCCGATTAAGTACCTAAGAGGATGAATGTAACAATGATCTTTGTCCTATTTTGCTGGAACTATTCAGTTAAGGAAATCTCTATCTCTCATTCATGAGCACGCGCGCAGTCACACGCGCACGCACACACACACACACACACACACACACACATATATATATATATATATACACATATATCATACATATACATATATATATATATATACACATATATATTATATATATGCATATATATACATATATATACATACATATCTATACATACATACATGTATATATATTATATATATATATACAGTACATATATATATATATATACATACATATATATACCTATATATACATACATATATATACATACATATATATATATATACATACATATATATACATACATATATATATATACCTACATATATATACATATACATACATATATATAAATGTATATACATATACATACATATATATATATAAATGTATATACATATACATACATATATATAAATGTATATACATATACAAACATATATATAAATGTATATACATATACATACATGTATATAAATGTATATACATATACATACATATATATAAATGTATATACATATACATACATGTATATAAATGTATATACATATACATACATACATACATATATATATATATATATATATATACATATGCATATATAAACATATATATATATATATACATACATACATATACATATATATACATACATATACATATATATATATACATACATATATACATATATATATATATATATATATATATATATATATATATATTATATATATCCCTTTGTGAGTAGAAATATCTTAACGTGGTGAAAGGGTTTGCGTATCGCTATGATCAGCAAAGCTGTACTAGTCAGGGTCACTCATACTTAGTCGGTTAATGTGAGCATTCAAACAAGTCTCCTACCATCACCAGTCCGCAATGAGCCAGCATGGTGATGAAAACTGGCCAAAACCCCAGACATGAATAAGGACATGTCCGAGACCATTGTCCTGCAGTGCAATATATATATATATATATATATATATATATATATATATATATATATATATATACACACATGCACAGTATATATATATGTGCAAACCTTTACTGAAGATTGTCATTAGGTTCAGAATATAACCAATTTAAGGATTCACCTTTAATATTGGAAAACATCCCTTTGCTAACAATTTCCAAAGTAACAAAAACAATATTGGTAATAATGATAAGTTAATAAACAACCATCATAATCTTATAATGCAGCATATTATTGAAAAGAACATTAGTATGATTATGTGCAATATCAAAGAGGATGGGGATTAAAATAGGTCTATCTTATCTAATTAGACATAACTCATGATATATGTCCTTGAATTTTGCTTAAATATTCAATAGTTATTATGAAGTCAAGCAACAGTCCACGTAATTCACGATTAACAGTTCGGCAGTCTCCCTTATAAAATGTAAGTTGTGATTAAGCATTTAAATGATTCATTATTTACCTGGTACACAAGGTATTTTATTATATTTTCCTTTTCTAATTGGAAGTTTTTTGTAAAACACTAGTCTCAACTTTATTTGAAAAATCTGTTCAACTTTATAATGAGACACGTTTCGATAAAGCTAGCATATGAAATAATCAATTCTTGAAGATTACTTCGATGATGAGACTTTTGAAGGATTACGGTATAATATAAAAACCATAAACTATCTGTCTAGAGAGAAAAGTATAGTAAAGCAAAAAAAATCCTTGACATCCACTCATAATCCTCATCACATATATATTTAGAAAACCAAGTAAGGAAAAGGTAAGTTGACCTATTGTGGTAACCTGCCCTTGTACAAATAAAATTGATTAGCAAGGTAGATTTCGAACCACATTCCTTACATCAGAACATCAATACATAATTTATGAATACTCATAATCACGGACTTCAAGAAATAAACCGATAATTAACCCTCTAAAATTCTATTGAATTTGTCCTCGAGTAAGTAGGACTAAAATATCTTCATGCTATTGTCTGTTTAGTCTAAAAATATGGAAGGTCATGCCTAAACTCCCAGTCTTAATTATCTTGAAAGTCTTATTATGCAAAATGAAAATAATTACACTTAATTGGGAGTTCTTGTCCAGCGGAGTAGTCTCCCTTCTACCAGGCCAGTATCTAAAGTAATTTAGCATAATAACAACGAAAGCTTCCTCGAAATTCATCACGACAGCTTGGCCACCAGTCACGAACGCTATAGCAAATGATATGTTTAGATTTATGTGTACGCTTCCCACAGCACGGATCTTGTCTCGTTAACATTTTCAGACAAATCAATTATCAAACTGATCGCGAGGATACAACTGATCCAAATTTCAAACTTCCAAACCATCATGTAAATAACTGCATCAATATTTAGATAAGCATCTAATAACCGATTGCCACTAAAATATACATATATGTAATACATATACACGCGGACAAGCACCCATGTACGTGATACACAAAATATTCATAAAAGATTGGATTGAATTTATGAATTTGATTTAGAAGTCCTGGCACTGGGGTCCGGGAGACCATTTAACACCCAAGTGCAACCTGGGGTAAAAGTCCGTAGTTCCATTATGAAGGAAAAGTTAATAGGCTAAACAGCTAAGTGGAAGGAAAGATGCAGGAACAGAGGCAGAGTAAAAGGCTAAAATGGACGCCTACAGTGCGCCTCCAGAGACTACCCCTAAGGGGAATTCATAAATGACAAGAGGGATCCTTCCACCAAAGACTACAAAACAACTGTACACCAAACCACTGTTTTCCGTTCTCTCCTCATAACATCGAAACCTTAAATCAATTATTCATTTTTCTGCTATACTAACGTTTTTTACCACAGCTTCATAGGCGCAAATTTTTATCTTCAGATAAACTATAAAAAGATTCAAATTCAACCTCTTTATTTATTCGTTTTTAGGCATTTAGGACGCGCAATTATGTCTATAGCCACCACAAAAATGTCTTCTTAATTACCAAGACAAATGCAAGTGCAGTAAATGTTCATACTGTTCAAAATTCACTTAGCGACATTCCAAGATTTCACCATGACTTATACAAAGTACTCTTAGAATAAAACATGGTTTTAAATTACGAACAACTAAAGAATTACAGAAATATGTAATTTAAAATTACCAGAAAACAAAACTATTTCACAATATATTTCGAATATTTCCGCATAAAATAATCGTTGAGCTATCGTTAATAAAAAAAATATATTGAAAACCAATTAAAGATAATAATAAATTGAAGAAAAAACTGCAAGATAAAAACACGCAAGTTTGTGACATTTCTAAAACCTTCAAATAGCTCCTAAATGTTACATGAAAGGAAAGGAGGTCAAATTACTTTCCTGAATTTCCAAGCGTTTAAGACATTTCTTCGTGACTGTGAGAGCTGCCTAATCTTTATGTAATTCAAGATGTTAATTCTTAAGCGCGGTAAGATTTAGACATCTGAGAACTGGAAAAGTGCATAAGAATATATCTAAGAGTCGGGCAAGAGAATTCCTTGTATGTTTAACGCGACATTCGAACAAATTTATACTAATTTCTCAGTTAATTTAGCTGAGTTTAACTGTTCCAAAATTTGTAACATCACCTGGTAACAGGACAAGGGAAACTTGGTATTATCAGAGAAACTTAATTCTACTAATTCTGCCAGCAATTTCTCCTTGCGCTATCTTTCTCTTTTAATAAAAACTCTTTTCCTTATTTGGTGGCATAAGGACATTGTTCTCCAACCTTGGGCTACGGCATACATTTCGCACCACGGCCCGATATATTTCCAAATGTACTCATCAACATTTATTCCTCTATTACATTTAGCTATGTTCTACTCAGCCTTTCTCGGGCACTGATTCAATTTCCTTCCATATGACCACTTTACTTTTACTAAAGAAGCTAGCAACCATTGTGAACTTCTCCATGCCAATATGTACACTATAGTATGTACTATATGACTAAAATATCTAAGTTCTCATAATAAGATAAATAATGTATGAAGAGCTGGATCTTTACGTTTGCTGCCCTTCTTATAACAAATTAAATGATAAATCATCAGTGTTAACCAAGTTGGTAATGACAGGATCTCGTAAGCTCTGTATAAATTAGAATTTGATTATGTACGGAGCCTAAAAATAATGTGCATGATATTGTTTAGAAATAATAATAATAATAATAATAATAATAATAATAATAATAATAATAATAATAATAATAATAATAATTTGAAAGGTATGGTCTATCTATTTCATTGTTGTTAGGACCCTTTCCTAATCATTCCTTTAAGTTTCCTCTCTATCAGAAAGAACACACAATCACCAGTTTCGTGCATCATGGCATACAATAGAGGATATTACCACAAAAAACAGACCTCGCCCATTGCTTCAAAATCTCAGGATATTACAGCCCATCTCTATACAGAATGAAAGAGGGGATTAGAAGATTTACTTAAAGAGACATTGTCGTCGTTGTGTGCTATAGATTTTGTTTCGACCTAATGGGGGGGGAGAGAGAGAGAGAGAGAGAGAGAGAGAGAGAGAGAGAGAGAGAGAGAGAGAGAGAGAGAGAGAGAGAGAGAGTTGATCTTACCGTAAAAATTCCTAAAAGAATATCGTTCTTATACTTTTACATGTATTTATATGTATGTATGTATGTATGTATGTATGTGTGTATATATATATATATATATATATATATATATATATATATATATATATATATATATATATATATATATATATATATATATATATATATATATATATATATATATATATATATAAAGTTGTTCTCCAAACCAATAACATAATTTCGGAGCTCTTACACTAGTATGGAAGGATCTTCCCAAATCAGGCAGTTGAATCGATGGAATTTCAGAATTTCAAACTTGCAGAGAATGATTTATGATAAACAGATAAGCATAACTCTCTCGTCATGGTTTAATATGACAGGTCGATTTTAACGTCGTTACTTATCTTAAGATATCTATATTTTGTTCATTACTTCTCATATCTAGTTTATTTCCTCTCCTCACTGAGCTATTTTCCTTGTTGGAACCCTTGACCTTGTAGCATTCTGCTTTTCCGACTATGGTTGTAGCTTAGAAATTATAGATAATAATAATAATAATAATAATAATAATAATAATAATAATAATAATGATAACAATAATATAAATAATAACAATAATATAAATAATAACAATAAAAACAGACAATGCCACAATTCTATAGCACTAACAGATTACAATCAAATCATAAAAAAACCCCATTTAAAAGTTTGTATAATTCAAATTTACAGAATCTTTAATATAAAGATTATCTTTAACTTTGGTAAAGGTTTGTTACATCAATAAGGTCTGTTGAGACTAAAACTACCAATCTTTATTTAGTAGCTAAATACCCCATTTTAAGAAGTTACTACGCTTAAATAAAATAATCCATGAAAATTATCGTACTAAATTTATTAGTTCTGTCAACTTTATTACGGTCTGTCTCTCTCCAAGAAAAAAAATAATCCTGTCATTAGATTCGAGCATCTTTTTATATCTCCCCCTAAAGTTGGATGAAAGTTAGGTTTTTTCCCTGCATGTTTTTTGTTGTATGACCGTCGACCTGTTTCTCTACAAGAAAGAGAGAGAGAGAGAGAGAGAGAGAGAGAGAGAGAGAGAGAGAGAGAGAGAGAGAGAGAGAGAGAGAGAGAGAGAGAGAGAATTGTTTTAATTTTATTAAGGATAATTAAATAGATGGACGTAAAGTCGCTCTCATCGTTATTAACCAAGCGTACATGCAAGAAATCAGCCGTGATTTAGTATGACCTTCATATTTTCTATAATCTCTCCTCTTTTCACATGTAAATCTACCACCTCCTTCGGGAGCTGCAACTCTGTACTCCTTCCTAACCAATTCTTTACATCCCTACGGCCTTGAGAATGAGGACATTGAAATTGCCGTTCCGTTAGCCTTCGAAAAAGTAACATAAATGACTCCGTGATTATTCTCTTTTGACCTCCATTAACATAAAAATGCCGGAATACACAACCATAATCTTTTAAATATTAAACTTAATTTGATTTCTATTACAATGTATACCAATCAAGCAGGCAGAAAATGTGGTAGGCTGTCAAATAGAAACCTATATAATTTCCTGCAAGATTAATTAAAGACAGCATTCTAGTTTGACAACTAAATTCTGGCCTTTCACTGCCTCCATCCCTACCCCATATACTGCACACACTATTATGTTTAAATAGCGTAATGTGTTAGGGAGGCAGTATAGTGAATGTCTTTTTTTACGAGGAAAACTCCCTTAGATGATTCTATGGAGGTTTTTTCCATTTACTAAAAAAGGAAAACAAAATTACGCACAATGTGACTCCTATCACTGCATTTACATAAGGATTGGGCCAATTACAACCATCAAGTAGTATTATGATTTACGAATGAACCAACGCAATTTATTCAAGCGATAAATAAGAATAATGAACACATTGTCAGAGATTATTATAAATTTCCGTAAAATCCACAGATTAAAATTTAATAAAAATACCACTACGTCTGTTGGTGCTTATAAGTAATGGTCAATTGACATTACATACTGAGCAGACACTTGCAATAAAATAATGGTAATGAAGATATGAAGTTCTTAACATTACGTGTAAAAGTGATATACGAGAGCTTGAATGTTACCAAAACAAATAAATTTTACAAATTCTAAATGTTTGAGTTTTAATTCACTATTAATCTTTCATTCTCATTATACAAGTGAACTCATTTCCCTGATGCTTCGGAACGGCGCACTAATTATTTTGTTTTGAAGGGCATCGGTATTAATAATTGCAAAGTAAAGGGGGGCATGTTTTATTAAATTCGTTTGATGCATGTTGTATATATGACTTTTAGCAAGCGCCTGTACTGTACATAAAATATCTGTACATTCACATAATTTCTTTTCATTAATAGGACACCTGTTTGTTAACGATAAAGATAAGTGTGTGCGTCAGAATGAGTAGGATAATCGGTGCTTTAATATACAGTATAACTGTTATAAATGGAAATTGAAAGGTGAAAGGCCACGGAGTAGAATCTATTCAAAAGAAATGTGAATAATACGACATTTTGGCGGAGGAATGTTAATCAGAATAAGAAAATGGACGCTAGTAGAAACAAAACAGAAACTGACATCAGCTCTAAATTTAATTTACATAAGAAGGTTGAAATAGATGAACATGGTAAAAATGACTTTTGAGGCAAAGGTTAAATTAACAAAAAACTGTAGTAGCACAGGTATTGAACTTGTTATTAAGGACATACATAGCAACTGGGTCTGCTTTATTAAGAAACGCGCCAAACTGGGATCACGGTTTGACCAAACTTAAAGTTGAACTTATTTTCCAGAACACTAATGACAATGTACTGAATAATAACTATTTTATCGAATATCGTCCAGCACTCTGTTGACACCCAGGAATAGTATTAGTTTTATCGAATGAAGATGATTGAAAAATTATCATGTTGCAACAATATAAAAGGTGCTTAGAATGTTAATTAAAGAATTTACGATCAGTTAGCTTAGTTCAAAAAGTCTCACCAAAACTGTTGTGATATTAAATACCAGAACACAACAGGTGAGATAACATAACATCTTCTAGACAATAAAAACTTTTTCATTTAGAGATGAAGTGTCTGGCCGCTGAGCGTTGGTTGATTAGTCAAAAGCAATGTATATATATATATATATATATATATATATATATATATATATATATATATATATCTATATATATATATTTATATATATATATATATAGATATATATATATATATATATATATATATATATATATGTATATTTATATATATATATATTTATATATATATATATATATATATATATATATATATATATATATATATACATATATATATATATATACCGGGAAGAGCAAAGAATGTGAAAAAAATACCCTAGAAAAGAGCCTATTTTTTTTTTTTAATGAACTCTTAAGACACCTTCAATATAACTTATAGGTCTTCTTAAGCTAGACACACAAAAAATGCTTCGTTCAATCAGATCACTTAACAGAATCTCAAGAAGAGATGTAAGAATGTACCTATAATTCTAGATATTATTCACACGCTATACAAGACTAGCAACATTAATCGATACGATGGAACTGCAAGGAACTGTACATGACTCATTAGACTTGTCTCCAAAATATTTAAATATTTGTTTTACGATAATATATATATACATATATATACATATATATACATCTATATATACACATATACGTACGTATATATTTACACGCAAAGCATGGGGTTTAGGGAGGAAAAATTATCCACAAAGGCATCTAGCAATTACGACTGTCATATCGAGGTTCAACTGCCTGAGACCATTTATACCAAAATGTTTGCAATATTTTAGAATCAAAGCCCAATTCCCTCAGCAAGGCACACAATATTGCCGTTCCATTACGCATAATACCTTTCATTTATCAACCGTTCGTAATTTCTGAAGATATAGGGCATCGAACCATCCACAAATTATCCCAGTAATCCCTGCAATTAACGAAAATTAAAAAAATAGCGAATGCTTAGCTTGGAATTAGCTTTGTCATGCAAGACAGAAACGGATTTCGATTTGAAGTTATTGAGCAGACAGGAAACCCCCCCCCCCCACACACACACAATATACAACTCGTGGAAGAATGAAAGAGTTTCTCCAAATATGTTACTTTATTGAGAACGTCGTTCTACCAACGGCGTAAAAATAAATTTCTATTCAAGTCTTCCACTCGACTAACCAGTGAATAGAAATAGCAAATTATTGGTATTGCCAACTGCTAAAAACATACATGGTAGTAAGCAAAGTTTTCGGACGACGGTGTTAATCCTATGCTCCTTTCTAACCTGGTTGGTTATATTGGATTTGGGAAATTTGGCTATAGATAACCCGAGTTGGTTTCCGAGAGGCCATTCAGCGCACAAAAGCATCGATAGGAGAATCCTGAAGTTACATTGAAGTAAAAGTTTGGAGGTCTGACAGCCAAATGGAAGAAAAAAAGTGGGAATTGAGGTAAAGTAGAAGGTTATAAATTAGAGTGCTGCTAAAGGCCTCTGAAAAAACGTAACATACAGTACACCGTGTGCGGTGCAAAGACGACTCCACACCTTAACCGAAATCCGGTTAAACTCTAACATCTAGCTAACAGTCAAATTCAAAACATCTCCCGCCTTTATGTATCTAAAACTAGTAAACCCTGTACAACGTAGATAAAATGACCATAGTGCGTTGACAAGTTACTAATTTACTCTTTAGGCAATCGGGGAACAAGATATTTTTTTTAATAACCAGCTTTAAGACGTATTATCTAAAATATGGTTAGACCTTTAATCTCAAGCAAGCCATGAGATGACAAGAACTTGGCCAAGGTTAGTAACTGCGGGCCTACTCTCGAGATATATATATATATATAATATATATATATATATATATATATATATATATATATATATATATATATATATATAGTGTATAAATTTTATCACTAAAAGTTATAAATACAGTATATATATATATATATATATATATATATATATATATATATATATATATATATATATATTATTATCACTAACACTCATTCCATCTGGACCAGGTCCCCCCAAAAAATTAAGAAATGCTCTTTTAATGACAAGTACTTCCGCCTTGCCTAGGATTCGAACCTTTACATCTGAGTCGTATTGAAAGTATCCGTTAACTAGATCATACTAGATCAAACTTACCAATCAGCTATCAGTGGACAGCAATATGTATAGCAGTTGTACTTAACTCTTGGTAGCCGAAGGGTCTGAATAGTCGAATAAATAAGGGCAAACTATTGAATGGTTAAGTCCAAAAACAACAACAAATATCCATTTAGCCTTGACATTTGTTAACATTTTCAAAATAGTTTGAAGGCTAATCATAACTTATTTCTATATTTTTAAATATCAAATAACGATTCAAGATAAGCTAACAAGCATGCATTATTATCGTTTTTTTTTTTGGGGGGGGGAAGGGGGGGGTGACAGGATGACGTTTTTTCACGTTACGATAACCATACCAAAGAATTGTCGAACATTAAACCATGAGATTTCATGATGGGATCAAGCGAATATGATTCATTCTATATGAACAATATACTGCTCCTTATGCATAGCACCTAAAGAGAAGTTAACAAAATTATAACCTACAAAATATGGAGGGAAAACTAAATGGTTGAAATAAATATGCATGTCACAAAGTACTCGACTTACAAGGATTTTCTTTTTTAAGGGGGACGGGTGAAGGTTTACAATGATTAAGATATGGAAGTTGGAATGATACACAAAGAAACAAGAGAAGCGAAACATTTAGCCCCAACATAAAAACCGTAGAAATTCTTTCATTTACACCCAAGATGTAATACAAAACTGCAGTAAATGTGTGAAAAGATTTTTTTCCATTGCAAGCCTTTGTCGTAGTTGCAGAATCGTGTTAAAAGCTTGAGAAATTTTTAGGGGGTCTAACTGTAAACAGAATCTAATATTAGCTCCTTGATGGCTAGGGAATGTATCCGATAATATGAAAATGTCCCTACAGTAAATATTACTTTTAGTGAATACCACTCCGACAGAGGTGCTCTCATCTAGGGATGACGGAATTTAAATTCAAAATTCCTATTTCAGAGGTTTCATTAAACTTATTTTTTCCAACTAGTAAACTCATTTTGGTGAAAATTTACCGCCGAATCGTTGGAATTTCTCTTCAAAAATAAAATAAGAAAAACAAGACTAACTTAATCTGAAGTTAGCTAAAAATTAAAATACCCAAGTTGTACATAATCTTGCTAAAATTAAACAAGCAGTACTAACTAATGTACACTAAAACTTTAGATACAAATTCGAATGTCCTTTTGAAAATCATATATTTCATAATAAGCCAGTAAGTTTTTATAGGTCAAAAAATATTCAAGGTCAATAGGACGAGTTTGAGGTGAAATAATATATTCTTGGGATATATATTAGCAAAAAATAAAATTATCGAGATATATAAATTTATAAGCGCTAATTAGACAACGCAATAAATAGCCATTGCAATGATACATCATTTATTGCTATTGCCAAGTAAATGATTTCATCATGATTTTTTTAAGATACATTTAGGATAATCAATGAATAAGCATGATAAAACTGCAAAGTTATTCAAATATTGCCCGTTGCAAATTTATTGTAATTAAGGGATCTACGAAAACGGACAAGGCTCTTATGCAATATCATGTTGAGACTCGAGCATTCACGAAATTCACAGTAAGTAAAAAGCATATAGATATTTAGCTCCTGAAGGTTGTAAAATGCATGCTTTAATTATATAAAAGGCGATAAATCGACAATCAAGATATCGTGACTTCGCTTGGTCAATTCTGAATGTAAAACAATAATATTTTTTATTGGTGCTCTTTATTTTCAAAGATAATATCCACACATTCATGACAAGGATAAAAATTTTGGCAACAATCATTCATGAAAAAATCATCTAAGATCACACTGTATATACAGATTTCAAACTTTAATGCACTGAAGAGCTTGCAATATCTTTGCAGCCACGATCGATATAAAAAAAAATCTCGTTAGGGATACATTACTAGAGGTTTTACTTGCATAATATCAAAATGACTCGAGATAAAAATAGTTTGACAAAAATAAGTCGCAAAGGTAAATTTTACTATCGTATTTCAACACAATAATAAATTTTAGTTTAGCAAAAACTAATCACCATTTATAGATTTTCATTTAATTTAGAGATTTGGGCCATAAACCCCAGGACTGTAACCTAGAGGGACATTCAATGCCTAAATACAAAAGTGGTGTAACCCAGCAGTTGCACTATGGAAAAACAGTTGAGTTACTGGACAGCAAGATGGAAGTAGGAACAGATGTATTGTTGAAAGCTAAAAGTGAGTGCAATTAGGGTTGAAAACTGCATATACTTCCACGTAATGCCTACAGTGCACCACTTGAGGTAACCTGACAGCTCCAACCCACTACTCCCTTATTTACAATTGAGATACCACCACTAGTGCGTTTCTAGGTACTTTGATTGGCCAGAGAGTACTACATTGGATTCCTCTCTCTGATTACGGCTTATTTTTCCTTTGTCTAGACATATTCCAAATAGTCTGGCCTATTCTTTCCACAATCTCCTCTGTCCTCATACACCTGACAACACCAATATAACCAAACAGTTCTTTGCTCAAGGGGTTAACTACTGCACTGTAATTGTTCAGGGGCTACTTTCCTCTTGTTAGGGTAGAAGAGACTCATTAGCTATGGTAAGCAGCTCTTCCAGAAGGACACACCAAAATCAATCCATTGTTCTCTAGTCTTGGGTAGTGCTATAGCCTCTTTACCATGGTATTCCAATGTCTTGGGTTTAGTTTTCTTGCTTGAGGGTACACTGAGACTATTCTCTCTTCATAGCGTGCGTGTGTATGTATGTATAAATAAATAAATATATATATATATATATATATATATATATATATATATATATATATATTAACGTGTACTAATATTAAGATATTTTATAGTTATTCATTACTTCTTATAACCTATATGGTTTATTTCCCTATTTCCCTTCCTCACTGGGCTATTTTCCCTGTTGGAGCCCTCGAGGTTATAGCATCCTGCTTTCCCAACGAGGGTTGTAGCTTAGTAAGTAGTAAGTAGTAATAATAATAATAATAATAATAATAATAATAATAATAATAATAATAAACATTAATTTCTAAAAATCAGTCAATGGGATTTAAAATCCCTTTCCAGTCAAAGTAAAAATCCCTCCCAACTCAGAGAGTAAACAATCAGGAGCCCCTGGCAGTTTATTGTGCGCATGTGTGCGTTTTTGCACAGCAGGGAATGGGGCTATGGATAATAGTGGCGTTTGGAGCGTGGGAGGGGTGACAGACCCAAGAAGTAAAAGTGCTATTTCCCTAGGGTGAAAATCTTGGCTCCCCTAATCTACATTCCGTCGTAACAAGTAAGGTAAGACACAGGTCTTCTAGACATCCCCCCTCCCCCCCCCCCCCCTCCTCTCTCTCTCTCTCTCTCTCTCTCTCTCTCTCTCTCTCTCTCTCTCTCTCTCTCTCTCTGTATATATATATATGTATATATTATATACTATATATATATATATATATATATATATATATATATATATATATATATATGAATATGTGGAAGTTTTTTAAGCCTAAAATTTAAAAAACTACTATTTCCCCCCCAATATTTAGTCAGACATAACATATACATGGTAATATTACACAGATAAATCAGCTACCTAATATTTCTGATAAATGTTGAGAATAGAAATTAACATTTCAGGTCACCCCCATTTTCTATTATGATAAACTTCAATTTTTATATGGGGCCTAGCTAGCAAATGATTGGGTCAGCACCCTTGCCAATATTCATTGAAGATTCTTCAGTCTAACCGTACAGAAGTCTTTCAGTAAAACGAAAAGGTAGATCTGAAAGTTCCTCTGTTTACGATATAAAGCTGTCTGTCCCAAAAGCCGCCCACCACCACCACCACCACGATTCAAAGTAACTCGCGGATTGCAACATTATAAAAAGTCACATAGAATTTTGATGTATTAATAACCTAACAGACATGATGACCTATGAAAAATGAGATTAAAGGCATTCGCCTTAAAATCTGTACTTATAAAAGAATGTTAACAGGATATGGCTACACAATACCTTCACAAGACACGCATCAGATAGGAAATGGATGAGGAAGAGTGGGGTCAACTAAGAAGGCAGCGATATAAAGTATTAGTCTAGTGAAGGAGAGACGATTACAAGATTCCACTGGAATTGCCATTTTCCTCAAAATAAAAGCCAGGCTGATAGAAATTTGAATCAAGCCTCCTGACTAACAGCATGATCCCTCTCTGGTACGCGACAATCTAAAGGTCAATCATCCCCTCATGGCATTTATCCCTGTTTTTAGTCTGACGTTTGTTTTGTAATCCTACTGACATTCTTCCAACTAATCCACTTCATATGAGAATAAGGGCCTATTTTGAGTTGCTTTTGGGTTAAGATTTACTTGAATATATTATAAGTTTAAATCCATGTTTGATTTTTATCAATAACCAAGTACGACAGCTATTGTTCCACTTCAAAGTCCTTTAAATTTGTGGGATGTAGTTACAGCTTCTGTTAATCCAAGATAAATACATTTTTGGCAAGCAGAAAAAATTCTATGTTAATTACGATGATGTCCTAGGTGAGCTTAGTGTGTGTTTAAATGACTCAAAATTAAATATTCCTTACTATAGTGTAAATTTTATCATTATTATCATTTCTGATGTTGTCACTGCCTAACAATTATCGTCCTCACAAAGTCCGATTTCATTTTTCTGTACTATTAGGAAATTATAATCACTATTACAAATTTTTTGTCACTTTATTGCAATATCAATGAAAAAGAAATCCAACAGTTTTTTGGCTTGCAACATGCTCTTTTAGTTTTCTCCTCCATTTCTTCACCAATTTTTCCTTCATAAACATAAAAAAGTTTGACATATCATATAAGTAAATCGTTCTAACTTTAATTTCCATTTAGAAATGGATAAGACAGCTCGTTAAAATAATGCTCATATACTGCTTACCAGAATAGTTTTGGTATAAGCATAAGGAACTCTAAACTTAATTCACAAATGGTCATTAATAGACGAACCTTGAAAAGTATTCTATTGTTCACCATAGCATCAAACAAAGGGAGCCATTATATATCTTGCCGTCATCAATCAAAGTATACTTCTAATTTTCTCGTTGTATATTATAATTCAAGGAGACATACTTCATACGCTCGTATTTATTGTTATGGATGAAATCAGAGAAGTAAAAAAAAAAAAAAAAAAAAAATATGATCATAAAAGATAGTGCTGAAAAATTGTCCAAAATACTTATATTTACACAAATACAGTATATATATATATATATATATATATATATATATATATATATATATATATATATATATATATATATATATATATATGTATAAATATATGTATGTGTGTGTGCATGTATGCATATATAATTATCGAACGATAGGTTTACTCTCAGGAATCTAAAATAATATTTGCAAAAATCATATTAAGCCGAATGAAAAGACAACTATACTTTAATAATCCCTGACAGTTTGCAGGCTTTAAAAGTGGTTATTTAACAAGTGACCATATCCATGTAATTGACCCGCTAATGGAAAAATCCAGAGTATAACAAGCCACTTTGTATGGCATTTATACACTAAGAAAGCTTTAGATTCTGTCAAAACTTCAGCAGTAATGAAAACCCTTCAAAGAAAAGGAATAGAAGAATCTTATGTTAACACGCTTGAATATATCTGAACGGGAAGTACAAATCCTAAAACCACATAAGTCTGCGAGAAAATTCAGATTGTGAAAGATGGACAGGGAGACCCGATCTCTCCTATATTACCCACAGTATGCCTAAAGGAGTGTTTTTTTTTTTTTTTTTTCAAAATTTATGCTGGGAAAATGTAAGAATTAACACTAGAATGAAAAACCTCGACAACTTGAGATTTTCCAAAAGACACTTGTGTTTAATGATACATGGGAGGAATTGCAAAAGATAATAGATTTTAATAGTTAAAGCAAAAATGCGCACTGATAATGGGCCCCTACAGATTGCAAAGGAAACAGGGGAAAGAATAGAAGATGATGGATAGACGAACTAAGAAAATTTGCGGGTATAAACTGGCATAGAAAGACCATAAATAGATGTGGGTGGAAAGACATGTCCGAGACATTTGTTCTGCAGTGGACTAGTAACGGGTGATGATGATGATAATATATATATATATATATATATATATATATATATGTATATATACAGACATATATATATATATATATATATATATATATATATATATATATATATATATATATATATATATATAAACATATAGATATATATACATACATATACCAAAGGCACTTCCCCCAATTTTGGGGGGTAGCTGACATCAACAAATGAAACAAAACAAAAAAGGGGACCAGGGACTCAACCGAGTTCAGCTGGTACTGCTAGGGTGCCACAGTCCAACCTCCCACATTATCCACCACAGATGAAGCTTCATAATACTGAATCCCCTACTGCTGCTACCTCCGCGGTCATTTAAGGCACCGGAGGAAGCAGCAGGGCCTACCGGAACTGCGTCACAATCGCTTGCCATTCATTCCTATTTCTAGCACGCTTTCTTGCCTCTCTCACATCTATCCTCCTATCACCCAGAGCTTTCTTCACACCATCCATCCACCCAAACCTTGGCCTTCCTCTTGTACTTCTCCCCTCAACTCTTGCATTCATCACCTTCTTTAGCAGACAGCCATTTTCCATTCTCTCAACATGGCCAAACCACCTCAACACATTCATATCCACTCTAGCCGCTAACTCATTTCTTACACCCGTTCTCACCCTCACCACTTCGTTCCTAACCCAATCTACTCAAGATACACCAGCCATACTCCTTAGACACTTCATCTCAAACACATTCAATTTCTGTCTCTCCATCACTTTCATTCCCCACAACTCCGATCCATACATCACAGTTGGTACAATTACTTTCTCATATAGAACTCTCTTTACATTCATGCCCAACCCTCTATTTTTTACTACTCCCTTAACTGCCCCCAACACTTTGCAACCTTCATTCACTCTCTGACGTACATCTGCTTCCACTCCACCATTTGCTGCAACAACAGACCCCAAGTACTTAAACTGATCCACCTCCTCAAGTAACTCTCCATTCAACATGACATTCAACCTTACACTACCTTCCCTTCTCGTACATCTCATAACCTTACTCTTACCCACATTAACTCTCAACTTCTTTATCTCACACACCCTTCCAAATTCTGTCACTAGTCGGTCAAGCTTCTCTTCTGTGTCTGCTACCAGTACAGTATCATCCGCAAACAACAACTGATTTACCTCCCATTCATGGTCATTCTCGCCTACCAGTTTTAATCCTCGTCCAAGCACTCGAGCATTCACCTCTCTCACCACTCCATCAACATACAAGTTAAACAACCACGGCGACATCACACATCCCTGTCTCAGCCCCACTCTCACCGGAAACCAATCACTCACTTCATTTCCTATTCTAACACATGCTTTACTACCTTTGTAGAAACTTTTCACTGCTTGCAACAACCTTCCACCAACTCCATATAACCTCATCACATTCCACATTGCTTCCCTATCAACTCTATCATATGCTTTCTCCAGATCCATAAACGCAACATACACCTCCTTACCTTTTGCTAAATATTTCTCGCATATCTGCCTAACTGTAAAAATCTGATTCATACAACCCCTACCTCTTCTAAAACCACCCTGTACTTCCAAGATTGCATTCTCTGTTTTATCCTTAATCCTATTAATCACTACTCTACCATACACTTTTCCAACTACACTCAACAAACTAATACCTCTTGAATTACAACACTCATGCACATCTCCCTTACCCTTATATAGTGGTACAATACATGCACAAACCCAATCTACTGGTACCATTGACAACACAAAACATATATTAAACAATCTCACCAACCATTCAAGTACAGTCACACCCCCTTCCTTCAACATCTCAGCTTTCACACCATCCATACCAGATGCTTTTCCTACTCTCGTTTTATCTAGTGCTCTCCTCACTTCCTCTATTGTAATCTCTCTCTCATTCTCATCTCCCATCACTGGCACCTCAACACCTGGAACAGCAATTATATCTGCCTCCCTATTATCCTCAACTTTCAGCAATATATATATTAAATATATATATATATATATAATATATATATAGTATATATATACAGTATATATATAAAAATATATATATAAATATAATTATATATATATAATATATATATATATACATATATATATATATATATATATATATATATATTTTATATATATACATATATATAAACACATACATATATATAATATATATATATATATATATATATATGTATGTATATATATATATGCATATATATACATATATAAATATATATACATACATATACATATACTGTATATATATAAATATATATAAATATATATATACATATACGTATATTCATATATATATATATATGTGTGTGTGTGTATATATGAAAAAAAAACGTTTATATGCGCACAATTTATCATATATATATATATATATATATATATATATATATATATATATATATATTTTCATATATATATATATATTTATATATATTCATTTATATATATATATATATATATATATATAATTATATACACACATATATATATATATATATATATATATATATATATATATATATATGCACACAGAATGATACGACAAAGCTATGTTTAATAATCTCATATATTTTACTTGTAAACAGAAAAAAAAATCAGTAAATTCCTAGATAATTCCAACTATAGAAACACGCATCTAGAGAGAGAGAGAGAGAGAGAGAGAGAGAGAGAGAGAGAGAGAGAGAGAGAGAGAGAGAGAGAGAGAGAGAGAGAGAGAGAGAGAGAATTTCTCTATCAGTTATCTATTTACAGTATTAGAAATCTTAATCTATCTTTTAACTCCCTAAGTGGTTATAGGATACCACGTTAAAGAAGCTGAGTACCTTCGTTTTAAAGACCAAAACCATTCCAGTAACCACATCTCCAGTGACTTTATTCTGTCTTTCTAACGTTACCTTGCTTGGTTATAATTCCCGTTTGTCAATGAAAATTACCTTATTCCCATCTATTCTCAAAAGCGTAATATGATCATAGACATGGGTATTCTTTCGGAGCTTAAGAAGGGTAAATAAACTCATTATTTTCGAAAAATATATAACTGAAATCTCTAAAAGACAAACGGCTTCATAAATGTAGCATCAAAAACTCAATGCAACACGAAACAAAGAAATTCAATATCTAACACGAGTTAAGGGAATTTTTGAAAAAATGCCCAAAATAATGTACACAAAACTTTATTATTCAAACAATCAGAAGCAAAGATCAAACACAATGGCTAATCATTTCAGAGAAATAAACCTTAGTCCTAAACGAAAATCCTAAGAATAGGAGATATAAACATCTAATACAAAAATATGATTCTGATAATCACAGAATTGTCAGATGACGACAGAAGAGGGGAGGGAGGGGGTTAAATTGATCGCATACAGGAACACCAAAAATGTGGATCAAAGAGTCTGAAAGGCCAACTCCATCTCACTTCAAAGAACTCCCAGACGCGTTTCTGCGCTTTCCCATCTTTTTCCTCTCCCTGTTTTTCGTCAAAAACAACCTACAGAATTGCTATTGACGTTATCTACAGAGATTGACGCTTTTCAGTTACGCCCTTAAGCTTGGCGAAGGATGTTCATTTGTTCTGAGGCCAAGGGCAACAGTTACTCCTAAAACTCAAAAGAACAAATACTTTTTATGGTCATAAAAATACGCACACCAGTCTACTTTATTTTCCTTTTCTTATAAAATAAAAAAAGTTGATACTTTATATGGAATCATGTATAAATGTAGTTTAGGTATATTCTTGCGGTAAATCAAATATTTCCAAAAAAATCGAATATTTCAGGTACTAGAAAATCTCCTACTTTTACAAGACTTGTGTAACTAAACCAAATAGAAAAATCCTTTCTAAGGTTTTCAGGTCACACATAAAAATGTTAAAAAGGTAAAGTTCTCCAATAAAGATAACCAAATTGGTCCAAGACAATAGGTTTCATGCTCTTGTTGCTATAAACCTTATCTTATAGTAAGCAACCAGTGCACAAGCTAAAATTTTACTTAATTTGAGCACAAATCTGCTATAAAAAAGAACACTAACGTGATGAAAAGAAAAAGAGCCAAGAAAGTCGAGGTGAAATCTGCGAGCTCCACTTCCAAATTATGTTTACATGGCAAGTCTTTAAATTACCATGCTGAACTAATAACTTACTCGTCTTAAACGGCAGAGGATGTTTTCATGCGTTGTTTTAAAAATATCATGAAATTTGTCACTAGAAATTTTCTAGTTTCTATTTATTTGTTATTAAGATCTTCAAGTAATTCTTCTGAAAGCAAGAATTACAACAGCAAGTGGACGGGATTTACCAAAGAATCATTGGAAGGGATAAGGCTAAAATCAATACCAGTTCGGTTCAATCAACCTAATATTCTTCGGCTTCCTGGCTGAGATGTCTAGCTTTCAGCTCACGTCTGCTATGACCAAATAACGATCTTTACTCATCCCAGAAGACTTGCTGTGAGATACAGTAAGACTGACTGTCACCTTCAACACCCGACTCCTACCTATCCCAACATAAATGAGGGAAAAGATATAAATAAAACTAACTAAAGAAAAATATCCATTTCAAAAACACCCAGACGTCACCGGTTAGGATGTTCGCTGGACTAGTTGCGTCCCGGATTTGATTCTTTAACGAGATGGAAGCCTAGTCAAGCCCATCAAATCGCTTTGTACCTCTGATGACCAAAGCAATGAATCATGTGCTTGATAGTTTGTCAACTGTATTCGCAGATAAGCCGAGAACCCTCCTGGGAACTCACCTTTACACAGATACGGCATTTAATGCGTGTGCAAACATCATCATCATCAGCCGTTGCTAGTCTACTGCAGAACAAAGGCCTCAAACTTGTCATTCCACTTACGTCTGTTTATGGTCCTATGCCAGTCCTCACCCACAAACTTTTAGTTCGTCAATCCATGGTCTTCTCTTTTTCCCCCTGCTTCTTTTGCCATCTCTAGGGACCCATTCTCTTATTCTTAATGACCATCTTTTGTCTGTCATTCTTATCATATGTCCTGTCCATGTCCAATCCCTTTTCTTACATGTTGTTAGAATAACCTAGACATTAGTTTGCTCTCTTAACCTCGCTGCTCTTTTTCTGTCTATCAGTGTTATTACCATCGTTATTCTTTCCAAAGCTCTGAGTTGTAGCTAGCTTATGTTCTAAGATATATATATATATATATATATATATATATAGAGAGAGAGAGAGAGAGAGAGAGAGAGAGAGAGAGAGAGAGAGAGAGAGAGAGAGAGAGAGAGAGAGAGAGAGAGAGAGAGAGCGCGCTTAATTGGTTTCGAAAGAAAACTTCACTTCGTCGACTCAAAAAAAAATCCAGTTCTATGAGCAATGAGTCGTTCGTTAGTTGTTGGGGCAATTGGTTCAGTACTGTGGATTTCTGGGACCGCATACATTTCCACGCAATATCTAAGAAGTCCACTCAGCTGTAAATGGGTAACAGCATTTACGAAAGACAAGGAAAGAGGCGTGGAGCTAGCACCTTTACACTTTTATTACATGTTGATATATAAAAAAGACTGAACTCTTCGGGTACCATTACATTCAAAGAAAAAGAGCATATTCTGAAATACGCACACACGCACAAACATATATATATATATATATATATATATATATATATATATATATTTTATATATATATATGTATATATATATATATATATATACATACCTCTTTCACTTTATCCAAACCGATGAAAATTATAGATATAAATTAAAAAAAAGAGACATGAATTATAAATGGATGATGTTGAATGTCCCTTAGGTACAGTAAATTTTCATGTATTTTTGGGATGGACAGTCGATGATATATATACTGAAATATCAGGAACAAAGGAAAAGGAAAAAAAAGACATAATTAACTATCAGTCAATTAATCAATTTAGATTTAAAATTCAACAATAAATAGGCATACCTCCTGGTTAATTAAAAAAACAAATGTACACGCAACCATCATCACATGAATAATGTCTTAATTCATATGACCGACAATAGTTGAATTTCTCCTTTAAAAAAATAGTAATTTCTAAAAGGCAAATGAAAAACTAGAAATATAAGAAACCAAGGAAGGACATGGGAATGAAGTGATTACGTTCCTCCCAATTATGGAAAAAAACACTATGAATAATTGACTTAGGATTGACTATTGCAACTATTCGTTATCAAACACGAACAACGGAAAAAAAATCAAAAGGCATATCAAATAAAGCAAAAGGAAATGTTACGCAATGCAAATTTTGTCGTAGTGAAGCTAAATAATCTAGGTTAGTATTTCATATCATCATCTTTGCAGGTAACGGTGTTTTATTTAACATTTACATTCAGTGATGATAAAAATAATGGGAAAATAAGGGCGCAGACACCAGTAAATTAAGGTACTAAATACAAACAATTGTGTTAAAAGATATAGCCATATCAAAATTCATTCATCAGACAATTAAATATAATTTCGCATGTTGTTATAAGCAAGATTGCAAATTATAGAAAAAAAACAATGGAACAGTATGATGAAAAAAAAACATACTAAAAACGTTTTAAGGTATTCCATACAGCCCCCTGATCAAAATTGAAATTATAATCAATTCAAAAAGTACTACACTTCCTCAAGTATCAAAAAGCATACGTTGCGGAAGCTTGAAAACCTGGATAGCACGAGGCCAGTCGCCTCAAAATAGTGCTGAAAAAAACATGAAATTAGTACCAAAATACTTCACCAGTTAAGGTCATAATAAATGTGGGAGCACACGACCGACACGTAATGTCAAAGTGTCATCGAGGGTTCAAAGCAAAAATTATTAACGGTGAAAGCTTTAAAACGTAGATGATTAACTTTAAAGTGTTGACGATCAAACATATCATCATCATAATGTTTACGTGTTTACTTGGTTCTGACTGCGATAAATAGCAGGTTTATATTGCACTTCAAACACATATAAGACAGAACTTATTCGCTTATTATGAAAATATAGATTTTTAAATTGTACTCCGCTAAAAAAGCACGTAAATTGAACCGCTCTCTCTCTCTCTCTCTCTCTCTCTCTCTCTCTCTCTCTCTCTCTCTCTCTCTCATTTTGGTAACAGTGAAGTCAGTTTGTTATATAATACCAATTGCTCTATCAATTCTGCAGTAGTGGCGAAATGACTAGGCAACCCACATGACAAGAAAGGAATATATGACCTAGATAATTTCCTTAACCCTCCTCTGTCTCTTAACCTTGGTAAGAATTTGGAAGGTTAACTGTCGAGTTCAAGGTAAGAAAGGGGAAAATGAATATAAACACACATCATGATTTCAAACACATACACACACACACACACACACACTATATATATATATATATATATATACACATATACAGTATATATATATATATATATATATATATATATATATATACATATACATATATGCATATGTATGTATGTTTATCATCATGCTGTTTACTTTGATACGGGATAGCCATCAAGAGAACGGACACAACCAAGCTTCATAATAAAACTCTTGTTTCTGGATAAACCTCTGTACAAAAAACTTTAGGAACTTTCTGTGAATCAAACTATAAAAATACAGGGTCATTTACCTACCTGGTACGTAGCACTATGTCTCTCTGTGTGTAGCTTTTAATGTCCTTCCTTTGCAATACATACTATTCTCCATCTATCTATTTTATATATAAAATAACAAAACACGTTTTAATTAACCATAAGACTCTCTCTCTCTCTCTCTCTCTCTCTCTCTCTCTCTCTCTCTCAAATTAGATATTTTCAAAGGTTCTAATATTTAAAAAAAAATCCGCTTTGTTTTTGACCTCGTATACTGGAAGGCCCAAAGCACAGCCGACCATTACAAGGCCATCTTGCTGGCATGTTCGGGCTCATAATGAGACGCTTATGATCTTGCAAGACTATTACTTTGTCTAGCGTCCCTTGAAAACAGCCTTAGGAGACGCTACAAAGATCAAATAAAAGTTCGCCGATGGCACAAGACTGCTTTTCAGTTGCAAACTGTCATTGTTTCAGAATGAACACTGTTTGAAGAGAAGAAGTTGTACTTCTCGTTAAGTTTTAAAATGTTGCTTACAATTTTTAAAGGAATGTGGATGCATGAAAACTGTTGGTATAAAGAATAGGCTTATTCTTCAAGAAAAGAAAAAACGAGGACCATGCTATACGATATCTCATCTTGCTCTGACGGCAAATGACGTATTGAAGTTTATCTAAACTTTGATCTGTTTATGTATCATAGAGGAAGAATATTAGTCAAGTTCTATCATATAAAGTATCATTAAATTTGAAGGAACGTTAAGGTTTTGCATAGTAAGAAAAAAGTAACTAAAAGATGTATCGTGCAAGGTTCCTGTATTAAATATATGAGTAGGAAATTCGTGTTTCCGTGTAGGCATTATTATTGTTATTATTATTAAAAGGGCGAGATTATCCTGAATTTGCTTTTAAAAGAAACTTCAGATATATCGATGTACCCTACAAAAAGGATCGGATTCATAGTTAATTTAATGTGCGTGTATGTGTGTGTGTATGTATGTGTATATATATATATATATATATATAATATATGAGATATATATATATATATATATATATATATATATATATATATATATATATATATACATACATACATACACACACATACACGCACATTAAATTAACTATGAATCCGATCCTTTTTGTAGGGTACATCGATATATCTGAAGTTTCTTTTAAAAGCAAATTCAGGATAATCTCGCCCTTTTAATAATAATAACAATAATAATGCCTACACGGAAACACGAATTTCCTACTCATATAATTAATACATGAACCTTGCACGATACATCTTTTAGTTACTTTTTTCTTACTATGCAAAACCTTACCGTTCCTTCAAATTTAATGATACTTTATATGATAGAACTTGACTAATATTCTTCCTCTTTGATACATAAACAGATCAAAGTTTAAATAAACTTCAATGCGTCATTTGCCGTCAGACCACGTTTATATATCGTATTGCATGGTCTTCGTTTTTTCTTTTCTTGAAGAATAAGCTTATTCTTGATACCATTAGATGCTAGTACTTATTAACTTCCACGAACTAACGAGGGCTAAATTTTATGAAACTCAGCCACGTACCCATATTGGTTGATTACACCTTAGACTTTTATAAATCATCTACATATGAATCCAAATCAGTCTACGGACAATTTAAAGTTCAAACGTTTCATCATCCAGTCCGGGCTCTATGTAAAATGATTGTGCACCTGTGAAAGCTCCAGGACAGCAGGTAATGTCCATTGGAGGGGTCTCGTTTCCCCCTCATATTAACAACATTCAAACAGTTATGGTATGCTAGTATATACAGCAAGACGGACCTCTTAATGTAACCAATATAACATTTATTCCCTTTGTTAAATGTTTCATAACACACAAAATATGTAAACAACAGCAGCTATTTTTTTTTCATGGCATACAAAATAACATATATATCAGAAAGCAAGCATTAATAGTAAGGATTTTACTATCTACAGAAACGTTGTAGCTGATGACACATCTTTTCTTAGGATCTTTTGTTCTCTTACGAATAGAATATTGTTTTCCTTGTCCGATATCAGTATCATGTGTGCATCCTCATCGTGAGCATAAACAAATTTGGCCAAAATTGCATTTTGTCTTTTTCAGCCAACAATAATAATAACAATGTATACCATCAGCAGAAGAGATTTAATTTGGCCCTCCTCCGCAAGTTCTATTACAAGGAACTTCAATAAGTACCTTTGATGTTAGCGCTCAACAACTGGTGGGGGGGGGTGCATTTTTTTGCAGCATCAGCATCCTCATTCTTTAGAAGTCCCACGTAGGTAAACAGCCAGTGTCAGAAGACTTTCATTTCCCTTACTACATAACCTGAAGAACTGTTTACCATGCAATACTATTCAAATCTATGTTTATAAGTTTTAAACCACGAATTAAAGTATCTATTTATTTGTTGATGCATCTTCTATATTTGTTCACAATTTCCTATATATCTTTTACTTTTCAAGGTCTTCTGCTCTATTACTTTGAAAAAAATATTTGACTACAAAAAAAAAAAGATTAATGCAAAATAAAAAATAATGATAATAAAAATAATGTTGTAATTATCAAGTCAAGAGAAATCTTGCTATAAAGAAGCTAAATCGAATACACACAAATGCATATACTTCAAGATAAATCTCAAACACACTAAAATAAAATACACAGCTTTAATTATATTTATTTCCCTTATTTCAAATCGAGGTTCGTGGTTATAGGAAATGTCACTACAAAGTGAAAAAGATGTTAAAAATCTTTCCTGCGAAGAAAAATATGCATATACATAATGGAAAACGTGACCAACCCACCAGGTGCTTTCAGTTAGAGAGAGAGAGAGAGAGAGAGAGAGAGAGAGAGAGAGAGAGGTGATGGTTTGGAGTGTCATGCGGGATAAGAGTGACGTGACAGTAAAAACCGGTAAAAGGAAATTATGACGAAGATGGAGACGATGATGGAGAAGAGTCGAGCATTTGTTACCTCATTCAAGTTGAAAAGGGAAGAGAAAAAAGAAAAATAAAAATAAAAAGAAAAAGGGAAAAGGAAAGAAGCAGTGGGATGTGATCATCTATCTTAAGCAACATTGGAAGGAAAAAAAAATATTACACTAGATGGACAGGACGATCCTGACAACTGCCAAAAAGTTTCAGGAGACAATCTCTCTCTCTCTCTCTCTCTCTCTCTCTCTCTCTCTCTCTCTCTCTCTCTCTCAAAGAAAAAGGCTTATGGGGAAAATGGTGTAAAAATCAGACCCATGTATACACTAAATACCGATTGTATAGGTCAACAGGGGAACAGTATGAACAATGAATATATGAATAAAGAGTTCCCAAAGTTAGGTAGTCATTTATTTATTTATATATACACACACACACACATATATATATATATATATATATATATATATATATATATATATATATATATATACACATATATACATATATACATACATACAGTGTGTCCGTGTACTAATACGTTTCACCGTTAGAGGGAATGACATTAAAAGAAATTATTATTTATTGTTTTGAGATGAGGCTACAATAGTACCCGGCCCTTTTAGGCCCATTTGAGACCACCGAAGATATCTAACTTTAACGTAAATAATTCAATGTTTATATATTTTTCATAGAGCGTATTCTTGCCTAAGAGTCGCAGCCGAGTTGCCAATTGGAAGACGACAGAGCTAACAGTCCAAAGGACACACACCTGTACTGTGTATGTGTGTGTATATGTATGTATATATACATATACAGAAACACCCACACACACATATACATATATATATGTATATATATACATACATACATACACAAACATGGCCATTTTGTCACCAGCACATGTAACTTTCACACTTTCAAATATTAAGCTATGAAGGATAGATGCCAGGATTCGACTCAATGCTCTTGAATCTTGATACAGAAGTGAATTCACCTTTTGGGCTCTCAAGATATATATACATACATACATATATATATATATATATATATATATATATATATATATATATATATATATATATATATATTTATATATATATATATATATATATATTCATTTGGAATTTGCTATACATATTCTCGAGGAATAAAAGTTTTGTACATGTAAGTTATAGGTAAATGAATCGGTTGATCTGAGTTTGCTGGACAATGAGTTCATCCTTCTACCTTGATTTTAATTTAATAGGGATGGAACGCCTTACTCTACTTGATTTTTCTCTCTTTAAAGCGAATTGATAAAATAATACAATAAATGATCCAAAAGAGAACAAACAATCACCGCTTGAACATTTCTATATGTTTTACGCTCTTTGTACAAGGCCAACTACGAAAATATTGGCAAATTAATTTTTTTTTTTTCCAGGGAAGGAGGATATTTGTAATAAGTGGGATTCCACGACAGAAATTATAATGCTTGGGTAAAAGTTTGTGTAGTTTAGAATTCAGATGAGCGAAACTCGAAAATCCTAAAAAAAATAACAATAAAAGCCACTGCGAAACGATCTGCTTTAACAATAAAAACAAATTTAAAGGCAGGCTTCGCGAATTAGGTCTTTTAAATAGGAATAATTACATTAGAAATTGGAGTGTTTAAAGTTTAGAACTTCTGACAATGGAAGATAAAAAAATGGGATCCATAAAGGTAATTACGAAATCATACATCTTTTATAATTAATAAATTATGACCAAAGAACACCCCAATTGAGTGAATGACAGAAATTTCTTTCTTTTAAGGTTACGATTAAATAATATATCCTTAATCTTGGTCCTTTAACGATGACATACATTTACATACATACACAGATACAGACGCGGGCACACACGCATATGTATGTTTCGTGGTAGAATCGATAACATCCTCGCAAACCAGACTAGAAACTGCTGGTTCGAATTCTTGTCGAGAATGAGAATGGACTTGGTCATTTAAGAACCCACTGGACATCTTTGGCCAGAGCAGTAAAAGGAATAATTGATGGCTAGTCGACTGTAGAGGGTTCAGCTACAAGGTGGAAAAAATTAATAGGCTTGGCTAAAAACCTCATCCTGAAAGATGTGTATTTCTGTAATCTATACGTATTAAGTTAAATTTTCAATATTCCTGGGATCATAACTAATGAAGATAAACTTACGATACATAAATAATCGGAGGTGGCACGTCTTGATTCCGCCGCAGCGGTCTAACGAATAATAAACAAACTTTCTCGAGGAGATTAGCCAATCATCTTGAAGATATATGTATCAATTATTTGGTTGCTGATCAGAATGACAGCATCAACTGGCGGCACTTCTGAGTACTACGTCTTTCAGTGTTTGGTGCAGTTTTATATATGAAATATTCCGAAAATTTCTCTTCGATAACGTTGCAATACCTGACAAAAAAACGATTTAAAATTAAGTCCCTTCGACAATCTTCACATGAATGTACCAGTAAGTTTGTTTATTAGCATTTTTAGTTTAGTATTCACTAGACAGTATTATACAATCATAGAGTTGTGCAACTTTTCTGGAGAAAAAAAAAACCGCGACAAAAGCTATAAGGTTTGCTTACAATCACACAAGCCAGAAAGAAGTGACCACAGCATCTAGTAGGTCCTTTATCAAGGAGTTTTCGGAAACATAAATCCCAATTATGTGAAAATAACGGTCAAAGTGGGAAAATAACAGAGGGGATATTTCAGACTTTAAATGATTCTTTTAGGAAGAAAGATGGGCCTGATTTCCTCCAAATCGGTTTCATAATTTTGACACCGAATGGGAGACCTTTTCCTTTCAGGGGGGCATTATCGTCATTTTCGCCGTTTGTTTCCCACCCCTTCCTCCTTCTACCGCTAAAGGAGGGAGAAAAACTTTAGGGTTCTAAAAAATAGTTTTGAGATCATTTCACGTTCCACACTGTTACCCACTACCCCCAGGCTTTCCATCACAATTACTTCCCCCATTTCAATTTCCTTGTCATCCCTCCCGGTTGCTTATTTCCTCTAAGGATGGTACTTGCTCCATCTCAGGTACCCTAGAGAGAGAGAGAGAGAGAGAGAGAGAGAGAGAGAGAGAGAGAGAGAGAGAGAGAGAGAGAGAGAGAGAGAGAGAGAGATTGTTCCTTTCAAAAATACATTCTAAACAAATATGTCGCATCAGCCACGAATGCATGAGAGAGAGAGAGAGAGAGAGAGAGAGAGAGAGAGATGAGAGAGAGAGAGAGAGAGAGAGAGAGAGAGAGAGAGAGAGAGAGAATCAAGTGTCCTCAGCGAAACAAGGTTGGCCACGTCCGTTTAAATGTGATTAGGCCATCACGTCTCAGCCGACCTAATTTCCTGCCACTACGAGAGGGAAGTATCGAGAGGGAGATGTTATGATGCAAAGGGAAAGGATTGTGATAGGATGGTACAAGAGGGAATGGTGCAAAGTGGAAGAGAAGGAAAGGAGGGAAAGATACCATCTAGAATGCAAATGCAAGTCACAGATTGCATCGTATATCTGCAGATGTCCTGGTTGAGAGTTTTTGTTAGCGAGCTTCCCTTTCTTACTCTCTTAAATGAAACATGTAATCTCCAGACTTGAAGCAACAGTATTACAGTATAAAAATTTTTTTCTTATCAGACACAATCATATACAATTTTCAATATTCTAGTAGCAGTAACTATGATAAAAAAAAGCTTAAACTATTTCTAAATAGACTAAGGCGTTTTAAAACAATAGGCTCGAAGAAATATGAACAAAGTGACAATACCAATAGCGGGGGTGGGCTGTGCTCCCATACAAGACTCTGTATCAGTTAAACTAGAGGAATTTCTTTGTATAAAGAAACATTTGAATTCCTAGAGTTAGGCGACAAGTTTCATTTCACAACCCCGGGGACAACCGCAATCTGTGCAGCATACAGTATGTTGGGTTGCTTATGTAACGCATCCTTATATTTGCCTATTTACCATCTCCACTCCCTTTCTCGATTTTCTAATCTCGAAAATACTGAAATAAAATAAGAAATAATTCTCTTAGCTTGTCTGTCTCGTTTACTAATGTAAAGGAAACCTAGAGGCACTCTCCCTCTCTCAACGGCATGGGGTCGGGGTTCTCTAGGGACAGACCACACGTTTCCTACCCCTTAAATGTTTTTATTGTTTATTCTGGAAGCTCATCGTAACATAAAATTTCCATTTGTATTCATCGTCGTCGTGGGAAGTTTTCCAACTGAATTTAAATGCTAACAATGGCGCTCGTGAACTCTAAGGATTCTGTCAGACTAATAGTAGTGTTGGATTTTCTTGATCTTGTAGAGAAAGAGGGCAAGCTATATCAATGCCGTATAACATCAATTATCGTTAAGAAAATTGCCAAATTTAACTAAATTTTAGTTATACTAAATTATAATGTAAACCTCTATCTCTCAAACACACAATACGCATCTTTAAGATATTAACATCTTTACTCGTCTGGCTCAACTCAGACTTACTACAGTAGTTATCTAAGATAAGTATGATGTCTTCAAAGCAATATTCACTGAGGAAGTTGACTTTTCGTTTGATATTTTTTGATGTTTAGTTATTTTCATTGTAAACCTAGAGAGGACTATGTTGATTTTGACAGTGTTAAAGGTATTCAGTGGTTATTAGCAAACTCGCTGCTCGTAGGATTACAATTTTATTTTAAACTAGCTTTGTAATGTTTACCTAATTGCATAGTATCTGTAGTTGTAATTTCCT
>NC_090726.1:146000229-146052729 GCF_036898095.1 Palaemon carinicauda | reverse complement strand
CACCACCACCGAAGCTTAAGTAAAGTTCTTAACTAAACATCTTAGAACTAGAAATTTTTCAGATTAATAAAAGACGCTAAGAAGATAAACTTTGGAAATACGCCTAACAAAGAATATTGACAAAAAAGGACATTTCACAAACTACGCAAACGTTATAAATGTTCAATAGATCATTTAGCTGAATCTCAAAAATTGAGTATAACCTAAATGAACATGCCAACTGTTATTTTTGCCACGTAGGATAAATGGTGAAAGTGAATATAAAGAAGACCCTTAAATAATGTACATGTGTGGCTTCAACTATATTGGATTTGATGACAAGGTTTTATAACTATTAGATTCATTATAACCTAATACTTTCATTATTGCTGTAGATGCTGTGGGTTGTATTTCAATCACCTCACCAACGAAGTTTGAAGGAAGTTATGCATTACCTTTGTGTGTATTTGTTTGTTTGTTTGTGAGTATTTGTTTGTTTGTTTGTGAAAAGCTTACTGGCCACAATTTTAATCGTAAAGTAGCGGAACTTGCAGTGATTAACTTTTACGTAAAAAGCTGGATATTATTAAATTTTGAGAGGCCAGGGTTAAAGGTAAAGGTCACGGTCAAGCATAATGTCCAATTCATGGAATCAGCCATAAGTTTGGACATCGTTGTCACATTAACTTCAAACTTGGTTCATATTTGAGTGTCTGAAAATCTACGCCAACTGATAAATGTTAAGGTCGAAAGTCAAGGTCGAGTCCAAGGTTAAGGTCAAGCAAAAGGTAAAATTCCGGTCACCAATTTAAATTGTAAAGTAATGAAACTTGCAGGGATTTTAAAGTTATGTAAAGAACTGTTAAAGTTGAATGTCAAGGTCAAGGACATGGTCAAGCCAAAGGTCAAATTCCTGTCATCAACCATAAGGCCACAATTTTAATCGTAAAGTAATGAAACTTGCAGGGATTTTAAACGTTACGTAAAGAGCTGAATATGATTAATTGATTCTCGGAGAGGCCCACTGGTTTCGAGAAATAAAACTGCCGTGGCGGAGGTCTGCACTCTCAGCGTGCTTTTCTAGATGAGCATGTATTTAGTAAACACAATGTTGTTTGTAAAAACAATCAGAAAAAAATAATTAGGTTTTGCAATATCAAGATTTGAAAAAAAAAGCTTGCTCAAGAATTATAATTCTAATCAGTAAAACCATGATTGTATAATTTAAAAAAAAAGGTGGACTCGAGAGCTTTTCAAGTAAACAAAACAATCAAATAGAGTTATGGAAAATATCCTTTCCGAGCAAATCTGTTTGGATGAGCAGACTAATTTATAAATCTATCCGGGTATCCAACGCATCAAATAAAAATGGAAAATAGGGGGTCCCAACGCCGTCCCCTAAGGAAACGATGATTAATGTGGGTTAAAACACCAATCAATTACGGGAACTCATTAATCACCCATAAACAACAAAATCTGTGTAAAACTACTGTTGATAAGATTATAATCAGTGATAATCTACAAATTCAACGCAGGAATGTTGGAATTTGAAATGTTATCAGTAAAAAATCTTTATATACTGTATATATATATAATATATATATATATATATATATATATATTATATATATATATATATATATTATATATATAAATATATATATATATATATATATATATATATATATATATAAATTAACACATATATATATATTGCATATATACTGTGTGTATACTCACACACATAATATATCTACATAAATATATCTATAAATTAACACATATATATATAATGCATATACATTATGTGTGTGTGTATATATATATATATATATATATATATATATATATATATATATATATACACACGGACATATCCTTCCACTTGCGCCTGTTTATGGTCTTTCTATGTCAGTCAAAACTCGCAAACTTTCTTATTTCGTCATTCCATTGTCCTCTCCTTCCCCTGCTTCTTTTGCAATCTGTTGTCAGTCATTCTCAATATATGTTCTGCCCATGTCCACTTCTTTTCCTTATATGTTGTTAGAATATCCACTACTTTATTTTGCTCTCGTATACATGTTGCTCGTTTTCTGTCTATTGGTGTTAATCCCATCACAATCCATTCCATACCTATTTCAGTTGTAACTAGCTTACGTTCTGCGGCTTTATTAAGGCTTCAAGTTTTTTATACAGAAGTTACAGGTAGGACGATCTGACTAAATTTCTTTTCTTTTTAGAGAAAGTCGAATTTTACTTTTCATAATCACATTTTGTTTACCAAAAGCTCTCCATCCCATGCACATCCTTCTTTTATTTTCGGTCTCATGTTCTGGGGAAACACTTACTCCTGTCCGAAGCAAGTAAATCCATTAAGAATCTCTAGGGGTTCGTCAATAACTTATTTGTTGTCTGCATTTCATTGAAAATTATCTTAGTTTTACACATATTCATTTTCAGTCCTACATTTCTGCTTTCTCTATTCAAATCTATCATTATCTGCTATTCCTTCCATGATTTACTATAAACAACTATGTCATCTGTAAATTGAAGTTGTTGAGGTATTCCCCTTTGATATTAATATCTACATTATTCCCAATCTACCTTTTTAAAAACTTCTAAGCATGCTGATAATAATTTAGGAGAGATGGGTTATACCTGTGTAGCACCTTTCTCAATCGGATTTTTCCCACTATCTTTGTGTAGTTTTAGGATTGCTGTACTTTCTGTATAGATATCTTCAAGTGTTGCAACATAAGATTTATATATTCCTTGCCTTTGAAGGGATTTCACTGCTGATGAAATTTTTGATAGAATCAAAAGCTTTCTCTTAGTTTATAAATAGCATACATAGTGGTTTGTCATACTCTGTTGCTTCTTCCATTAGCTGCTTAACTACATTGATAGGGTCAGTTGATGAATATCCACTTCTAAAGCCTGCCTGCTCTCTTGGTTGATTAAGTTTAGTTGGCTTTCTAATTGGCCTAATATGATCTCTGTAAATATTTCATATATTACGGACAGTGAACTTATTGGGTGGTAATATTTCAGGTCTTTTTTTTTTTTTTTTTTTTTGTGTGTGTGTCTCCCTTCTTGTGTATAAGTATAATGATGAAGTTTTTCCAGGCTGCAGGTATTGAGCATTCTTGTATTAATTTTGCATAAAGTTCAGCCAGTTTTACTACACTGAAATTTCCTCCATCTGTTATTAAATCAATTGTTAGGCCATCTTCTCGTGGCTTTTTTGCCTATTTCCATGCCTTCTACTGCTTTTCCTTATCCCTCTGTTACGTTTGGAACCGGCTCGGGTATCATTATTTCTATGGGCAAAATTATTTCTTATACCACTATTATATATCATTGAATAGAAAACTAGGCAATTTTTATCAATCCATCTACATGTTGATAATATTTCCATTTCCATCCTTTAAAGCAAATATTTGTTGGCATCCTGTTCCAAGTCTTATTTCTATCAACGTGTTGGTTCTTCCTTTCTTTAGCGTTTCCTAAGTTTGGTCTGACTGTGTTTACAAATGTCTTGTGTTTTTTAGTTTCGTAATTGCATTGGGTAGTTATGCCAATTCTATTAAATCTCTCTTAGATTATACCTTCATTTCAAATCATCTATTCATCAAGGTTTGATGATTTTCTGAGGGTTTATTATATATATACATACATACATACATACATACATATATATATATATATATATATATATATATATATATATAAACATATATATATACACATATATACATATATATCTCAATCATCTCCTCCTACGCCTATTAACGCAAAGGGCCTCGTTTAGATTTCGCCAGTCGTCTCTACCTTAAGCTTTTAAATCAATACTTCTCCAATCATCATGTACTTCACACTTCATAGTCCTCAGCCATGTAGGACAGGGTCTTCCAACTCTTCTAGTGCCCAGTTGAATGTTTGGTGCGCTAATCTCTTTAGGGGAGTGCAAAGTGCATGCCCAAAAGATCTCCATCTACCCCTCACCATTATCTCATCCACATATGGCATTCGAGTTATCTTTCAGGAGTTTTATTTATAATCATGTCCTGCCCTTCAACTCCCAATATTTTTCTGAGGGCTTTGTTCTCAAATCTGCAAAATCTATTGGAAATTGTTTCATTGTCATACCACGATCATGTCCATACAGTAACACTGATCTCATTAAACTAATATATAGCCTGATTTGTATTTTTAATTTCATGCGATTTGATTTCCAAATTTTACTTGACCTAGCCATTGTCTGATTTGCTTTTTTCAAAAATTTATTAAACTAAACTTCTAAAGATCCTGTATAAGATATCATAGTTCCTAAATATTTAAATGATTCTACCCCATTAATCCTTTTTCCTTTCAATATTTCATCTTCCATTTCATATTACGTTCTCATCATCTCTGTCTTTCTTCTATTTATCTTGAGTCCGACCTCGTATGATATTTCATGCATTCTGGTAAGCAAGCATTGCAAATCCTGTGGTGTTCTGCTAGTAAGGACATCGTCATCAGTAGAGGACCCCACTGTTCACTGGAAATTCATTTGATAGGATTCCACTAACATTAACTTTGCCATTGCTATGCTCATGAACAGACTTAATCAAATTTACATATTTAAGAGGAACTCCATAATAACGCAGAACTCTCCCCAAAAAAGGCCGGTGCACACTATTCAAAGGCTTTTTCATAGTCCACAAATACCAGCAAAAGCAGATTTCTATAGTCAACATACTGCTGGACAACATGTCTTAAAATGAAAATTTGGTCAGTGGAACTTCTACCTTTTCTAAATTCTGCTTGTTTACTTCTCAACTTCTCATCGATCTTTCTCCCTATTCTCTTGAATGAAAATACCACAATTTCATGACAACTGACGTTAGCGTGATGCCTCTAATTAATTACAATCGGTCAGATCTCTCTCTCTCTCTCTCTCTCTCTCTCTCTCTCTCTCTCTCTCTCTCTCTCTCTCTCTCTCTTTTGCACCAACACTCGTAGCTACAATTCATAAATTTTTCCTCTTCACGCCACATTCTACGAAATAATCTTTTTTTAAGTATTCTGGGAGTCATTCCATTTTCAGCCAATATCATCTCGGCAGTTATTCCATCGTATCCAGGGGTTTTCCATGTCTTTAAATTTTAATGATAGTTTCGACTTCAACCACCTTGAATTCATTCACACGCACATCAATGTCTTCCTCAGCTTCAGGTATATCAATCAAATTATTCCCTTCATATCCCCTATTCATGATCTCACAAAAGTGTTCCATCTAACGTTGCCTTTCTTCATCTTCTGTTGTTATAACTGATCCGTCTCTCTTTTTTTATAGGTATATGCTTCTTCTTGGCCTCCGTAGAGATTTCATTAATAATTCCATGAGCAATTCTTGCATCAGTCACTTCCCGAGTTCACAGCTTTGTTAGTCTCATCTGCTTTCCTGTCTAAATCTTCTCTCCAGTCATTTCTGGCTTTTCCTTTGACCTCACTATCAATACTAGAATACTTGGCATGCTCTACCTTGTATTTTTCATTACTTTTTCGAAAACTTTCAACTATCAATTTACTGTATATCTTTCTTTCATTTTATCTGTCTTTCTTTCCTTTTTTCTTTTTTTTTTTGTAACCCAAGTATCATTTGATATCCATGGCTTTCTCTCTGTAACGGCAGGTCCCAAACCTTCACTACCAACTGACTAATATATGTTCTCAACATCACACCCTTCTTCGTTCACTGTCTGCTCTTCGTCTCTTGAAGTCTCTAAGACTGCAAATCGATTCTTACATTCAATTGCAAAGGTTTCTCTATGCTCATCTTCTAGAAGCCTGGTTGTATTAAACTTAGGTATTCTAGAGGCTTGGTTGTATCAAACCTTGGTATTCTATATATATATATATATATATATATATATATATATATACATATTATATATATTCTATATATATTCTATATATATATATATATATATTCTATATATATGTATATATACATATAAATATATAAATTTACTTTAGCGCTGGAACCATTAATGAATCTAAACTCACAAAGCCAAGCTACTTTCATATATGTTGGTTTCATATGGTGATCAAGTTTTTAATAAGGCCTGATGAAAATCAATTTCAATTAATATTTCTGAAACGGAGAAACTACAATTCTGCAGGTAATTGCAACTCGAGAGTGTCACGGACGACGCTCCTGAATTTCAGGAGTCCCAGTAACTGGAATAGTTGTGTCAAGTCAGGACTAAATAACAGGCGCCGTTAAAATATACGGGAGAATGCCGGGGAATGCAGTTCTAAAATAAAACTACGATAGATTCCTACAGAATAGTTCTTAATGTTTATGACACAACGAAAGCACAATATCCTGTATTTCACGAAAAGCCATATCCTGTATAGCAATAGTATACATTAATTGAAGTCAGTGTTTGACTTCGAATTAAGACGTCTCAATTCTGTCACTTGTTAAAGGACATGTTAATGGAGTTACAGAGGCCAAGGCAGCGATATTCGATCACAGACCGCCTTTCCTTTATTCGTCCTTGGCAGCTTTCTTTGGGCGCTTTCCTTTCCTTCTTAAATGGTAAATAAGGAAACCTCTGCTCCATCATTTATTAGTATAATAGTTCTTAGCCTAAGGCAGTTCGAAAGACTTTTCCCCTTTCATAATATTAGGAACATTTTAAAATGTCAAGGAACTAAATCATTGAACTAATGCAGGTCATCAAGAAGCGCAAGGTAGCCACAGCTAAAGTTAAAACTTAGGACAAGGATGAACTCAAAGCGGATCTCCTGACATCATTTTGAAAGATCATAAGCACAGAAAACCTGGCCTTGCATAGGAGTTTATCATGCAATGTGAGAATGATTTGACATCGCCACAGATAAGGGTCTAAAAACATCAAAAGGGTTGAGAAAACTGAGTTTCTGGTCCCCACAAGACATAAAGTAAATAAATATTACACCTTAAATAATCCAAAAGTCTCGAATACCAGCACAATAAAATAAAATCAATTACAGATCATATTCGAAAACCGCTGCCGTTTTTCCTCACCAAGTCCTATAGAAGAGTATGCACTTGAAACCCCTGCCAAGGATTCAGGTATAAATGAACCGAATACAAACGCTGGGTAGGGGGGGGGGGGAGTAGCAGCAGTAGTTAAAGGTTGATCCGAGGTATTACAAATGAAGGAATTCATGATCAAGAAGAACGATTGTATATAAAGCAATATAAAAAGGGGAAAGGAACGTACTTCTGTAGACTCAGGAGTAGATTTATACAAAGGCCGAGATTATGGCATCTTAATGAACTAAAGAGATTCATTCTTGAGGCTATCTACTTTTTCTTCCTGAATCCAACTACTTTTCTGGGAAACGTTGTAGTGGGACATTCTAGAAACCTAAGGAATCAAACCAATACAAAAAAGAGTAGCATTTAAATCAAATATTATTGGGGCCAACACTTTGCTTCCACCTAACAAATAACATATCTTTTTTGGGAACCTATTACATCGTTAAAGGTGACGTCGAAGAGAAGAACCGGCACATTGCAACCGAGCAACTGAAGCTGTTTGGGAGCAAATAGAAGTACCACATAACCTCTAGAATGATAAGATAATAGTGGTAAAAAAAAGGCAGTAGATTATTGTAAGTGCTTGAATATAGACTCGGACAGATGGCAATAGTTGTAGGCAAGCATGAGCGTACACACAAACACACAATATATATATATATATATATATATATATATATATATATATATATATACATAAATATATATATGTATATATATATATGTGTGTGTGTCTCTCTCTCTCTCTCTCTCTCTCTCTCTCTCTCTCTCTCTCTCTCTCTCTCTCTCTCTCTCTCTCTCTCTCTCTCTCTCTCTCTCTCTCTCTCTCATTTATATATATATATATATATATATATATATATATATATATGTATGTATGTATGTATATATAGGTGTGTGTATATATATGTGTAAGCACAGCCGTGAATGTGTGATATACATCAACGTATATTTCTTATCATGACTATTAAGTTGACAGCTTCTAAACTAATGAATAAATGAAACAAAACTATAACACCCTGCCAAAAACAGTCTATGCCTCCGTCAACAAAATTAGTTTATGTCATAATACATATGTGTGAGTTTGTGTTAGTAGTACAGGGTGGACACAGTCTTGGTTACAAAGGAAATTTCACTATTTTATTTATTCAAGTTATTTTTCCTAGATAGATATTATGTGTTGGCTTTGTCTAAAGAAGAACGAATCGAGTTGGTACTCTTAATTGGGCGAGAAGGATGGTTTTACCTCAAAATTGCAGTAGAATTTAACTTTCGACACCCTCATAGGCAACCTATTTATTCAATCGAGTTAGCCTTAATTATGTAAAGCGCATAAAATTATGCATTGAAAATGATGGAAATCATATTGAAAATATATTAACATTAGATTTAAATAAAATTGTTTTGTTTTAAAAGTGTGTGTTAATCTCCTGTATATGGGAACAAAATTCTATGTAGTTTAGCAGATTAATATAATGGTGATATGAAATCAACTTCTGATTGGTATCAGTTTACCGGTAGTTAACTCTCTAATAGCCAGCAACATATTTGTTAGGTATCTTTTAGTAGTATAATACCACAACAAATCTCTGATAACCTATCTCAAGTTCCGTCTGTAAAAGTTACAGGTTAAAATCACAAAACAGATCACAGTCTTTTTATGAGTTCATGCGAAACAAAATGGGATGCCTATTTCATTTACTTGCTGTTGAAGCGCTCTTTTTACATGTATACTGTGTAAAATATATACAAGTCTTTTATCTTCAAGAAGGTTCTCCGCCTTAAATATAAATGAACAGTGATTTTGAAAACAGGTGCAATGATATCAAATACATCATATCAATGGAAAAAAAAAAACTCAAAATGGGGAACAACGGAAAATGTTCCGCTTTCATAAACAGTATCAACATCTTTAATCATATTCTAACAAGATAAATCTATACATGATGAAGAATATGAACGCATTGTACTATAGAAATCTCGACATTTATATGAAGAAGGAATTGCATGATCACCGACTACCACTATAGCCAATGAAAGCCATTCACAATATTTGGATTTAGAAAGATGATACATGCAATTTAAGTTTAGTTCGTGACAATGACATGGGACCATCTCTGCATATACTCGTCTGACAATAAAATGGAATTCTCTCAGCAGATACTCGTCTGACAATGGCATGGGATTCTCTATGAATATCACTTGCCAGACTACGGCATGGATTCCCTCTATACATTACTTTTCTGACAATGTCATGGGAGTCTCTGAAAATGTCAGAGGATTCTCTCTGAACATCACTTTTCTGACAATGTCATGGGAGTCTGAAAATGTCAGAGGATTCTCTCTGAACATCACTTTTCTGACAATGTCATGGGAGTCTGAAAATGTCAGAGGATTCTCTCTGAACATCACTTTTCTGACAATGTCATGGGAGTCTGAAAATGTCAGAGGATTCTCTCTGAACATCACTTTCCTAACAATGTCACGGGAGTCTCTGAAAATGCCAGAGGGTTCTCTCTCAACATTACCTTTCTAACAATGTCATGGGAGTCTGAAAATGCCAGAGGATTCTCTCTGGACATCACTTTTCTGACAATGTCATGGGAGTCTCTGAAAATGTTAGAGGATTCTCTCTGAACATCAATTTTCTGACAATATCATGGGAGTCTCCGAAAATGTCAGAGGATTCTCTCTGAATAACACTTTCCTGACAATGTCATAGGAGTCTCTGAAAATGTTAGAGAATTGTCTCTGAACATCACTTGTCTGACATGTCATGGTATTCTTTCTGACAATCACTTGTCTACTCTCTCTGACCATCACCCATCTGACATTTGCCTGGGATTCTCTATGCATATCACTTATCTGATAATGGCACCAAATTCTCTCCGTACATCAGTAGAGAGTGTCTCTGCACATCACCCCTTCCCACAAAATGGCATGGGACTATCTGTGCACATACTTGTCTGACAACATGGGATTCTCTCAGCATATTCCATTCTGACAATAAAATAAAATTTTCTCTGTACATACTCATTTGACAATAGCACAGGATTCTCTTTTCGCACCCCCTTCTGACAATGGCATAGGTTCTCTCTGAACATCCTTGAGAGAAGACACCATGCGATTCTTTCTTAACATTCACTTGTTTGACAAAGTCATAGGATTCTCCCTGAACATCACTCGTCTGATGATAAAAAGGGATTCTCTTTCCAAATCACTCTTATGACAATAAAAACTATCATCTTTGCACATCACTCATCTGACAATAAATTGGGATTCTCTTTCCAAATCACTCGTCTGCCAATAATAAAGGTTACTCTTGCAAATCACTCGTCTGACAATAAAGAGGGATTCTGTTTGCAAATCACTCGTCTGACAATAAAGAGGGATTCTGTTTGCAAATCACTCGTCTGACAATAAAGAGGGATTCTGTTTGCAAATCACTCGTCTGACAATAAAAAGGGATTCGCTTTGCAAATCCCCCGTCTGACAATAAAATGGGATTATCTGGGCAAATCACTCGTCTGACAATGGCACGGGATTCTCTATGAATATTACTCGCCTGACACTGGCACGGGATTCTCTATGACTATTGCTTGTCTTGACAATGTTTCAGGATTCTCTTTCAAATCAATCACCTGACATTGGCCAGGTATTCTGTTTGCAAATCAATCGCCTGACAATGACCTGAGATTCTCTCTGCACATCACTTTCCTAACAATAGCAAGGGATCCTATCTACCACCTCCAATTGCTTGTCAATGGCCTGGGATTATCCCTGCACACACTCTTCTGCCCTTAATATGAGATTCTCTCTGCACATACTCGTCAGACAATGGCATGGAATTATCTCTGCATACAGAAGTCTGACAAGAGCAAGAGAATCTCTCAACAAATACTTGCTCTGTAATTCCCTTGTATGACAATTATATAGAATGCTCTCTGCACATAATCGTCTGACAATGGCATGAAATCTTCTCTGCAAATCCTTTGTCCAACAATAGCATAGGATTCTCACTGCGTAGGCACTCAGCACATTATTGAACTGACAATGTAATTCAACCTTTTTTCACATATTAGTCTTTAGATGGCTAAAGATTTTCTGCGAATACCACTGGTCTGCTTATGGTTTGGCATTCTCTCTGCATAATGCTGATTAGACAGCAACAAAGGATTTTCTCATATCATTGATTTGGCCATGGCAAGGGACTTTTTGCACTTGTTACAGGTCGGAAGATAACATGGAATTCTATCCAATTATCAGTCAGATGATGACGTGAGATTCTTTCTATATCATAATGACGACCAGTGTCTATATATCATTCTGATGAATAAATACTTCTCTACATTATATTTTTCATAAGGAACATGTCCATCTCTTAAACGTCTATCAAGATGCAATACACGATTTATTTTTTTTTTCTTATCCTAAAGTCATAATAGTGTGAAGAACAGTTATCAATCTTCACATATTGTAAGCCCCCTAAATCAAATTAGTCTGTAAATGGCAAGGCATTCTCTAAGAACCTAAACTTCTTTTCTTGATCTTCTATTCTGATTAAACATAAAACTTCCTCTGTATGTGCTATTAACCCAATGTATAAATGACATTGTCTTTACAATATATCAATTAAAGCATGACATTCTCTTAATGTTAGTACCCAAAGAAAACGTGAACAACTTGCTTATAATAATCGGAACATACCATATATTGTTAGCCCAACGAAAAAGAAATTGGCACCAAATGAGCCTCTAAAACATGCAATTTTCTGAAAGAATCGTAATTATTTGGATCAATAAGAGACCTCTCTCAGCTGGTTTCAAGGATGTCCTTATAGGAAAACGCGATCGGTTACTGAAATTGAACCTGATAAAAAAAAACGTTCTGTCAGGGTTAGGAAACTGAAAAGTGCAAAACAGAACAGATGTGGATCAACAAGGAATTAAAAAGATAATTTAAGAAAAATCTTAAGTCATCAATATTTCTTGGGAGACAAGTTTTGCCTTGAGTCAGTAAAGAAATAAGAAGAGATTAAAAAACAAACACATCGGCAAGTTCCCTTTTCTTCCTACAGGAATAAGAAGAAAGTTGAAGATAAAAACAAAGAAAATAGAAGAAAGAATGAAAGTCTTAGCAACAAGTTACGAGAAAAAAAAAAATATTTGACGGTAAACGCAATGAAAAGATCGAGAGACAAAAACATCAAAAATACCCCCAGAAAGCCAAATCTCATCTCGAGACATACCTCCCCTTCCCTCTCTCACCACACATCACAAAAAATAAAACAAATATAAAGGGAAAAAGGCTTAACTTGATACATAAGAACGAAAAGTTACAAAAAGGAGAATGTGTTTCCTCTTCCATTCAAGATGCCGACCATTTTCGCTTCGGGAGGAGGAGGAGGAGGAGTTATGACTCACTGTCAGGGAAAATGCCTAACAGAATTCAATTAGCTGGTCTTCTTCCCAAAGGAATTTAAAATGTAGGGAATACTGCCTGGAGGATTCTATTCACTGTTCATATAACAGTCCATATTAATTCATTATGGCATATGGTGGTTCGACTTCATGTAGCAGGGCGTGTGCCAGTCCAATTGAAAGTGGAATATGGGAGATTGAATCCAGTAAAGAAGGGTTTGTGAATCAATTAATTTAATCGGTAGGGAAGAAGCAAGCAGAAATTCAACCCCAAATTCATATGTCCATCAAAATTTAGAGATATATGCGCACGGATTTCAAAATTAAATGACATGTCGGTTGACTATAATTCAATCGATATGTGATATGCCGATCCAAATTAATTTAACATTTAAGATCATCAAAATTCATACAGAAGGCGCATACCTATACAATTTCCTGACAGACATTAAGAAGTTGATTTGTAGTTTCCATGTCCCCCCAAATAGTATGATTATGCATCTGTTCATCAGAAATTAATAACAGGCATGTGGCCGTCGATATTGAAATACTAGGAGTCACTTAACAAGTATTTTCTACTCGACGGAATATCTTAAGAGCTACCATAAAAGAGCTAGGAAAAACTGTATATCGATTGCAACCTTTTTGTGAATGAGGGTCAACTGTACATACGAATAGGTTGGTACTGTTTTTAATTCTTAATCTATTTAAAAAAGAAAAAAAAACTAATATAAAAAACAATAGCTATAAAATCTGAGAATTACCGAATATTAATCCTGCTTTAGTGCAATACATGCGTTCAAAATCAATTGAGACGAATGTTTTGTAAGGAGTTTCACACACTGCAAAACGTAAATGACAGGACAAGATCAACAAGCTAAAGTAAAACGAACGACTTTTAACGAAGATATGACCTCCAAAATATATTAAAACTTGCTTTATTATGAGATTTGAACAACTTCTGATAAAATACTACAGACAATTTTAAAGATCTCGGAATACTGAAACGATATTATTCTTACCATGAAATAATAAAACTTTAACCACGATTTTATCCTTCACGTATCGATATACGGCGACAAAATGTAAAAAGAAAAAAAAATGTTGATAAAAATATGGTCATCGATTTCCCACACCCTGACCTCTGACTTTCAATTTTATAAAAGTATCTATATCTCCCTTACGAATTGCAGAACCATATTAAAATCATAATAAAAACAACGTATCGACGTTACAGTCCTAGAAAACACGCACATATGGCAATATTTTCAAGCGAAAGGAAAATATTACATATCACTCTGACGAGTTTGTCCTTTAGCCTTTTCATCTGGAAATCTTTGCTTCTCAATTCTAATCCCGATATACTGACCTACTTCCGTTGCCCGTTATTCAAAAACTTTACATTTTTTTTTATATATTTGGTCTATTACTTCTTTCGGATTAGTCAAATCCATAAGACTGCAATAAAAAAAAAACATGGCATAAAAATATCACGTACTATTAAATAACGCTTATGTGATATGCTCTACACATTACAGCTTAGGAATTAGAGAGAAAAAAATATAGGTTTACAACATACTTCACTTTAGAAGGTGCTACACAAAGGAAAAACCAATAGAGTAAAAATATCCTATTTGGCGCAAAGGAAACAATATGAAAGTTTCAATTTGACCACAAACGAAAATTTTCTTCGACGATTCTATATACTTTTATTCAGTAGAGCCAATTGCGTTTATTTCACACCTTCAATACAGATAAACGGTTCAGACTATTTCTATTTTTTCAATGAATTCGTTCAGAGCTTTGCCATTTCTACACAAGAAACTGTGACACATGTTGTTTTTGAAATTCTCGTCGGTTATGCACTTTTGCAAATTCTATTTATCGCTTTAACAGCAACTTTTACAGTATCATTACAGATATGAAACTCGCATTTGGGGAGATAGCACATCAATTGCTGGATTATCATTCAAATGAGGTAAACTAAACATTCAAGAGGAAAGCATCCTTGAGAAATGTCTGAATTTCTCCCTTGACTTCGATTTATTCGAAATGCGCGTAAAGCTGAACGCAGCAGGAAATCATTAGGAAGAATCTATGCTCATTATTTCCAGCTATTGGGTGAGCTAGAGGAAACAGCTATTAACATCATAATATCTAACAATGAGAGTGACAGTATAAGGCTCTTCTGCGTTGAATAAACCACTTAATGATCAGAAACTCGCCACCTGGAAACGCAAAAGAAGACCCAACTCCAGTAAATAACCACCGTATATCCTGGTAAACGAATCAACCGTTCCTGGGTCACTGTGTTGATAAAGGGACGCATTGCTCGTTACATTTATCTTTTGAAAAGAAAATACTTTAATTACGATAAGTTGAGAGAAGTTCATGCATTTGTTTGTGTGTGTGTGGCCAGCATATGACAGTCTAACACGTCTAGGATATATAGACAAGACTATAAACTACAAGCAACATAATATAGATCCAGTTTCAGAAGCCCGTCCCAATCTATCGAAATATAATTGTTGGATGCAAAGATCGAGTTTTGATAAAAAGAAGAGGTGTTCCACAGCATCCTTTTCAAAAACACATACGTGAAATTTCCTGGAGATTTTCTAACCCCGCGTGTTACTGCCCTTTATCAAGAATTGTTCCATAATTTACTAAAAATATTAGTGTTTTTGCCAAAAATAAATAAAATTATTTTTTTCATTTACTAAACTATTTCGGTGTTCATTTCTTTTTTTGATCCGCCTTTTCAAACTTGAAATTTTGAAGGATACATGCTACTTTTATATATTATGATAGAATGAATATTATACTCTTGAAAGCAATGTAGGATTCAAGCTAAAATAGAAATATTTCCATTTTAGTCATGTACAGTATATATTATGTTATTTTCTTCTTATGAAAAACCCGTCGAGGCAAATGTATCATAACCATTATTTTGCTCGCAACCACGCAGAGAGAGAGAGAGAGAGAGAGAGAGAGAGAGAGAGAGAGAGAGAGAGAGAGAGAGAGAGAGAGAGAGAGAGAGAGAGAGCAGAAGTATTTAAAATGAGCAAATATTATAAGACTAATGGGAACCTGAAGAATAAGAGATTTCCTCCAGAAAGAAAACCAGTTATCAAAGGGAACAGGACGGGTACTCTTGACCCCCTTTAAGATGGAGGAGTAAAGTGGACGACTGGATGCCGAAATCATCCTTCCAAATTAAAGAAAAACCACAGCCACATTTTGAGGCATGAAGAATGTAACGACTGCATTTTTTCAAATATTAGTAAGAGATGCTATAATTTTGTTTATAATCCCTCAAAAAATTCTAAATCCTCCTCTACAAAAAAAAAAAAAAACCTGTTTACCTTCCCAACATGGTAAAACTTCATAAATTTTTAACAGTCATTATTTTTATGCAATATGCAACATGTAAATACTAATTTGATAAAAATCTCACTAAATATTTTCCACTAAACTTTGGCATAGTCATAATCAACAGACATGAATTCCTGTCACCAGAAGAAAAACCAGAAACATGTTAAAATAAAAAAAAAAAAAAAATAATCATTAATACAACAAAACGCAGTATAATTGTATCAACGAAATCGTAACGTCAGGAAAATATTCATTAGATATAAAATTTTTTGGAATGTCTTTACAATACAAATAAAATGCCAAAAACTGAATGTAATCAAAAGAGCCCTCGAATGAAAATAATATCAGTAAAAATTCCATTCACCAAATATCTCAGAGGGATAGACTTGTCAGAACCTATCTCCACTGGAATAAGTCGTGAACAAAAAAAATCCATACATGTGACAATTAGTGTTAGTAATTAAATCATTCAAGTAATCACTTACCATTTAAACTATACAGCCTAAAACATTCAAAAGCCTATGTCTTCAATCACCTTGTATTATAAAATCTTTTTATAAGTTACCATTAAAGGAACTCCACAAGATAAACAGAGAGAGAGAGAGAGAGAGAGAGAGAGAGAGAGAGAGAGAGAGAGAGAGAGAGAGAGAGAGAGAGAAAGAGAGAGAATTATAATAGAAAAATAATATTCTATCCCGTCAAGCTAATCTAATCGGCAGCATAGTAGGTAAAATCAGAGTCAATACAGATGGGTAAAATCATCGTGGTGAATTGAAGACGAAGTAGAACTTCGTTAACGGCACTCACTATGAGTTTGTATAATATGAAAGGAGGTATATTTGGCAGATGATGATAAATGAACTAACAATCGTCAGGCATCTACAGGTTATAGCAACCTCGACCTAATTAAAATGTCCATAAAATCGTTCTGGGCAATTTTGCAATGTTTGAGCTTTTACATATAATTATAGTAAAAAGTTACGGTAGTGAAAAGCATTTGTTTATTTTTTCCATCCCTAAGAGCCCCGTAACAAATGCACTTCATTAACCATCACATTTCTAAGCAATGGTTTAATTCTCTAATATAAAGGCCACTACCAACAATCTGGTCCCAAGCAATTTCTTAATCAAACTGGAATTTTATCAACTCCTACATGGCCAAGATATGGTACTGACAAGATATGATAAATATACAGTATATCCTATCTATGTAACCCTGGCCTTATTCAAAATAAATTTCCAGAAATACTCTAGTTTAGTAACACTTGTGCCATATACACTAAAAATCTCTGATTCAATGGTCATTCTAAAGATAAGGAACGGAAAAGAATTTCGCTCGTCGTAGCTGACATTCATAAATCCAAAAGACCTAAACAACATTTGTGCTAGTATGGACATCGGGTATAATAAATTCAATAATGTGGGCTCAACATTAATTTCCTTTCTCTATCCGAGACATTGGCCACTATTTCAAGTGTTGATAAAATCTCTTTTTTAAAGGCTAACTTATGAAGCTGGGTGAGATACACACATGCAAACACACCCGAAATGATGACTCCTACATTCCACTCCCCCCAACTTTGTTCGTGGGAAATGATTACAGATTCCACTGGAAATTCTCCATTAAAAGTCTCCTTCAAAGTTACAGACATAAATCATAAAACGGGAATGGTTGCTAAAACAAAAAAGAAAAGAAAAAAAAAAAAAACATAGCTGCCGTGTCGTGAGTCTGAACCAAACTGTTTTCAACACGATGAATTAGACGCAATTAAACCAGAACGTGACTCACATAACCATCTGTTTGACCCTTTCGTATTTTCTTTTTTTATTTCCATAACTCTACCAGTTCGTATATCACTCGGATTAATATGGCTATATCATATTTTTTACACAACTTCGCACCATAAGGGATCGGACACAGAGATCTCTTTGTAATGAACTTCAAGAGGTGTAAATTCTCTGATAAATATTAAATTGTACTTTTGGGGAGATTTATGTTTTTAGTATATTAGTAATAGTAATAGAATATATCAAATCATCATCCCTGCCATAACAATAGATGAGCGATTCTTTGAATAATCCCAAAGATACTTCACACTAAATTTCATAATGAAAAATTTCCTCCAATTTCTACCATATAAATAGCGTCAATCTTTCACAATAAGGTATAGGCCTATTAAACTAAAATTGCATTTGAATAGATTTCTAAATATATATCCAGTAAATATACATTTAAAACATTGACAATTTGCATAGTTCCCTTTGTAAAGGAGTGGCACACACCAGGTGAGATTTTACTTGCGAGTCATAAATTCACTCCGTGTTCACTATTCAGAGTTGACATATATTGTTGGGAGACGGTTTTGTGGCTACATAAGCTGGAATAAATGATCGACTGATTATTATTAGATATTATCTGGTATCATAACAGCGAATGTCATTGATGCCAAATTGGAATAAATATATTTACATTTTTATATTCAGAGTATTGAAATACACTGCATCTAAATGTTTATTACAAAAATGTTTAATACTTAATGAAGCTATTAATTACGTATCATAGCAATTAAATACTTAATAAAATACACATATATTTCCCAAAGCATTTTAATAATTGCTATAGTATCTAAATACTTAATAAAGCATTTAAATACCTAATAAAGTATTTAAATATTGCATTTAGCCGTTTTGAAATCTAAATACTGGTCAAGTTCTGCGGTTACCTAGGCTCTTTTAATCCTGTTTTCTTATTTTCATATTAGAGTTGGAGTATGCCATATCTAAAAAGGGATTAGAGAGATTTCCACAGTTTGGCAGAACAGGGAAAATTTCCAGTTGGAAATCAAGTAAACGCGTTTGCTAATCTCTCGGGAAAAAGTACTGACAAGACGGACACACGGGGTCGAGTATTCTGCTTTTTTTCTTTATCAACCTACATAGACAACTTTAGATCAATCAAGCAAAATCTGCTATCCCTCCATGTACCATTTTCGACATACATATTCAAATCTTGGTAATATGCAAATATAAAGAAAGAGTAATATGGCATTGTTTGCCTAGCTTTGATGCATATATGTATCGATAAGTCTACTTACATTTATGGTTAAGTTCTTACAGAAATTTTTAGGCCTCAAGCATTATCAAGAAAATAAATACCAGTAAACTATTCTATTGAAAGCCTTTATTAAATATTCCTAACTAAGCTCATACTCATTCTTCCATATAACTAAATAGGTCATTGTGTCAAGTGTATTGAATCAGGAAACGATAAGAAAACACAAAAATTATTCAGGAACCCCTATTTTCTAGTGTCAAGTTTATTAACCACAAAAACTCCTATTCGCGTGATACAAGTTCGACTCATCTTTACAGTAGTTATTGGTATTTGTGGATTTACATTGTTTTTCCTTATTGTTATTTTTTTTTTTTTTTTGGGGGGGGGGGGTTCCCACCAAGCCTTTGAATGTTCTTCCCATTTTCGTTTTCCCTTATTCTTACTCCGTCCGCTATGAGGTGGGTCTAACACTTCCCTTGGAGTTAAAAGTTCACATTTCGATCAACCCCTTATTTAACTCGTTTCCTTTGGCCTGCTTTATAGTGTCAGGTCAATGCGTTTTCAGCCAGATTTTATATTTACTTAAAAAAAAAAAAAAAAATTCCTTCTATTTATGGGGCGCCAGATTTTCCAATGTGGGTATGTAAACTATCTGCCAATCTATCCACCATAGCTTTCGGTTTTGCTAATTACGATGTGGCTAATAAACATTTGCAAAGCTCGTCATTCTTTAGTTTTTCGATTAGAACCGACGGGACAGGCAACTTAAGGTCAATGAGAAAGAGAAATGGGAGAAGAAAAAAGGCCGAATCCTCAGCCAAAATGATCGATAACCTTTTTCTTCCCGTCAATCGCCGTTTATCCAAAAAAGAAAAAAAAAAGAGAAGAAGAAGAAGAAGAAGAAGAAGAAGAAGAAGAAGAAAACTTCAACTGAATCGCAACAACAAATTTACTCCTCTTCAACGATCTGCTGCTGCAACAACGTCAGTCTCTAAGTCTTGAAAACCAATTCAATTTTACGCTCTCCCACTTCTTTTCACTATTTTCTGATATCATATGACATCACCTTTGCCGAGTACGTAATATACGGATAATCATTATTCGGTTCCTATGTCTCTGAAAAGGCGCTGTCGATTTTAAAAAGAAAATAATAATAATAATATCTTCTAATAATAGAAAATATGCTGACGGAAACGCTGATGGTGTCGTGTACATAGTAACAGTTCGAAATCAAGGACTTCAAGATCAACAATTATGTTGACCAAAATTTATTTAAAAGAGAAAAACAGACTCAACCCCTTTATAAAGGTTCGACTTATTCAAATGTTAAATAGCAATCAAAATGCTATGCAAATCTTCTTAGATTTTATAAATATATTACACGAGTATGACACATAAAAAGAAAGACTCTATTGTTTTACCCATGAATATTTCAAAAAAGAATGGTGAAAAAGCTAGTCCCTAGAAATTCACTCCAAAATATAAAGGTTCTATAATGGGAGAGCTTTTTAAAACGTAACGTGGAACAGAGACAGACAAAATAATTATACAATATCACTGGCCACTCAATTAGGGGATTTCAACCTCTCCCACAAAGCTACCGAGCAAAATTACCCTGGAGAAAAAAATGAATTATATTTGCATTACCGCTAATAATATCATGTAAAACTCCTTTCTAATACTCAACTTCGGGAAAAATGGGACTTTCAAATTAAGATATTACGTTTAGATTTTATACTTCTAAATAAAACCAAAACGCACACACTTACGCCTAAGTGTAAGTGTTTATCTTGAAAAAAAAAAACCGTATTCTCTGAGTACTCTCTCTCTCTCTCTCTCTCTCTCTCTCTCTCTCTCTCTCTCTCTCTCTCTCTCTCTCTCTCTCTCTCTCAATCAATCAAGAGCTAATTTCTAAAGATCGGCAAATCTCATTAATTTCTACCAACCAATCTAAACTCTTCATTAACTTGAAATGAGCAACGTTTGTATCATGGTGCAATCAAGTTTATTTCGCGGAAAACTTTATCCTGCGACTTTGTAATTCATTCGCAAACTTTAAAGTCGTTAAGGCTAATAAGTCATCCAGAGATAATTCAACTCTCTTTCGCCGGAATTAACATCTTAAGCCGAATAAGAAACATAATCGTCGAATTCATAATCACCTAAGTTTGCTGGAGGGAGGGTTGGAACCAGGGATGGGGGTACCTATGCCCCAGCATTTATAATACGGGGGGGGGGGGGGTATTAGGGAGCCAGTACCCTAGAATTTATAATGAAGGATGTGGAGGGGTGAGTGTGTCCCAGTACCTTAGCACTAACGGGAGTGGGCTTCCGGTACCCTAACATCTATAATGAGAGAGAGAGAGAGAGAGAGAGAGAGAGAGAGAGAGAGAGAGAGAGAGATACTTTGGGAGGGAACCCCAGCTCCATAAAATTCATAATGAACCCCCTCAGAGGAAAGCCCAGAGTAATGGAACTTCTGAATGCATAATGCACTCCAATTATCTATTGTAATTCATGGTGATTAGATTCACTAGCGATTCTCTCTAATTCCCTGCTTTAGCTTTAGTCGTTATCTACTATTCTGATGCGTCACTTCTCTATCAAGTGATAATCGAATGAATAATAACTTCAACATATATTCCACCTTCCTTTGGAAATCCATCTATCATCATTCTTCAAAAGCTTCCAAAAATATCTTATAATTATTCATTCAAACAATACCTTTTTCTATTGTCATAACATACTTCTTGTTGTATAGGCCATTCATGCAGTGACATATTTTAAGTAGGTGTAAAGATATCCGGGAGAATAATGATTTATTGATGGAGTTATGTCAACTGCTTCCGATCCTTGAAAAGCATACCCCGGACCAGTGTTAGTCTATTCCACATATAACACCAATAAGAGTGCGATTTATCAAACTACTTTTTCAGTAAGGTGAAAGTCTCCCTCCTTAATACAGCACACCATGATACAGAGTGCACAATAATTGTTATGCATCGGCAATATAATTACTTGAAATATTAGATTTCTAATAGGGATAAATATTCGTCATGATCAACGAAAGGCCATTTAATTACCATTTAATCTTCAACTGTGATCTGAATGAAGATTCCCGTTACCGTAAAAATTAATGTATTGTTTATTGAGACACAGAAAACATTGAATATAAAAACTGCAAATAAAAATCTAAAATTTCAAAATATACTCATCAATATCATAGTGCACACACCACGTTCGGCAAAAATCCCAACTTGTGGGTAGTAGAAAATCAAAATTTTGAAAGTAATACTTTTGAAGTTAATATCATTCTGCAACAATATTGGAAAGCCTTCAATATGCATGTTAGAGGATAATTCTTAGGTGCACTACTGAATACTGAGAAAAAAAGATCGTCTAGGACTTCTCAGAGAAAACTCTTAAATTTTCCAAATCACCTTCCGTTAACCGTACGATCATTCAAAAGGAAGCCTTTTATAAAATATTGCAAGTGATAACTTTTATCATGAAAATATATAGTTTCAAATATACTTCATCTTGAATACCTAAGGAAATATCTTTCAATATTCAAGAGTAACCTACTATCGCTTTTAACATCCCAATATTTCCCAAACCTACCATAAAGCTTAATTTTTAGGGCATGTTACCAAATTATACCTACATTTGCATATCGTTAACATTGGTAAGCCTCATACGATATGAGAGATAACACAATAAAAGTAACAAATAAAATGTTACCCTGACATCCTTTATTCTGTAAATGAAAACAAAATACCGATAAATACATATCGGTACCAATGTGACTCCATATAATTCTTTAACTCATTAAAACAAATTCAAATAGCTACAAAGAAGAAACAGGGTTCTTTATCAAAACAAAAGGTCACATCAAAACTATTTATTAAAAAATAGGATATTTCCGATAAGTTTTTCATTAAAAACACGATAATATTCTATGAAACTTATACATTTTCTTTTTTTTTATTAGTTATTATTCAAAATTGTCTAATAAAATACTTGCGTCTCAAAATTGTTTGATCAAGTACGTACATACTTTTTTGTTTTTTTACTTTTTTTTAACCATAAACTGGTTATATCAAAAGACGTTCCTTTTTTACTTCAGCGCAAAGATGGATGGACGGCAAATTAAGTCTTATATTTAACCCATTCTTGGTAGCGAAAGAATAAGAAAAGTCGGAAAAGTTAAAATCAAGCTAACACAAAGGGGAAGCGACACATTAGCCGTTGAAAATTGAGATCCTATGACTCTGTAAAACAACTGAACAGCGAGGGAATAAAAGACACTGTCATAGGAATGGAAGTTTTTATTTTAACAGCATCGATATGAAGGTGACTGCTGGTTATTGAAAAACTGGCTGCGAGAGAAGACTGAAATTTCTTGTGTATGTGTGTGTGTGTGTGTGTGTGTATATATATATATATATATATATATATATATACATATATACATATATATATATATATATATATATATATATATATATATACACACACACATACATATATACATATATATATATATATATATATATATATATATATATAAATTCAACCTTGAAACAACAAAAATAACAGGGAAAGAGAATTACTTTACTAAACACCTACTGCGTAATCACCATCATAGACATCATTATGAATATAAAATCACGCAGCTTGAAGTACTACTATTATTGCTTATATTATAAGCTACCGCTTTTCGGCAGATTCTAACCTTGGGAAAAAAAATTAGAAGACAAACCTTCGAAATGAGAAACAATAGAACCATGGCATGTAAATGAGATTTCTCAAGCTATATCAATAAAAAGGTGAACGCCATTATAGCAAAAATACTAAAAGGCTGGCTTCGTTAGTGCATGCGTCGCAAAAAAAAAAAAAATTCATGTCACAAATAAGTCCATACATATATAACAATACTTTAATTATTGGATACAAAATGTAGCATATCAAAAGGCTGTGAAGATTTTTTCATTTCCACCAAGGTCTCTATTTATTATCATTGTCATTGGTAACAGGTCTATCAGTTGAATTTGGCATATCAATAACAGTAGTAGCATTATCACTTTTATATTCAACTCTTGCGTGATCCAGTATTAAAGAAACGTGGATTCGAACCCCATTTCCATCTCAAAAACCCATTCACTGCTCTATTCTAATATTGGGACCAAAGAGACGAAATAAGCTACGTGAATGCCCGACTTCTTTTTGTTGTCTTGATGAAATTAGGCCTAGCCGTATAGTGCGTATACTTGTATCCATTACCTGACGCAGGGACAACACGCAAAGGCTCTTCCGATGGAGTATTACTTTATGCATCCTCATATTGATGGTAATTGTGACAAAGAGTTACTCCTTACAAGAGATTTTGGGCTTCCATAACTTAAGCCATAAGAGGAGCTAAAATACAGATCGTAAACTTTCTTGTTATGTCTCTTAACAGAATGGCATACCGTGTATACTGAAACTTTCACTTTAATAGGAGCTAAAATACAGATCGTAAACTTTCTTGTTATGTCTCTTAACAGAATGGCATACCGTGTATACTGAAACTTTCACTTTAATATAGTGTAATTGGTTTTTCTTTCAAGAAATGTCAAAAGTAATGCTTATGCCTTATGTTAAGTAAATTATCAATGAGATTAAGAAATTTAAGTTCATTAAACATAATTAATGTAAAAAAAAACTATATCAACGAACGATGCCACACAGCCACACTGGAAAGAGCCCAACACGGTTATCTAAGTCATTCTATATTTCATTATATTTTAAATTCTACTATAGGCACCAATAAAGTATTATTTGAAGAATTAGATGCTTCCCTATATAAATACCAAGAATCTAGGATGCATGTATTTTGTGATATATATATATATATATATATATATATATATATATATATATATATATATATGTATATATATATACATATATATATATATATATATATATATATATATTATATATATATACACACGCTAACTCTCATTATATAGATGCTATACATTATGCTACAACTCCAAGAATAAACAGATACGAATTATGTTGCCACCGCAAGTAACTGTTGATACATGGTGTTAAGTGCAGTTGTAATTTTAACGGCGAAGTGATATAACTTCATATACATTTTCTGTCATTATTGAGAGAGAGAGAGAGAGAGAGAGAGAGAGAGAGAGAGAGAGAGAGAGAGAGAGAGAGAGAGAGAGAGACTGTCCACTAAATTAGGGTATCTATAGTTTCCTGTTTATATGATGAACAATAGCATCACCGAAAATCAATCTGTTAATCACTTGAAAACTTCATTTGTTAATTAACGCTTGGAAACCATATGCTAATTAACCTTCAAAATTCCAATTATAACAAGAAAAAGTTGAGGGTATGAAACAAGCAAATTCGCAGAACACGCATTTAACAAGTCTCTGGTTAAATAAAACTTCAAAAGTCCCAGTTAAATAAAAAGTTGGAATCAAAGAGAACCGGACAGTTTACACAGCCTTTGTGTGATCAATTAAACGTCAAATCTTTATTTACACCTGAAAATAAAGCCTATCCTGTGCTCTTCATGTTTGTTTTATACACATTCAAATAAAACCTAACCTCTGTTCTTTTGTTTTTGTTTACACAAGAATAAAGGGTAACGTATTTGTTAGTTCTACCCATCTCATTTAAGTGCTTTATCAAGTCTTCATATGCTCTCTTTATTCAAGTATTAACTCTTAAAAATAAAGCCTATATCAGTTTCATTTATCTTCTTTATGGAATAAAATAGAGAAGGCCTATGTTTTATTATTTCTATCTATGTTATTCCTCGCTCCTAATACCGCACTACCACGGCCTCATTTTGGTATATGGTTATAATTTGTATGACGATATTTATTATTTTCTGTCAGAGAAGGAAAGCTGATAATCAAAAAAGGATTTAACCTATATTGATTTGACAACTAAAATTAACACGTTGCTAACGAAGAACTTCATAGATACAATCACAATAGCTTTATATTTGTTGCATGAAGAGGGTGCAGATTTAAAAAAAAAAAACTATAACAAACAAAATGAACGATCTTACACCTAGAAGGAAAATAATACAGTAGTTTGAATAACATTCCTCCTTAAATATCACGTTCCACTTGAGAGTTTGTACTCGCAAGCCGATCCCAAGCACGAATAAAACAGGATAGTTATGATTAGTGCTGATGGGGCCCACCTCAGAGAAATGGTCATAAAACTTTCATCAAGCTTTAGGAACATGTATTAAGAAGTAATGGGTCATGATCAGGCTCAAAAGTTTAACGAGTGGCTTTTTCTATTGAGAGAAAACTGACGCTATGAGAGTAGAGATAAAAATTGAATTAGAGTTGAACATCAACAGTCATTCATGCTTCATTCCTAGCTCATGACATTTTCACTACGTCAATCACAGCCTGTACTTCAGTCTTCAGAACACAGAAGTTACATGCGATATAAATTATAGATAATTATTATTATCATTACTACTAGCCAAGCTATAACCCTAATTGGAAAAGCACGGAGCTATAAGCCGAAGGCATCCAACAGAGAAAAATATCCCAGTGAGTAAAGGAAATAAGGAAATAAATAAACTACGTGAGAAGTAATGGTTAAATATTTCAAGAAACATTATCAATTCTGATATATCGATGTTGAAAAGCCACTGTCCTCGACCTACTTACAATCACAACCTACACAATGCACTAATTTTAGCTAGATCTCTATTAAGGGATTCAGCAATGCCAGATATAAGGTCAGGAGATGGAACTGATGAAAAAAATAGCATCATCTGCATATGCAAAGAGTTTCTTTTCTCTGCCAAACCACATACCATGATTATATAGTATGAAGAATAATAAGTCAAGAACACTACCCTGATATCACATTGCTTTAATCACTATGGTGCCCATCAAAAAACAACTTTTTGCAATCTATCACTCAAAAATTTAAAAATAATTTTAAGAAAAGACCTATTTACTCCCCAAAACAAAGGCCTCATGATTAGCACCGTCAAAGGCACCACTAAATTCAAGGTCAATCATACAGCATTGGAGATTGTAAGAAGGACATCAAATGGTCCAAAGCCTTTACGGAAGCCAAATTGCAAACTGGGGAACAGATGATTACCTTCAGTATACCAATCTACGTATTTCGCCAAAAGTTCTTCAAAAACTTTACATAATATGGTTGTTATGGAAATTGGGAGGTAATCATATGGGCGACAGCTACCACAAACACATTTACTTATGGCGTAACAATATCAATTCTCCAAGTGGTAACTTAAGGAAATCAATAGAAAACTTAGGAGCGAGGAAGAAATCGGCAATCTGTATTAAAAAAAAAAATAAATAAAAAAGGAATAATACATTTAGAGTGTACAACCTCATAAGCATCGAGGTCCATCAAGAGTTTCAATTTCAAGGGTCCAAAAAGCTAAACTAGTTAGTTTAGCCTCAGAAAAACAGGAATGAGGAAGATATAGTTTCTTAATGCTCTGCTTACTATAAAAGACATTAGCCAAAACAGTTGGCTTTTCATTTGAACAGCGACTGATAGAGCCGTATAGTTAAAGTAAAGGAAGAACTGTTATACACCAAAGAGTGCGATTTGAAGGGTAGCCTACCGCTCATATTGCCACAATTCCAAGTCAAATCTGGTCTGTTACCCTTCCAAAGATGATAGGCCTCCCACTTCTCCAAATAAGCACGTCTACAATCATCACTGAACCAGGATTTGCCTTTCAATCTGTGTTTAAGTACACGAGAAGGGATACACCTATCAATTGTGTTGACTAGATTCTCATTAAAAAGACCTACAGTCTCAAAACTTTTATACAACTGTAATCAATTCAAATCCAAAAGATCACTCAAAGTGCCATTACAACTTGCATAAGATTTCATATATATGTTACATGAGTAAGACACATCAGGGAAACGTTTCTCTGTCTTTTAATTACTAAGGCCTGTGAGTAGCTTCACTTATGATTTACCCACAGCCTGATTAAGAGGCATAGTCGAAAGTTCTTAAGCCATGGCGTTCATAAGGAGAAACAGAATTCAACCACTCCCTGTGGTGAATGTTGAAATCAACAAGCACAAAAAGAGGCCTTTCTCTCATCTTGTATCTAATCCATACTGGTAATAAAACTATCGAAGATACTGTAGAATCATCCAAGCCTAGATTCGGGTAGATAGAACACAAATAAAAGTTGATAAGCCTGCCACAAACTTGGTGTATACATATCCGACTCTCATGAAATTCACATTCATAGCAGGACTTAGGAGAAGCAGGGTATGGTATCCCATTTCAGAATTACTGGTTTCTTAAACCCAGTAATATGGAGCTCAGATGAGTGCCTCATTTAATAAAAACAAAGTTTCTAAGCATAAATGAATATCATACTGTTTGTAGGAAACTGTAATGTCTTTAATATTGTCCTACAGTCCACAAATATTGCAATGCAGTAAACGACACTGGTGAAGACTAGGACGTATTGGTCTCGGATTTCTCTAAATGTCTCCAGACAGGATAATAAAAAGTAATAAAAAAGATTAATCATATTTACAAAGAAACTTAAGAATAATAATAAAAACAAATATGAAGTGACTGATACAACCCATAGACTAAAGAAAAAAATGTCTGATAAAATTAATCAACTGGTTGAAGCCGACACATCATGCAAGGCTAAGTACCCACCAGGATAGCCACTTCAACTGAGGAGGACAGTAGGTATGGTTTTAAAAATTAATATCAATATCTATGAGGAAGATAAAGAAACAGAAAAGGAAAAGTCAACCTCTTGATAAACCACACAAAGTAAACAATAAGATTGTATGAATTTCTAACTGCTAAACACTAATATTTTCTTGTTAAATCATTAGAATCGATAATACCAACTTCTTGGGTAAAAATTATTGCGCAGTGTTTAAAGCAAGTTCGTTTTTGACTTTTCACAGTATTTCACTTTCTTACTCTCCTATTGAATGCATTTCCATCTTACTCTGCCGGAAAACAGCCTCTTTTCTATCTTACTCAGCACAAGACAGGGAGCTGACACATGTTAGCACATATATTTATTCCCTATTTCTATCTCGAGGTTCCCTGAGGGAAAAACTTATCTGATGTTGACCTCAACGGAAAAATAAATGTTAAAAAGTCCCCGGTGGGACAACCTCTTTGCCGGCATACGAAATCGTGACCTGACAACACGACTTGATCTATCTCGGAATCTGGAATGAAGATTTCTAGATACAAACACTGATAACGTCATTTTAGTAGAGCTTCGCTAGTTTCATTTATTAAATGCCTTGCTTTTCAAACAGAAAAGCGGGAAGGTGATTCGGTGTATTTTCGTCGGTAGAAACCTAGGATGAAAAAAATAATTGGAAAGCTTCCCAACAAGTTCTCCGATAGAGGAACGAAAAATGCGGTGTTCGGAAGGTTTTATAACACGAACTATTATCAGGACCTTTTTTATGAAAGTTGGAATGAGAAGAACAAAATGTTATTTGCATAACTACTTATGGCAAAGAACTAAATGCATTAAGTTCAGGGAACGTTTCGTAAGAATAATTATGATAAGATGTTCAAATGGAAAATATATCCGTATCATATTTTCCTTTAAATCAGCAAAATCTAATAAACCTAATTTAAAATAAGTCAGGTTCTGTCTAGTGCCGATTTAAAGTAAATCAAACGTTCCTTGAAGCTTGCAAAAGTTTAGATAAAAACACAAAATTACTACCAACCTTAAAAACTAAATTCAGAAAATTAAACCATTAATCACAATGATTGATGTAACATTTTGAGTGTCTGATGATACCGACACTGCAAGAGGAAGTCATTGTGAAATCCATGCGTAATGATAAAAAAAAAAAGTTAAAAATTAAATGCCTAACAAGTGTCAAACAAATAAAACTTAAATTTTTTTACATCGACAACTTCAAAATATGTACGAAAAAAAGGCCTTTGGCAAATTTGCTGGGTAAATGATTGAGCTCAATTTGTCAAAAGATACAAGTAGAAAAATCAAATCAAATCATTTTTTCTCCAAAGACGGTCAGTTAAAAAATGCACTCAAAGCAATTGTTGACAGCAGGAACTATAAAAACCTTCATAAAGATGTGTTTCGAAACAAACAAATACTTTATTGGCATATATATACGTACGTGTATAAATATATATATATATATATATATATATATATATATATATATATATATATATATATATATATATATATATATATATATATGTATATATATATATATATATATATATATATATATATACACACACACAACAAAAAACAAAAACAAGTGATATTAACATTAACGCTAATATCTTGACCGCTTACTCTTCGTAATTTTTACACGAGCATACTGATTACCTTCAAAAATATATATATTAAAATTATACTAGCAATATATATATATATATATATATATATATATAATATATATATATATAATATATATACATATATATATATACATATATATATATACATATATATGTGTGTGTATATATATACATACATACATACATATATGTAAAATTCGTTATATATACATAATATAAATATATACACATACACACACAACAAACAAAACAAGTGACATTATTATGAAAAACATTCTCCTTAACAATGGCACCAGTATCTTGACCATTTATTCGTCGCAATTTTTACAAAAAGCATATTGATTACCTTTAAAATATATCTATTGGAGTTATACATACATACTGTGTGTGCGTATATACATACATAATATATATATATATATTATATATATATATATATATATATATTATATATATATATATATATATATATATATATATACATATATATATTTATATATATTCATACAGTTTATAGCCCTGACATTTGATAATACACATGCACAAAATGAACACTTACTCACCGATATAACCATTAAAAAAAAAAAAAAAAAAAAAAAAAAAAAACCACCTCTTTACATGGTTACCATTTCAATATCTGTTTACAAAAGAAACTAAACGACAGAACGTCACTAAATTTTTCTACTCTTTTTGAACTACCATTTTGTTCATTTCAATAACATATCAATCTGAATAATCGGTTAATCTTATTAAAGTGAGACTTATTCTGAAATTTTAAAAAATGATGCGAGTTCCTAACGTAGTCCTTATCTAAAACTACTACCGTTCACTTGGAACATGATAGAGTTTTCGAGTAAGAGTCTTGTCATGTTCTTATTAACACAAACAAATCTCCGAGTGCCATTGTTACTGGCTGTCGATATCTGCGTTCGTTTGTTATCTCGATAAATATCACACAATGAAAATTGTAGTCAATAAAAAAGATGGAAATAACATCACATCATTATGCACAATGCATGTCAAGAAGAAATATATCACCAAATTAGAAGAAAAAAATTAATGTACATTTAATGCAAAATAGGAACACTAATCCGCTTTCAGAATCTCTTAATACTATTTAGTCTCGATTTTAAGTTTAAGTATTAATACTAGTTATTCCTGTTACTCCCATTAACAGTAAAATTGAAAATTTCTTAAAACCAATTTTAGTTACTGGTAGGTCAAGCATATAGTTTGAACTTTTCCACTAACATTAAAGTATCTAAAGCCCACGCCTAGACAAGTATTTCGTTTTCTTGATTTTAATTTCCCTAATCGTATGAATTATAGTTACCCAAATCCGGAATGTCATTTTTAAATTACTGAAAAAAAATAATGTTAACACGCATTAATAAAATATGCAAAACTCACTAATTGAAAATCTTGTAGGGGTTTTGATTTTAATTCAGAGATCCTGGTTGTTTTTTTTTTTTTTTTTTTTTTTGACAGTTTCTATCATTAAAGGAATATCTCATCATTCCTCTCATAAAATATTTCAAAGAAAAATATTTTGAAAGGAAAAAAACCGATGACTTGGACACATTCATTTTATCGAAAAGTAAAAATTTTGGTTTAAACCAGGAGAATCTGATAAACCCAAACTGAGAGTATAATCCCTGAGGTTAATTGTTTTAAAGATAAAGGAGTGAGACATATTTGCTCTAAGTTGGATTCGTAGTGCGCAATCCTATGCATTATGCATTTAAAAATACAAAATGCACGATATGAAGAGATGTTTTCATAAATAAAGATAATCAATAATCAATAAAAAGGGTAGAAATTTCAATAGTGAACAGTAAAATGAAGGCATTTATTTAGAAATGCTAAACTACACGAAATGAATCAATCTACACACACACACACACACAAAATATGTATGTATGTATGTATGTATCTATCTATCTATCTATCTATCTATATATATATAATATATATATATATATATATATATATGGTCTTTCTATTCCAGTCTATTTCCGCAGATTTTCTTGGCTCGTCAATCCACCGTCTTCTCTTCCCTCCACTGCATATTTCGCAATGTCTAGGGACCCATTCTATTATTTTTAATATCCACCTATTATCCATCATTCTCACATTTCTTGCCTATCTCCATTTCTTTTTCTCACATGTTAGGTTATATATATACATTCATATATAATCTCTATGTGCATATATATATATATATATATATATATACATACTGTGTATATATATATACATACATACATATATGTATGTATATATACATATACTTTATAAATATATATATATATATATATAAATTTATATATAAATATATATATATAATTATATATATATATAAATATATATATATATATATATATATATACACATAAATATATATATATATATATCTATACTAACATGTAAGAAAAAAATTGACATGGGCAAGAAATGTGAGAATGACAGATAATAGGCGGATATTAAGAATAATAGAATGGGTCCCTAGACATTGCAAAATATGCAGTGGAAATAAGAGAAGACGATAGATTGACGAGCTAAGAAAATGTGCGTTAATAGACTGGAATAGAAAGACCATAAACTGAAGCGAGTGAAAGGTCATATCTCAGACCTCTGCCCTACATTGAACTAGTTATGGCTGATGATGATAATGATAAACATATATATATTGTATATATATATATATATATATATATATAATATATATATATATATGATAATGATATATTGATTATATATATATATGATAATGATATATTGACTAAATATATATATATATATATATATATATATATATATATATATATAAATATATATAAGTGACAGTTTAGTACATGTTATTACTATGGTAAATTAAATTTGATTTTAAGAAGAATTTGAAGCTTTATATATATATATATATATATATATATATATATTATATATATATATATATATATATATACATATATAAAATTTGTAATACACCCAGACACGTGATATGTAATTTACCAAAAGCAACATATAATTGGTAAAATATTCTCTAACTAATATGCAGTGGAAATAAGAGAAGACGATAGATTGACGAGCTAAGAAAATGTGCGTTAATAGACTGTAATAGAAAGACCATAAACTGAAGCGAGTGAAAGGTCATATCTCAGACCTCTGCCCTACATTGAACTAGTTATGGCTGATGATGATAATGATAAACATATATATATTGTATATATATATATATATATATATATATATATATATATATATATATATATATATATATATATATATATATAATATATATATATATATGATAATGATATATTGATTATATATATATATGATAATGATATATTGACTAAATATATATATATATATATATATATATATATATATATATATATATATATATATATATATATATATATAAGTGACAGTTTAGTACATGTTATTACTATGGTAAATTAAATTTGATTTTAAGAAGAATTTGAAGCTTTATATATATATATATATATATATATATATATATATATATTATATATATATATATATATATATATATATATATATACATATATAAAATTTGTAATACACCCAGACACGTGATATGTAATTTACCAAAAGCAACATATAATTGGTAAAATATTCTCTAACTAATGAACTCTTAAATCTGTTTCAACAATGTTACTGATCTTAATATATTTTGTATGTTTTATTCATTACTCCTCATCTATATTTTGTTCGTTATTTCCTTGTTTCCTCTCTTCAATGGACTGCTTTAACAGTTAAACCCTTTTCCAACTTGGTAGTAGTCTGGCTAATAATAATAATAATAATAATAATAATAATAATAATAATAATGTTAAGTTGTAGATCTAAAATTGCGTATAGTATCTACCGTGACATAAAAATATTTGACATCATAGATAATATTATAATGCGAATAGTTTGATTATCTTCAATGGTATAAATATTTTTCCTTATCATAATATAATATCGACCTGAAAACGAGCTAAGGAAAATTTGCAGACAATGAAGTATAAGGAAATCTAAATACAATTAAAACAACATCCTTCATCCTACAAGCATGAAGAGAGATAAAAGGGGAGGGTTCTTCCCGTAGCTCTTTCCTCTCATAAGTAAATATTACATAAGATAGTGGCATTGCCACAAGACATGACAATGAGAACTGGATCCGCGAAACATTTATCTTGTACATAGAAAAGTCTCTCGTTACTTCAAATCACACATTTTTATCACCAGATCAAAATAGAATGTATATTTTCCTTTGAGTAATGTAGGGCGATGAATAGATCGTTGTTAGCGTTTCCATCAACAATATAAAACTCCCTTTTGTTATCCGCATTCAAAGCTGCATAATTGGAAGAAAAACAAGAGGCGTGTTCGGCATATTTATTCAGCTACTTTTCTGTCAAATCAGCTGTCGACTAAAGAGATGCCTTGTTTTTCCTCTTAATGTCTTGTTTGGTGCTTGATAAGATACATAATTTGGGATTATTTTCATTTAACTCTCAAGACTTTGATCCGTTTATCCATGTAACTACAGTATATAAAACGTGACAAAACCATATATATATATATATATATATATATATATATATATATATATATATATATATATATATATATATATATATATATATATATATATATTACACTGTGTAGAAGAGCAGATGTTGGAAGTATGTCCCTGGATAAAATGAGTAAAGGAAGATGGGGTTAGATTAAAGGGAAAGACCAAGGAACTGACAGGAAATCACCGGATTTTCAGCTTGTTTTCATTTTAGCCTAGTCAACCAATGTAGCTTCCAGGGGGAAGCCATATATTGACACATAGCAAACCCTGTAAACGGACACATAGTCATAAACCTAACCACCTCGCATTCGAGATAAATTGATGGAGAGATTCTGGGGCTATTACGGGTTTCGCAAAAGGCAGTCGACGTTTAAAATCAAATTTGTAAACACAAAAGAAAAAAAAAACACATGCCATGAAAAAGATATCGTTTCCAGAAAGTTATAACAAGTTTCATTGGCCCTTTAAGGACATGTGCAATTGCGTTTGAATGAGTTAGAATATCTAACAAAGTTATCATAATAATAGCAATGGAATAAAATTATTAGAAAATCATGGAAAAGAGCATAATGGTAAATAGTTACAGCATTACTTAAGTAAATTAAGCCGTAGTGGGCAGAGTATTGAACATTTTCTTGATAAAAGAAAATAACATCCTACAACTTATCATTAATAGGTAGAAACTGATAACTCCAAAAAAATGTAAGGCGATATGTAATTAGTAAATTTATCACATTAGGGTTTCACATTTAATAATGAAGTTACAATAATGACAGAATGACAATAAAACATAAAAAGGGCCACCATAAATATCTTACCAAAATTTGTTAATAATGAAATTCCAAAAATAGAAGAGCAAATATTTCCAAGTAAATAAAAAAGCAAATGAGCTAGATGTTAAAAATGCATTCAAAGCGGACTGTTTACAGAAATATATCCAGTTGTACAAAATTAAATCAACTACTAAGACATCTGGCGTATGTTTGATAAGCATGACAGTTTTATAAACTAACTATTCCTTTGTCATTCGTAAAATGAAATGATAAAAGAAAATCCCCTGATTTTCTACAAACATTACTTTCCCTACGTCCTCGAAATCACGACGCACATACGATTCGAGAAGCCTCAAAGCATCCCCTGGTGTATTAAAACGCCACGGAGAGATGACCCTGTTTACTTCTCTGAAGGTTACATAGAAGGGGACCAGATCTCGGAGGGAAAGTGAAAAAAAAAAGAAAAAAAAATGGTAAATATAGCAAATGCATCTTTACCGGGTAACTGACTCTATTCTATTCCAACCAGGCAGAAGGTGAAACTTAAAGGGAACGTTACTGAGAACAGAATAAATGCCTCTATTAGGTTTCATACCTGAGAAGGAACGGTGTACATAGTCATGCACGGTAATATAATGGATAACATACAGTTAACTTTATATTATGCTAGACTGCAATACCTTCATTTTTAGATTTCTCAAGTAACCTGACTCTCTTCAAAAGTTATCATTATATACGGCATTTGCTTCATCAAAGAATGAACATTACTCCGACTTGTAGTATTCGTCGTAAAATACAAATAAATGAATATGCTCCGATCTTCACCACTCCTCCAATAAATTATCGTAGCCAGTAAATGACTACGGTATATCTACATGTTAAAACTCCTCAAATTATTACAAGTTAATAAAAACGTCACTATTTGTTGCATTCCTTCAAAAATGTTTTAATGTTTTTAAACTGAAATGAGCTAATGTTTGTCATACCTCATCTAAACTGTTTATTAAAGACAAGAACATTATCTAATATTTTACATTTATGTTTTCAAACATTCTTCTAACAACCGTGTCATTACTATGACTAGGAATATTCTTCACTTTATCATTACCCAAGCAAGCACTTCTATCCAATGATTTAATGGTATGAGAATACTTAAATAAGTTGATATAAGTGACTGTTAAACATTACTGGTGAAATTGTTTATATATAGTGAATACTTTATAGCCTCTATTATCAAAACAAAATTTCAAAGTAAGATACTCTATTTTCAAGTTTTACATTTAACGGAATTACTAAAAATCACGAATTGGAATTATGATGAATTACCAAGGAAAGAAATTGTTGCAAGCGCTGGAGAAATAAAACTTATATCAACCATTCTGTGTAGAAATTGTCAAAACAAAAGTGAAGGGAAACTCCTTAATCTGAAAATTCTCAAATGAATCGTTGGTACAGATAGAAATGGATAAAATTTCTAATAGAATTTGTTAAAATTTGTAACAAACTGATTAACGCTTTACAATTCTCATGAAAATGACTGTAAGACAGAAAATGAAATCAATTCCATCTTACTTTATAAAAGCCGTTACCTTAAACCTTCCAAACTTATGTTACAAAGGATTAGATTTCTCCCGATAACACGCTTCATTCAGAACATTTCTTTCTTCACCGAGTCAAAGAATAAAAACAATGCAATTACTAAATACAATGACCAACATCATGATAAGGATTACTAATGAGCTGCTGCTACTTTTTTTCCCTCTCTCTCTCTCTCTCTCTCTCTCTCTCTCTCTCTCTCTCTCTCTCTCTCTCTCTCTCATCAATGAAGTCATGTCATATCCTTATTGTAACCATTTGACAAACGTATCCACCTGTGAACTAAAGATAAAACCCCTTTAAGGTCGAAGAAAAGTGTCATCAACCCAAAATCCCTACCTCTATTTTGTTCTTTTTCCCAACGGATATAAATATGGGGGCAATTCTCGTGGTTCCTTTGCCGTCAGATAAAAACAGACAACCAATAGCTTTTTAGATTTAGCATAGTGAGTTACGGGTTTCCCTGTACCGAAGCGAAAAGAATCGGGACAATAAATAGAATTTGAGGAGTAACGGTTCTTTCGAATAGAATGGTATTCCTTGCTTAGTATGAAAAAAGAGTAACAAAATGACGACGTTTTCACTGTTGTGGTACTTCGGTTTCACTGTACAGACGTTAAACAAGCAGGAAAATTAATGCTATTAACGGAAGACAGTTGTTGATTTTGCCAAAGAGAGATTTTGGATCTATCAAAACATGGAACTAAAGTTTTCTTTAAAACTCTCAACATGTTGGCCAAGTAACGCAGGATTTATGATACAGTTGTTTCCTAGTTTCAGACACGAAATCAAATGGAAAAGAAAAGAAGAATTGGAACTTCCCTTCCCCCATCTTTGGTGTTCGTATTCAGTTTATTTGTAGGCCACCGGTCGCTTCAGAGTCTTCCCCCACTCCCTCTCCCTCCCCAACTACCCTCCCTCTCCCTTCCATCGACCCAATTCCATGGAATTCATTAACTCACTCCGTGTAACAAATAAATGCCTTAATATTAGCAAACTTTATGACTCACTCTCTTTTCTTTATTTTCAATTACTACCTTCAATGAATCAGATTTAACAAGAACAAATAGAAGATTTTTACGACTAAAAATCTAAGAAACACTACTAAATATATATAATGAATAATATAAGGCTTGACCTTGTTTGGCTGTTTGTAAAATCACTCAAAGACTAAAGTGAAAAAAAAAATATTTATGTATATATATATATATATATATATATATATATATATATATATATATATATATATATATATATCCACAAGTATCTCTACAACTTTTATTTTCATGTTTTTACCGTTTGCATTATATATTTTTCCTCGTCCTTTAAAGAATCTATCATATCGCCTTTCACAAAAGATTTGTTTCATTGTTTGTTAGAATACTAACAAATCTATCTGAAATCATTAAAAATTTTATGATGATTAGAGAAAGAGGAAAAATTACCATTATTCTAACTTTGAAAACGAGGAAAGGGAGGAGGAAAAGGAGAAGGAAGAGAAAGAGGGAGGAGTTAGGCGGAGAAGTGGGAAATGCGCAGTAACACATAGCAACTCGAACAACAATGTATACAGTATATCTATCCTTTTGTTTAAAGGGGAGGGTCATGGGGAATCGACACCAGTCTGCTTAGCATTTTTGTGACGTCAAAACTCGGTTGTCACCAAAGCCACTGGACTTTTTAACATTCCTTCCAAAATTTTTAATATTCTCTTTCCTTCCAGAAATCATTTAAATATTTCCTTAGAGATATCTTTTTTCAACAAATTTATTTTCCAAGTCATTCTCCCTAATATATATATATATATATATATATATATATATATATATATATATATATATATATATATATATATATATATATTATATATATATATATTATATATATACACACAGAATATATGTATATACATATATATATATATATAGAATATATGTATATATATACATATATATATATATATATATATATACATATATATATATATGTATATATACATATATATATATATATACATATATATATATATATATATATATATATATATGTATATATATACATATATATATATATATATATATATATATATATAATATATATATATATATATATATATATATATATATATATATATATATATATATATATATATATATATATATATACACACTTGGTTTTCCTTCCTTCTTCATGAGGAACCCTTTTTCCACTCTTTTTACAAATTGGTTTCTTTTACCTCTTACTTTTTATCCTTAAAACTTTTAGTTTTACTATTATTTCTGATATAATCTTTTCTATAAGACTCTTTGCAGGAATTGCTGGTCCCCCTTTTAAGGAAATCCTTGATACTCCCTTTTCCTTCAACATTCCCCTTTTTTATTCTTTTCAAAACTTTTACTTAGAAAACTTTTTTTCCCCTTTTGAAATACTTGACCCCCCCCTCCCCCTACAAGGATTGGTTTGTTTTCTCCCTTCATCCGGATTCCTTGGCTTTCCACACAAAGTATAAGAGCAGGTAAGGCATTGCGGTTTCATTTAAAAGAGGATACTGATGACTGAGAATTCATTATGCAAACGAAGAGATTTACAAGACTATTAAATGTTTAGTTATGCAGGATGCACATACCACTATATTTTTCGTTCTCTTTCGGATTATACATATCTTTTTTCGTTTCTCTTATTTTATTTCTCTCTCGGACTGCAGCAGTTTTGACAAAACGCCTTACTTAGTATGACAGTTCTTTTTATGGCCTCCATGACGAAATAAGAGCTAATTTTCCTCTTGGTTTTAACATTTGCATTAATACAAATTCCCTCCCACGACGACCATGAAACCTGTATAATCCGAAAGTTTTGCATCCTTGCAGTCATCAATTTTTCCCAAAATTGCCACCGAAAACTCAAGTTCCTCCAACGACACTAAAATACACATGTCCACCATCTTTATATCCAATCTTGACAGGTCGTAACACACCGGCCGACGATAAAGAAGCGATGCTTTCGCTACATTCTTTCGCAAAAGATAGAGAAGAAAGCTTATCAAAACTTGCAGATTTTACTCGATTATTTCGCATTAATGTGACGGCGAATGGAGGTGCGGCTCATAAAATGCCAATTTATCATTTGAATAAATTAATTATTCCTCATAATCTAGCAATCACTAATATGACAGTGGTTGGTTGAATGATAATTCCAATAAGACATAAATCTGGAACATTTACCCCCCGCAATATTTGCGGGGAATTCACGTTTTAAAAAATTTAGATATGGATATTAAAATTTTATTTTTCAATTAGTCCTAAAAAATGCTTTGGTGAATTTTATCCACACACACAAAAAGTTCGTTTGTAAGCTAGATTACGAGTTCTGGTGTCACTTTAAAAATAATCAGCGTCGATATGTTGCAGCACTTAGTAATACAATTCTATTGGCAAAACATTACAAGATGGGCGAGATATTAGATGTTATGAAAAAATATAAAACGTGCAAAAATTGCCAATCTATGGCTATGCACATAACTTTCATCTATTTATTTAACCCATTACAATACAAATCATATTGCTGCCGTGTCTGATGGTCAGAACACGCTTTTATGGTAAAAGTAAAATTAATACATTGCCTTGGTCCTATAATGTAAATCAGAATAAATGCTGGTACTGCAAAGAACGAATTATTAACAAATAAAAAAAAAAAACTCATAAGTCCTGCTATCAATGTAGATGTCATGAGATTCAGGTAATAAAAGTTTGTGGCAGGCATAACAACTTTATTTGTGTTCGATTTACCGGAATCCAGACATGGATAATTCTATCTTTGATTGTCTTCTTACCATTATGGCTAAGATATAAGAAGATGATAGAAAGGCTTCTTTTGTCTTTGTTGGTGATTTTAATGCTCACCATAAGGAGTGGGTAAGTTCTATGTCTCCTACCGATCGCCATGGCTTAAGAGCTTTAGACTTTGCCTCTGAATCAGGCTGTGAGCAAATCATAAATGAAGCTACCCACAGGTCTGGTAATTGCTTGAACCTCGTATACACTGACTCCCCTGGCGTTATAACTAGTAAGGTTGGTTCTCCAGTCGGGACATATGATTATGCCTTGATTTCAATAGTAGTGAGGACTGAGAAGCCTGTCCCTGATATATCATACTCTTGTAAAATTTATATGAAATCCCAGGCAGACTGGAATGAGATTTTGCCTGATCTTTTGGGTTTGAATTGGTCACAATTATATAGTAGTGTAGATCCTGTTGTCCCTTTGAATGAGAATATAGTCAACATAATTGATAAGCAAATATCCCTTTTCGTGTGTCGTGTGCTAAGGTACCGAGTGAAGGACAAACCGTGGTTCAATGATAATTGTAGACGTGCTTATTTAGAGAAGCAGGAGGCCTATCATCTTTGGAAGGGTAACAGATCAGATTTGACCTGGAATAACTATACTCGGCTTCGAGCTTTTGCTCAGGGAGTTTATGCCTCAACTGAAAAGGAGTACAATTTAACCATAAAAGAAACCCTTTCTGGTACAACTCAGGAACATAAATGGTAGTCTACCCTTAAATCTGCACTCTTTGGTGTATATGCAACAGTTCCTCCTTTACTTAAATCAGATGGCTCAGTCACTCACTGTCCAAAGGAAAAGGCAACCCTTTTGGCTGGTGTTTTTGACAGTAAACAGTAATGAAAAACTTGAAGTTCCTCATTCCCGTTTTCCTGAGGCTAAACTAACTAGTTTATCTTTTCGATCTCGTGAAATTAAAGCTCTGTTGATGGACCTTGATGCTTATGGAGGTGTAGACCCAAATGGTATTTTTCCTTTGTTTTTTATAAAGACAGCAGATTTCTTAGCTCCTAAGTTATCTGTTATTTTGCGCAAGTTAGCAAGAAGAGGAGCTTTTAGCACTTGTTGGAGGATTGGTAATGTTACTCCTCTATGTAAATGTGTTTGTGGTAGCTCAAGAACCACTGATTACCGCCCAATTTCCATAACTCCCATATTATCTAAAGTTTTTGAGCGTCTTCTAGCAAAACGTCTTAACAGGTTTGCTGAAGGTAATCATCTATTCACTAGTTTGCAATTTGGTTTTCGTAAAGGCCTTGGAGCATGTGATGCCCTCCTTACAATCTCCAATGCTGTACACAAATCCCTTGATTGTCGTCAGGAAGTTCGTATGATTGGCCTTGATTTTAGTGCTGCCTTTGACCGTGTTAATCATGAGGCCCTTATTTTCAAATTTAAACAGTTGGGAGTGGGTGGGTAGTTTCTTAGCATTATTATTGATTTCTTAAGTAATAGATCTCAAAGAATTGTTGTTGATGGGCACCATAGTGAGTATAGGAATGTGATATCTGGTGTTCCACAGGGTAGTGTTCTTGGCCCATTACTTTTCATACTATATACACATAACATGTGGTTTGGCCTAGAAAACAAGCTTGTTGCATATGCTGATGATGCTACTCTCTTTGCATCAATTCCATCCCCTGAATGTAGATCTGGGGTTGGTGAATCCCTTAATAGAGTTTTAGCTAAAATTAGTGCATGGTGCAAATTATGGGGTATGAAGTTGAATCCTAACAAAACTCAAAGTATGATTGTAAGCAGGTCAAGGACGGTGGCTCCTCGACATCCGGATCTCAGTATTGATAGTATTTCTTTAAATTTGTATGACACTTTTAATATTTTGGGTGTGATTCTCGACAGCAAATTTACTTTTGAGAAACACATTAGGTCTGTCTTCTTCAACTGCACAAAAAATTGGCTTATTGAGAAAGTCTTTCAAGATTTTCGGTGATCAATCTAGTCTGAAGAAGTGTTTTAATTCTTTCATTCTACCTTGTTTTGAATATTTTTCTCCTGTCTGGGGTTCAGCTGCTGATTCTCATCTTAATTTGTTGGACAGAAACTTACGGTCTTTTAAATTTCTTATTCCTAATCTGGATATTAATCTTTAGCACCGTCGTTCAATTAGTTCATTATGCATGTTGCATAAGATTTTTCATAACTCCGACCATCCTTTACATTCAGATCTCCCTGGACAATTCTATCCTGTTCGTAATACTAGGCAGGCAGTTCATTCTAATAGCCAGGCCTTCTCCATCATGAGGCTCAATACTACACAGTATTCTAGAAGTTTTATTCCAGCTGTTACCCAGTTGTGGAATGATCTTCCTAATCGGGTAGTTGAATCAGTAGAATTCAAAAGTTCAAAGTTGGAGCAAATATTTTTATATAGACCAGGCTGACATGAGTCTTTTTATAGTTTATATATGACATATCTGTTTTTGACGTTGTTAATAGTTTATATACGACATATCTGTTTTGACATTGTTACTGTTTTAGAATGATTTATTGCTAACTTGTTCTCATCATTTATTTATTTCCTTATTTCCTTCCCTCACTGGGCTATTTTTCCCTTTTGGAGCCCTTGGGCTTATAGCATCTTGCTTTTCCAACTAGGGTTGTAGCTTGGCTAGTAATAATAATAATAATAATAATAATAATAATAATAATAATAATAATAACAGAATATTCAATTTTGTTTTGTCCGTCATTAATCAAAGGAAAAATAACACAATCTGAAAATATATCGATGCAATCCAGTCTAAAGGTTGCCTTCAAGTGTTATCCACGAGCACATCTATGATAAGACTTTTAACTGAAAACATCGATGGCATAATTCACTTCCCCTCCATCAAATCTTTTGAAACATAATCTGGTAGACCCTTCTTTAATAATCAATACAATTATTCACTCTGTGCAAACTTCCTCACAGAATTATTCATAAAATCATATGATTGCACTAACCATGAGAGATTTCTAAAGAATAAAATGGACTAACAGACCAAGTTCATCAGAAAACCAAATTATAGACAAACCGTAACGAGCACTCTGCGTCATATTATTACAAGGGCAGGTAAAAAAAATCAAAATTTAAAATTCATTATATAAAAACACTGATATGCATATATAATATTCAACTTTGGGTATTTTGTACTGCATATCTGTGGGTAAAACTCCATAAGTAGAGAAAACTACACATATAATTACTTTTACTTTTGCTAAAGAGAGTGACCATGGCAACATCAAGGTATTTAGATAGAGGATACTGCGTACCATTCACTATATCAAGAGTGTTATCACAATCGATCACAAAAGAAAGTCATATCTCAAATATGTATTTTATGAATGAGAGTTGGAATGGCTGAAAAATTATTTTAAAAAATACCAAACTTACTTTTAATTAAAAAAAAAGAAAAAAAAACAAAAGAAAAAAGAAAAAAAAACATTAAAAACTTAGATACATTTTATTACGAAAGAACCGTTTTTTATACATTAAGATCTTCATTTTGAAGACCTACGCTATGCTAAGCAAGAATACACGTAAAATTAAGAGATTCAGAGTACCATAAAGATGATTAACGTACCGCATTAATACAACTATGTATTTTCTATACCTAATACCACACACTTTACTTCATCAAATAGAGACTAGATTCCTGACTTCCTAAACACATTTACCATCCTAATCATCAGTGGGTTTTTTTTTTATCAAATCTGTTAACAAACACGGCCGAAACTTTCTTTGAAGACTAGATTGACTCCGTACCTGGCAGCCGGAACAGATTAACATTTCATATATTGTACAATAATGTAAGTAAATTTTAAATAGGGGAGGTGAATTGTCAATACTAGACTGGAGAGTAAGAAAAGCGTACAAAAATTAATAAGAGTTACAAAGCTAAGTAATAAAACACAATTTCAAATTGATAATATGGGAACCATGTGAAATAAGATTTAGGACATAGTTTCTATTGATATCAGTTTCATTAAATCACTGATAGAATTCTTAGGGACATGGAAAAAATTAAACTCAACAAAACCATCAACGGAAATTTTACGTTTGCGAACCGGGAAGAAGAATTTTCTGTCCTAAGGTTACAATTGAAGAAAACCTCATAGTCATGTAAACACATCCAAACTACGCAAGCAGATATGAAAGATTAGAACTTTTAGGAATTGTATAAAGGGGACGAAAGAATTATTGAATAACTATAATGAGGTCAATGTAGAAAGAAGAAGCATTTAAAAAAATATCAGATATAAAAATATATACAGTATATGGTAAAACTTTCCTGCCCGGCGATCTGCCGGACTGACATTCGAGTCCCGCTCAAGCTCGGTAATTTTTGTAGTGTCTGCAATCTTACCATACCTGTAAGCTAGGGATGGGGGTTTTGGGGAAGCCTATAGGTCTACCTACCAAGTCATCAGTAGAAATTACCGTGTGTATATATATATATATATATATATATATATATATATATATATATATATATATATATATATATATACTGTATATATATATATATACATATACATATATATAATTTTTTTTTCGTCAGTCTCCAGACAATGGTCCTGCTAGCTAGGGCACTATAACTGTCCCTTGCCTCTAACATTCACGAGTGGACTTTAACCCTTTAAATTGCGATGGAAAAATGGAAAATAAATCTGTAGATTACATGGAAAACCACTGTCGTTAAAACAAAAGAGAGAATTACTTTCAACAAATCCTAATAACGGAAAAAATAAATGGCATCTCTAATCAACAGAAGCAACACTTCAACATGAAAATCAACTTAAGTAATAAGATTTGACAGAGAGAGAGAGAGAGAGAGAGAGAGAGAGAGAGAGAGAGAGAGAGAGAGAGAGAGAGAGAGAGAGAGAGAGAGAGAATTCGAACCACTTCACGGTCTAAAATCGCATATCATTTCGGGCAAAAATCCAACGCCGCTCCATTTCACAATATCTTCCATCCATATTTCCATTCTCTTTTCGAACGCTAAGAGGATCAAATGATTGGTTTCCTCTATATCTTATTTCACATTTCGTTTCTACTGCCAATTTTAAACGAAACTCGGATACACTGCTTTAATACCAGATTGCTCTTAGAACAATAGCAATATTCATTTGCTGCCTGGTTAGCAATAATTAAGAGAACAATATTACAAAATAATATCACTCGCTCAAATTGTGATTATAAGAAAAAGGAAAATCAAAAGTATGACATAACATCATACTCACTCACGAATATCATTACAAATAAAAGACATTTCATTCAATGATTTGATAAGCATACATAGATTATTATATATATATATATATATATATATATATATATATATATATATATATATATATATATATATATATATATAATATATATATATATATATATATATATTTATATATATATGTATATATATATATATATATATATATATATATATATATATATATATATAATCTATAATTAAATGATTAATAATACTCGCAAGAAAATAGGATGCAGTCTCAATCGATTCTGAACGAATACCAGTTTTTATTCCTTACGTACATATACATACATACATACATATATATATATATATATATATATATATATATATATATATATATATAAATAAATATATATATAAATACTGTATACATTACATGTAAATATGATCATATATAGGTCTATACAGTACTATATATACATATATATACACTATATATATATATATATATATATATATATATATATATATATACTTTATGTATATCCTTATAATATAAGGATATACATACATACAGATAGACAGTTGAATTGACCCAATTTACCTTTATTTCTACTCAGCTTTAAGGATCGAATCCTTGCCCGGCCAGAAGTACATATCATGATTGAATTTTACCATTGGTCTGTGATCCAGATGCAGAGTGAATTTGATATTAAAAAGTACTTGTTAATGATTTGAATATATATACATGTACACACAGAATATATATATATATATATATATATATATATATATATATATATGTGTGTGTGTGTGTGTGTGTGTGTGTGTGTTTGTGAGTGCCAGAGAACCGAAACATGAGGTAGAAGATACCGACAGATAGTCAACCTTTGTTAAAGATCAACGAGTCTGGCGTCACCTACAAACGAGCTAGTCTGTTCCGTCGTCACGTTACATAACAAATCTGACTACTACAGGGAACAAATATTCAAATGCATAATTATCACCACCAAAACACGTGTACTAAATATAGAAATAAACGGCACAAAGTTACAACAGAAGAAACTCTTCCTTGTGATCATGAAAGACAGAAAGTCAATACATGAGTCTTTCTTATGTCAAGGTTATGGAACGACGTAAATTCTCATTTCCTTACCTCCACCCCACCTCTGACTACCCAATAAACGGTGGAAACTGGATACGGTATAAACAAGGTTAAAGCAATTTAGTTTCTTAACCCCTAAAAAAATTGCTTATGGTGAAGCTCAGGTTTGAGATTCCACATCGATATAATAAATGGCCATCCCAAGAAAAGTTCATATGGAATATTTAAATTAGTTTCTGGTGATTTCTTTTCAGAATTACCGATATTCTATTTCTCAAGCTGGGCACTCAAAATAAATTACCAGAGTTGATATGTATATGTATTTTCAATGGCAACTTATTCAATAATTTTATCTAATTAACTCAACCAAACCTTTATGTAGTATGTATACACATACTGAATATATATATATATATATATATATATATATATATATATATATATATATATATATATATATATATATAATTTGTGTTTGTATACCACAAGTGACACAGTTACCTAATCAAAGTTTGGACCTAGCCGGAAGAGAAAGGTTATTGGTTGATCAGTTTTGTAGAAGTTTTCAGTTAGCGCAAAGGGTAAAGGGGCCCTTAGCAGATACAAATTTTGGAAATATATAGTATAGACGCATAAGTATCACACATCAACGAGGCTACCAATGTCTTAAAAGAATTAATTGGCAACATGAATTAATTTCCTTTACCCGAAAAGGGTACCATTATGAAAAAGTAGCTTTCCACATACATTCATAAATATTAGCCAACAACAGACTAATAATATTCAGTTAATTTTAAACTGTTGTGTCATAAAAATTTGTCGTAACCAAATGAAATGGCAGCTCCTTAATTTCTCGTATATTTAATTGTTTCTGCATACTTTCCCTTCAGAGAAACCTTTCTGACTCGTGTAATTTTACAGAGTCCTTCAATACGAAAAATCAGAAGAAAATACCAACTTAATATTACTAAACACAAAACTATGCAAATATATGAATGAAGTGACCTTGTATCCATCCAATCCACAAGTATAACATGAAAATAATGATAATACCAGACTACTAAAGGACATGTGAATACACGAAAAACATTTACCTTCTATCAAACTCTTTCTCGAACTACTAAAGCAAGTGAACCCAAAAAGAAAAAGGGAAAACCTATAATATTTTGTACAGACATTTAATGCAAATTTAACATTTATAAGTAAAAATAACCACTCTAAACATCTGAAGCTAAAAAGATGTGCTTTGCGCATTCTGATTGTTGCATTGTTGAAGACACTAATGCAGTTCTTGAGAAGCAAGACAGCGTTTGACTGAAATCAATCCAATTGTGTACAAGGTGCTATTAAAAGGTAAGGGCGACAGACAAACTGAATCAACTTTAACCTTGTGAGTTCTGATGGAGAGCTAAGAGTGAGTCCCACAAAACAGACAAACAAGTGAACAATCACCTTATGTACATGATGGCCTACTTTTGTTTCAAGTTTAACTTGAGTCCGCGATCAAAAGGTAAAGGGTAAAGGTAAGTTTACTACAATTATGCAGGACTCTCTACCCGTGCGTCAAGATGTACCTTTGTATCAAGATTGAATGAAATTTATGCACTGATGTAGAGTGCTAGGATAATGCTAATCTATCCAAATGAGTCTGCGTTTCTGACAAATCTTAATAGAATCCAATATTGTATAAAAACTAACTATGTATAATAATCTACCCCTTAATGTTTCAGCCACTCGGAAAAATTGGATCACCTGAAGATTGGGGACCCCAACACGCTGGGGTCGCTTATCTTCTGGTGAAAAAATTAGGGTTTTTTTCTTCAGGTGAAGAATTTAAATTTAATAATGGGACTAACAAGCTAACTAGCCAGTTTATAAGTTAATTATTATTAGTGTAATGACATAAGTACGACTAACCAATAAAAGTGCTAACAAGCTAATTTACAGGTTAGCAAATAAAAGTTTTTTTTTTTTTTTTTTTTTTTGGAAAAAATCTTATTTCTCTTTAATGGCTGAGAGACAAAATATTTTTACTCCACAACATAAAACTAAGTGATAAAGAATTCCTCATGGACCGTGCAGTTATGAATAAGTTGCGCAGCCACTTTCAAAAGATGATCCTATTCCTGCTATCAACTGGTTAAGGAGAAAGAATCTTTTGAGAAGATAAATTAATTGAATTCAGTGGCGAAATTCAATGAACTGGACTAAACTGTCTTCTATACAAGATAATTATACGTGGAAATGCCAATCTAAAGAGTGTTCTAAATTTAAAAGCAAAGTTTCTATTCGTAAGGACCCATTCTTTGCTAAATCTAAACCTCAACTACAGAAGTGGATTCAGGCTATTTATTACTGGTGTAACAGCAAGACTGAGACTACAGTGACTAATATTCGAAACATTTCAGAAAAACCATGATTGATATTTACAGTTTTTTTAGAGAACTCTGCATGAAGTATTTCGAGGCAAACCCCGTTAGACTTGGAGGTTATGGCACAATTGCGCAAAATGACGAGTCTTGCTTTGCACGCAAAAGCAAATATCACAGGACGTGTACCAAATCGGCCAATATGGGTATTTAGAATGGTCGACAATAGCATTAAGCCCGGCGTTGGATATATGGAGATAGTTGAAACACGTGATGCTGCAACTCTACTTCCAATCAGAAAATGTTGTTTTGTTTGGTTCAGTAAAATAAAGTGATGAATGGAAAGCTTATCAAAATATTCAATTACATCTAAGATTTCTGCACCAGACCGTAAATCACTCCCGTAACTTTACTGATACAGAAACAGGAGTACACACACAGGCCATCTTAAGTTAATGAGACAAGCATAAATCAAGGATTGAAACAATGCGTGGATGCCAGAAAGAATTTTTAAATTCATATTTCCAGCAATTTTTGGTTTGAAAGACATTTTAATGGTAGGTTTGACTATTTTTGTACTGAAATTGCAAGACAATATGCTTTATAATAAATATGGATTGTTTGCATGAATTTGTTCTTTTTAACAATTATTTAATAAAGTAGTTTTAAGGTATGTATGTATATATATATATATATATATATATATATATATATATATATATATATATATATAATTCCCTTTTTTCTATACTGTAGTATAAGACAAAATGGGTCACCTGAAGATTGGAGCTTCAATAAGCTGGGGTCGCTTATATTCAGGTGTAGAAAATTAAGCTCTCTCTTCTTCAGGTGAGTGTAGTTGGGGTTATTTGTCTTCAGGAGAACTATTTGGGGTCGCTTATCTTCAGGTGATCCGAAAAAATTTGTGACAAATGTGAAAGGCATAATGACAGACAGAAAAATGGAGGATCTTCCTTTTTATATATGATGGTCTACTTAATACCGACTATAACTAAAATCCCTGGAAACAATAAAAAATTCCAATTCAACTGTTTACATATTTATGCATGATGCTCCCGTTCCGACCTACGTTTGGCAGGAATTCCTTAATCTATATACAGCAACAAAAACTAACGAAAAAACACTCTTTTAATATATTCTACAAGATTCAATACATATATATATATATATATACATACATACATACATACATATATATATATATATATACATACATACATACATACATATATATATATATATATATATATATATATATATATATATATATATATATATATATACAGTATATATATACATATACATATATATATATATATATATATATATATATATATATATATATATATATATATATATTATTTACATAGCCATACACATACATACATACATAAACACACACATATATATATATACTGTATATGGAAATAGACTGCATGTCTATTTCCAGTTCATATTCATTCTAAATACTGAAAGGTATCATAATTCTGCGGTTATTACGATCCAGATTTCAATATAAAACTGCAAAAAGAAAAAAAAATTCTTAGCTTGGAAGGATCTTCTAACTGAGTGGTAAGTACACGGAAATGAAGACAATTTGTCCTTAAATTAATTTACGTTAATTTGCATAAAAATTCACAATATATATATATATATATATATATATATATATATATATATATATATATATATATATATATATATATATATCTTTGTAGCCAACATATATTTCATGCCAAATACATATTGCACCCAAGTTTATTAGGATAAAACACAAAAAACTTCATATATGTTCGCTCATTTCAATAACGAATACATAATACATTGTATTTCGATCAAATTCAAAAATAATATGTTGTTTTAGACCAATTTCTAAAATACAAAAACTTTATGACAAATATTTCACCGCAGAATTCAACTCACATCTAGGACATCAACGATGATTTATACAAAATGCGTTGCCAAAAATTGAAATCAAAATAAATAACTGCTAATAAAGAAGATTTGTAAAAGAAATAGTCATTAAAAACAAGTAATTCTCCCACAACGTTTTCAACCTTACATAATCGAATAGTATGACTCATAATGGAAAATTATCGCTAATTGAAAATAACCGTTCTGATCCAAATGAGTTTCGCACAAGGGGAATAACAAACGAACCCAAATGAATAGGACTTTAATTGCACGCATTCACTGAAAATCGGGACACTAGAAGCTTTACAGGAAAACAGATTTATAACAGGAAAATTCATATCGAAAATTAACGAAACCAAACACGGCAATAGTCGCTAAATCTCACGCAGGTAACAGATATTTTTCGTATTTTTCAAGCAATAAATTGGCAATCATGTGATGGGTAATATTTCAAACAGAACAAAATTTTTTATCACGGCTTTCGTAGAGCAAATAATAAATGGTTATAAAACCTTGTTAATATGGAATGTTCAAATACAAAACGTAGGATTTGAGTTCAATTAAATTCAATCACACAGATATAAATAGTATAGGCATTTATACATAAACCTACACGCTTCATAACATAAGAATTTTAGGAGGCGTTTACTATGACCAAACCCTTCTTTATCTAACATTGGCTATGGCAGACTTCTTACTAACTATGACGTAGATAATACACTGCGTAAATCAACACACACACATTGTATTTTCTCGCCCAGTTTTGGTATCA
>NC_090726.1:145985229-145995229 GCF_036898095.1 Palaemon carinicauda | reverse complement strand
CTTTGGGAAGAGACAAAATAGCCCAAATTCCTCTCTCCTTTCAATCAATCTCAAGACATTTCAGCCTCTCGAAGGGTTCCAACTTAGTCTCTTGTCCTCTTTCCATGCCAGACAATCTAATTTGTAATCAACATCTCTGTTGCGTTAATAAGGAAAAGTCTCGTGTTCATTAACTTTCGCGAGGATTATCGATACGCCAATATAACCAAGCATTTAACTGATTAGTTAGAATGAATAAATGAGAGGGGGGAGACTTTTGCTTTAGATCTCCTGAGTTTAATTAAGTTTCATTAGGTCTAATTGTCTTCCATTTTGGAAATTATACGACAGCTAAGACTACTCTGAAGGGAATTTGGGGAACACCTAAGGTCAGAAGGAATGATCCATGCAAAGAAAAATTCTCGAAATCTTTCATAAATAGCATGCGGCCTCAAGATATAATTCTGGCTGCAAAACACCAAGAAAAGGTAATACTACCTAATAATTAATTATGATAGCAGTCTCAAAGAAAATGGGATCACATATACTAGTCACTAATGGAATAGATAAAAACGTCTAAGAAATAGTCTGAATTATTATTACTGCACGATGCCAGCATTACTAAATTTATACTTTGCTTCCCATTTTTGTCAAATGAAGGTAATCAGGTTACACATAGTTGGATATTCTCAAACTCCATGCACGATGCAAGTTATAAAACGCTTTCTTTAGTTCGTAAAAATTAATAACAGCAAGAAAGCAAGCAAGCAGGGATTCAACATCAATTGTATTGTGCTAAAATGCAATTCTAAAGTGAAGACTACTGTATGAATTATATAAATATATACTTGACCATAATTCTAACCTCCGGAAGTCAGATAAGATCTTAGACGACAGTCTGGACACGTTATGTCACCATTTTTTTTTGTGTGGGTGCGATACATCATGTAATTATTTCTTTTTTTTTTTTTATTAAGAGATTGTTAGTTAATTGAAGTTAATTGATTAATTCATGTTCTTTTAGTTACATAAAAATTAGTTACGCACTGGACTTGCTTATTCAAAATTGGGATTTTCAGGGGCAATATCGCAATTACACAAAGAATTAAAAAAATCCAATAACATCCAAAAACATCGAGGTGAACATGAAATTTGGTTAAAAACACCATAAAAGATCACAAAAAGATGTCGTACATCGAAAATAGTGTTGCCATGCTTAATTCACAATTCCAGATCGTGAAAACGAATTATGTATAGTGAGCATGGATTGATTATTAAGAGAATACATCATAACTCGAGTGAGAAGTGAAAAATTTTGAAGCCAGGCTGCAGAAAAATAAAGAGTAAAAAACACAAAGCAGATTCTTATCATTGAAAAAACGACTTACCAGTCTGTATAGATTATGGAGCCCCATCTTGGACAAAATGACGACGATCGTTTATTTGTTTTGAACAAGTAAAAAATGTCCTGGAGGGCTTTGTGGGTGGCTCTTTTTGTTTTGTTTGCTTTTTTATTTTTGTTCTTTGGACGTGTCCGGTTTATTTGTTGAGCTATATACAATTCAAACGCTAAAAGGACTATAGGGCCTAATGCAAACTATGATATGTATAAGATTGAGAAAAACTGGTGAGTATAATATATAACCTCTATAGAGGTCTAGAGGAAGATTAAAAATGTCTCACTAGGAAATCTAAGAAAATAGCGAGCAAACGTGATGCAAGAAGAGCTAAGGTAGATCAGTCAGTCAGTAAGGACTAAAAAATGAGAGGGGCGGGGGGACACACGAAGCTTCAGGTAAAAGGTTCCTCTATGGCTAAAATGAAAAAGAAAGGGCTTGTCCTGTTGCAGAAGTAGATGAGCCCTTTTTTGGATTTACAAGCTTTTCTTTGTTTTATGCAGCTTTGGAATGACTAAGATTAATAGTAACGAACTTCTACTGCAGCGGGACAACAATGTCAACTCCAGTCAATTGCTGAGGGGTTAAGATCTAAAATCAAAAAAGGTTGCCTATTTACAAATTTATTATTTGGCTTTACCTCTTGTGTTCGGGATGGCGTGACGGCAACGCGCGAACAGTCTTCACTTAAAAGATACTACGAAAGAGCTTTTTCTCTCAATCAAAACTGACTTCCACTCTTAAAAGGTTTTCTTTCCAAGATTAGCAAGAGGTAAATGACAGCACAATTAATTTATCAGTGAAGGGGAATCATTTGGAAACCCTCGAATCCAGGTAATATGCTGAACAGACTCTCCAACTTTAAACAAGGGGATTTGCTACGAGACATTAAACACTCAAAATCGAATTATTATTATTGTTGAGCGCGCAAGCCTTAATCTTTATCCTTATAATCTTAACAATAAAACGAATGGATAGAAGACAAGATTTTTAAATTTATTTTTTTGGATATGGTAATGACTGATATGAACGACGACTTCCCCGAGAGTAAATTGAAAATTTGAGATAAGTGGGTTGGGTGGGGAGGTCAGAAGTTGGGTTGGGATTGAGCAGAGGGCGAGATATGCAAAAATACGGTTTTTGGAGGCGGAGGACACAACGCGAGCGACGGCAACGCAGGCTGAAGCAATACTGAATGTCCGGGCGGCCGCTAGCTTGCTCGGTCGCTCGACCCAACGAACGCAGAACCACCAGACCTGCCTGCCGACCCAACGCAATGAGGGATTCTCCCCCCGCTCCCCCTCCTCCTATCTTCCCTTTTCCCTTGCACCCCCCCCAAAACACATCCCCTAAACCCACCACAAACCCCCTCCCACTAAACAGCATTGCCATCTCTCTCTCTCTCTCTCTCTCTCTCTCTCTCTCTCTCTCAGTATGTCGTTCTCTTCCCCTCTCGCCCACTCAACCCCTTCACCCACATTCACATATTCTCTCTCTCTCTCTCTCTCTCTCTCTCTCTCTCTCTCTCTCTCTCTCTCTCTCTCTCTCTCTCTCTCTCTCTTCACGACTATTAACGTCATCCTCCCACTCCTACTCTCTCTTTCTCTCTTTATTTACCTACCCTACATCATTACCCAACAATCCTATGTTCGGAAAGTCTATAGCTGATCCAAGACATATCTCTCTATACCTGTCTATACCATTGTTTACCTGCCCTGGCTTGGTTATTCATCCACAGACGTCTGTCAGTCGCGGTTCCTTTGTCTGGTTTCCTAACCAATCGCCCCACCAGATTCCGGTCTCCTTTGCAGCTATATCCAGCCCTGCAGACTTCGAGACTATGCACACTGCTTTACTATGAAGGTTAAGTTTTGCTTTGTCTTTCATTCTCCTACATTCGTTTTCCAATGAGACTTGAATTTTGTCAACTTGTCTATTTTGTTAGGTCGACTTGCACGGAGACAAAAATTTTCTGTACTGCATTTCCCCTTGGTGACATGTTTAAAAAAGAACATACTATCTCCTGTGTACTTCATACTGCCCTTCGGACAATAATTAGCAACTAGGACTCTTGAAACTATATTCTGAATTGCATTTTACTATGCAGATTTCCTCTGCTATGAAGACTCCACCAAGTTGTGCATTTTCCTCACCTGCGCATCCACTGTTTAATCTAGATCTCGTCCAGCAGAATTCCTACATCCCTGAGAGCTACCTAATTAGATAACTGGATGTTGCTCTCCTCACATTATATTTTTGTGATAAAATAATGCAACACGAGACTGGTATTATGCTAAGCATAAAATCATGTTCTACAGGACTGAATTTGGATTTGAACTTCATTGGGAGAACTAAGGAAGGAAGAAGCCAAACATAAGATAATCAGTAATGATTAATAAAAAAGCGGGGCAGTAACGCCATAATCCACACTAAAAATGGTGAATTACCAACCCTGCTATCAAATGCACTTTGTGTGGGTGTATGTGCAAAAGAAGAGGCATACAGAATAAAAAAAAAAATATTTCCAAAGACATTAATGAAACACAATGATTATCACCTTTACTCGTCAAAATGGCAAAAAAATATTATGAATGGCTTAAAAGTTTACCAATGGGTATAAAACCTTGTAATAACAAACAAAAATTGCTTTTGTTTTCACTGCGTGTAAGCCCACTCTCTCTCTTCGGCAGCATAGCAGATGGATCCAAGGACGGAGACCAGCGAAGTCAGAGCAGTATGCAAAAAGAGCAAGCCCAAATTGGTTAGGAAAATGGCGTAGATGACATAAAACATCCAAACACAGGGAGCTCTGTGTCAGTGAAAAGCACAAGAACTCACTCGGCTTTCAATTTGTGTTGGAGAGAGAGAGAGAGGAGAGAGAGAGAGAGAGAGAGAGAGAGAGAGAGAGAGAGAGAGAGAGAGAGCAGTCAAAACATGAAAGCCGTATTCAGACGATGCAATTAAATGTAAGTCTGAAGCGAAGTTAAAAGGGATCCACAACGAATAATACACGATAGAATTATGGAAATGCAAATATTCAAGAGCAACACGATAATAGTGCAATCATTTTTAAACACTTCTGAGACTTCAGAAAAATCTTTGCAAAAATGTTCAAGTTTTTAAACAAGGTTAACGGTGAAACTGCTAACAAACAGTATAAGAAAGATCTAATAAAATAATAAATTCAAAATTGAATGCAATAGTTCAAACCATAAGACAATAAAAGCAGGTATCAATATTAATCATAATTACAATAAAGACCATAAAAGGCTTACGACACTTATGAATTTCCCTATAAGAAAATTCCATCGAATAAAATCAAGTGCATCTATTGATGACGCTCTATTTCTGTAAAAAGTTTTGATATAAATTCCTTTAACTAACTAAGAGGGGGAATGGTGTACTAATGATCTCCCGATGAAATAACAAAACCACAGAATTTCGAATCCCAAGATGTTTAATGTTAGAAATCTAAGACGTATTCTGTAGTGTTGACTAATGGTTCGGGAAAAACTGGTACCATTTCTCAGACCAAACCGCAATAACAAGATAAGTGAAAAAGGATAGTCCCCGTAAAAAATGGCTTCCACTCTTTTTGGAAGGCTGTCGCAGCCCGGAAGAGGACAGGAAACTACTTAATGATATCATATGAATATCCGATTAGTATAATGAGCTCGCGCTCTCTCTCTCTCTCTCTCTCTCTCTCTCTCTCTCTCTCATGATACATCCTCTTTTAACTTGTACACCACGTTAAAAATAAGAAAAGAACCTTGCACATAATATCATGAGGCAACGATACGTCGGACCAATTATCCGTTAAACTTTAAAGTGACACCTGCCCGTCTCCTTTCAAGTAAGAAAGACATCGGGAGATAACTAACGCGTCTTTCAAAACCAAATGAAAATGGTAATGGTTACCTTTCCTGTGGAAAAATTAAAGATAATGATACGAGTATATGAATACATACATCGAAGATGTATACCTTGGTAAAATCATAATCTGAATTACTTTATTAAACTGACCAGCCAATTATATTTTCCTATTTGAGCCAATGGAATTTTAAGGCCTTAATTGTAAGCCCTTCTAAGACAGTATTTTCATGGTGTCTTTAGGTCTCGTTTACCTGCCTTTAGATGTTTGGCCTAAATATAATAATTTAATTCGGAACAAGGAATACTGCCCGACTGGTTATAACAATAATATTTGTTGGGTTGTATAATTATCAATACATCTATAAAAAAAGACCACACTTTTTTAAAGTTTTCCCCAGAGCAGGTTTTATGGTAAGGACACAATAATTCGTTGAAGCAACAAAAAGATAGGATTTTATTTCTAGAATTCCAAGAGCCTCGATCAAATATATTTCTCACTCAAAACACTACAAATAATTATTATTCGATAATAGAGGGTCAATGGATTACAAATGATTAGTTCAATACCTTATTTATAGTATTTATATTTTCATTAATTTCATTATTTAAGCAAAAGAGTACAAAAATAGCGTTCATTGGTAATTGTAACCTGAAAAAATCTAACGTATAACTAAAAAATCCAGTAGGTCATCCACAAATAATAAGAGTTAACAGTAAGGTTAGTTTCATATTCTTTAATTTACTAAAGGAGAAAATCGGCGTCAATGACCTTAAAATGTCAGGATGCCAGAACACTCCAAATCAATCACCCAATAAAGAGAAAAGGAGTTTTTATTGTGTGAAGATGAAATAGAACCTAAATTATGATAAAAAAAAATTCACTAAAAATATTGATAATTCCTAATTTATAAATAACACTGTGGTAATGATCAATCTTATTGTATGACCTGACTCTTAATAAACCTATCTAAAAAAGGTATTAAAGACACAGTGGAGATCAAAGAATTAAAAGATTATTCTTTCAAAATTTACTATAATCTCGACTTGAAATGCTTGATTATATTAGGGGTTAAATCATAATCCTAAATATAAGGAATTATTAAAGCCTTTTTTCAAACCGTATTGTTTTTCCCATTATAACTATATTAGTCTTACTAATTTACACGATGTATAATTCAGTCTATTTTATCGAATCATTAGGCTATTATGGGCGTTTGACAAAGTCAACACTCGAGAATAAAAAACGTCCTTTGCTGCATCAATGTGACAGAAGAGCTATTTATGTAATATAGAACACAGAACATTTCCTAATAACCCAGATAGGTTTTATTGATAGATTCATCCGGCTTAATCTTATTTCCGTCACTTTGTAAATGAAGTTTATCTTTTTCAGTAACGGGAGTGGGACCAGATGATGAAACTAGGAATTACAATTAACAAAAACATCGCTCACGAAGTTACGTTTTCAATAGTTAAAATCTTCAACTTTCGACTTTTTATATTCTGCTCTAGGTAGTGAAAAAAAAATTGATGGCAAAACAATCTCGCGGAAATGGGCGTTCCATTTATTTTTTCCCTGCACCGATTTTAACATGGGAATAACATAACCATGTAATCGTCGATGTAAGAATTTTCGTTTAAGACCTAAATAACCGGCGTTCAACAATGAGTTTTGAAGTTCATTCAATAGGAAAAACAAGGGAATGTATGCTATGAGTTCTGCTCATTGTGTAAAAATCACAAAATTAACATGCGAGTCGTGCTAAAGGTCTATCAAAACCAGAAGGGGAAACTGATCCACTTTACTTACGCGAGCACATATGCCTTTCTATGATGTGTGTCTAATGACATTGATATAAAATCGTCAAGTTCATAAAAAATATACGAGTCGTACGAGGTTAGTTTCTGAATTTCCATGTCACAATTAATTTCCAGAAAAAAATAATTGGTCAAAAAGTATTCAGGTTACAATGTTTCCATTTGATTCGAGTAATCATCATAAATTCGATGATGTTCCCCTGGTGGAGTTATCGCAAGAATTATCACGGTGTTCTTTACTTGATCAATTCTATGATTGCAGGAACCTCAATAAGTTGTCTAGGCATTAATCATAAAACTTACTAGAATGCAGTTTTAAGCTCTTTAAAACATATGAATTCTATACATACATGCATTCCATGCAACAGACATGGTGCTTATGAATGTATGTGTTTATTCATAATTTCACACACACACACACACACACACACACATATATATATATATATATATTTTACACACACACATATATATACATACACACAAGTTATACATGCACTAGCATAGTAAAATGTGTTCTTAATGCATGTCTAAGTAAAACACATCCATCAAAACTAAAATAAAGTGAAGTGGAGGTTTATGATAATATTCCGAAGGGCATGTTAGCCCTTCCTCTTCAAATCTATATTTGTAGATTTGAAGAGGAAGAGCGAATAAGTCTTTCGAAATATAATCATATAAATCTGTACTTTGCTATTTTTGTTTAAGTCATTAGGGGTTATTTATTTGTACGTGTAAGATGATTTGTGTATAACTTATTATGCTCACATATATATATACATATATATATATATATATATGTATGTGTGTGTGTATACACATACATAACTACAGACACAAGCATTATATATATATATATATACACATATACATAACATATACATATATATATATATATATATATATAATTGTGAATCCATACAGAAGCGCAAACACAATTTCTGATGTATAGAATGTCTTGATTTATTTGGCCTCAGCATCTAAATATACACAAGTATTAGCAGCTTAAAAACCAGGACTCCAAAGATTTTACAATAAATGCCATGGCTTCTTTTGGGCTTAATAGTAACTATAGAATTGGCCCAGTACGGAAGATCAAGGTAATCCACAATAATGATTTTTCCTAGGGAAAAATCCTTGAATTTACATTATACACTTGCAGTATATTTTTCAAAACAAGCCCTTGTTTTTTCCCTCGCCCATGTATTAGTTCTTTATTCTGAAATTAAATGTAGCTAAGGTCTTTATTAACCAAGAGCTGACCTTGTAGGGCCAACATGTCATATAAAACTTCGACATATTTTTGAGTTTCTGCCATCCAGAAAATTAATTTCCATATAAAGTAACTGCCACTTTACCAGTGTTATCACGATTTCTTAAGATAAGCAATGATCCAAAACTTAAATAAAAAATGGAGAAAAAAAATTATCATTGGATTAAGACTTAAAATTGGGAGGGTTCGTAGACTTTGAGGTTTATCATTAACAGACACTTGCAATTTCCTCCTTAAGAGTATAGTAAATGTAAATAAACTCCCTTTTCTGCACATACTCTTTCTGAATGCATTAAATCGGTTTTGTCAGTTCAAGCGACCTCTTTTCCTCCGATGAAACAAAAACATAAAAACAATAAAATTCCAAAACTCCCATTGAAGAAAACGAACGCATAAATAAAATTATTTTTTTTTACTACATTCACATGTTGAATGAATTTTACTTTTCATGGATGTGAACTACTGATTTCTTAAATATAAACAATATTAGTATTTACATTGCCAATCAAAGCTGGGTATTTGTAAAAAAAAAAAAAAAAAATTAACTCTACACGCGGCAACATAATATTTTTCATAAAAAGTTTGAAAAAGAAATGGGAAAAATACCTATTGGGAATCCTATATATATTACAAACATAGATTTAATTACCGTTTTCCTCACGCATGATATCCTTATTATGCACAATTAAATGGATTTCCTTTCTAACTACAGTTAGGTCCATGCTAAACAGTCTTGTATATGGACATTATACAAACGTCACAGACGGCGTTTTAAATCTACTATTCTAACAACAATAGTATACAAAACAAATATTACGGAATAGTCAAGTAGCAGGCAGGGAGTGATCAATGGACCCAGCAAAGCTGTATCACTTGGCTACAGCCTCCCCACACCCCTTTGGCAGACGACATCCTCTGTTATATATATATATATATAATATATATATATATATATATATATGTGTGTGTGTGTATGTGTTTATCACATATACACACATTATATACATATATATATATATATATATAAAACAAAGTGAGTCGCTATCGGTATAAAATTGTATTGAAACTGCACAGGGGTATTTAAACCTAACAGACAATGGGGAGGTGACAAAACCCAAAGGACAATGGACATGAGATGAAAGTACAGGGGACAATGGAGCGATGATGAACTCCTAAATACAACATGTAGATGATTAAGTCTACGAGACAATAGAGAAATAGTAAAAACTCTACTTTCACGCCAATCACAGCCCCCCCCCCCCCCCCCCATTCCGAGCCCTTGGGGATAGATAGGTTACACAGTCCTTAAAGACAGCACAGTGATGATCATATTGGAGGCGAAATGGAAATGATAGAATTCTGGGTGTGGAGAGCGGGAGAGGTTGACAAATTTACGGGAATTGTAAAATCCAGTGATGATGAACTTTAGAAATGAAGAAATTAGTAAGAACTCGGAAAATTGATAATGCTAAAGAATATAAGGCAACACGTTTAAAAACAATATGGAGACGGTGATAAAAGAGAGAGCGATGGAAGGATAAATTCAAAGAGGCGTTAACAAAAAAAAAAAAAAAAAAAAAAAAAAAAAAAACTCTTAAAAGAAGCGATACGTGCCAAAACACAAGACAGCAGAAATGGTAAAACCACAGATACGAAAAGT
>NC_090726.1:145942729-145980229 GCF_036898095.1 Palaemon carinicauda | reverse complement strand
AAGTCAGCAACTGTAGAAACAGAATAGGTCGCAAAGAACCCTTGGTATAAAAGTGAAAATATGCTTGGACTGATTAACCTTATTGATATCCAACCTACCTATGGAAGATATGAAAACCACATATGCAAATATGCTTGGTACAGTAGTCTTGGAAACTCATGAATATACATTCAATTAAAAGTTTGTGAAGAAAAGATCCTTGATGCATTACTGCACCTGAAGTCCCGTCTTCATGAAAATAGAAGGAAGTAAGCTGCTCTTTATTCCCCAGAGGCAAGCGAGGAAAGCATGGTTCATTTTGTGATGGAGAGACATGGTGATGAAAAGGACACCTTGCAGACAATGTACAGAGCAGCACAGGTGATATGGAAAAGCATCACAAGCTTTACCTAGACAGCCGATGAAATAAACTATAAACACCACAGATATCAATAGTGACATCCATGATATTACAGCTAAACTGTATATCACGAACTGCTGGATCATGATAGGAACTGATGACAGCATGGAAACTAAAAGGAGGACCTAAGTTGTTTACAGAACAGCACTGACAAAGAGCCAGAACATCATGTATGGATTCAAGTCCAACCCACAGGTCTACAACAAGCCAAGAAGAGAATCAGCAGCATTCAGGCCAAACATGCATTAGATAACCTCCATGTCCTGGGATTGGGCTCTGATTGTTCATTACGACACCCACAATAAGGTGCCGAGATTTTCTCAGTGAACTGATTACTGTGTTCTGAATGGCGTTACCTTGCTAACTGAAACAGTTCTAGACAAAACACCCGAGAGTTCCAAGATCCGTATGCACCACCATTCTTGAAGAAGAGTGCCTATGTGGTCATCGTAATGGATAACACTGACTCTTCAGAGGACATAGCTGATGGAAAGGAACCATCCATGGAATGCTTATGGCAATATACCAGAAGACAAAGGTTACTGGAAAACCAGATGTACCACCCTTGAAGATATGTAATGCTTAGTCTACCTAATACTCCAAATCATGTTGATATGCTATACTGTGTCAAGCTAAAACCACAGCTTGCCAAGAAAACAAACCACTTTGTCACCAGTAAGGAAATCTCAGGATCCTACCAGATGTCACAACTAAAATGGTATGTTGCTACTGCTTTATCCAAAATGGAAGCAAGGGAAGCACCAAGCAATATTCCATGCTGGAAAGGCTGCAATTTAATGTTGTCTGAAAGCAAGCCACCGACACAGGTCAGAGCCCTACCACTACTCACAGATGTGGCACATGAGTAGTCAACTCTGCTGAATATGATTATGCAAGTAACTCAGAAAGCTGATGTTGGTGAAGATCACCCTACAATCCTTTTATTTCTCAGTGATCTTAATGAGAAGGTTGTCCAACTTCTACATGTCATAACTGACCTGAAATGTATAGCTCCCTCACCAATGGTAGAGGTACATGTCATAGCTCCCCTCTGCACTCTTGGTGCCTTTGTGATGAAGTTTGGATAGAAACTGAAGTGTGTGTGTGCCACTCAAGGTAAATCCTGAAATGTACCCATTACAAGCATGCTCTTTGTGCCTATATCTATTCATATATAGCTCTCTATGAAATGGCACTAGATGAGTTCAGGTGATGGCCAGCTGAAACTATCCATGACAGATGCTCTTCCAGCTTCCAAAGGCTATCATTGAGATGGTTAGCTGCCAATGTAAAACGGACTGTTCTTCTGCCATATATTTTTTCAAAACAAAGAACTTATGAAGAAATTTATGCCAATTCATCAGTGTTGTCATAAAAGATTAAGCCCCTTTCTGTTATGAGGAGGAGGATTTTTCATGGACGCTATCTTAGTGTAACGTTAATGTCTGAACACTTACAAAACATTTAATAGAAAGGAATATTTTCTCATGGTGGTTTGCTCCCAATCCACGAGTAGAGCACCCCTCCTGATCCAGGAAGAGGTTGTGGAGTTTGGGAAGGGGGGACACTTTGTAGAGGACAAAAAGGGAATAGGGATAGGTGACAAGTGCCACCCTTGCTACTATCCAGTCGCTGTTTTATCCATCTCATCATCATCATTGTCCGTTCAGTATCCTGTGTTAATAACCGAAATATTTTCTTCTTTCATGGCTTCCTGAAGGTTCAAGAGCCCGTGCTACACCGAAGCTACTAGACAGTTTCAGTCAAGTAAGTTTGTGGTAGAGTCTAACTTATTCATTTTGATACTATTGGATTCCTTGGCCAAGAAAATGGTAGTTTACCTGTCAAAATCATATTTCTAGGTTACCTATTTTACAAAGCGAGGTATTGATGCAAACTTTTTTACAGCAGCCTTTTTGTAAAATCCAAGACGATGGTCATATACTGTAAGTATCATGACAAATAGAAGCATTATTTTTTATTGCTTATACAATAGTTTCCAAAATTGTATAGGTTTGATACTCTCTACGAAAATCTGTGAAATCTGACTAAATCCCAAAATGACCAACTAACGCCAAAGAAATAAATCAAAAGACTGGAAAGCATTTTATAAGACGAGTACAAAACTAAAACACTATAAATGCAAACCCAGACAATACTCACATAAAGAGTCAAAATGATAAAAACAAATAAGGTTTCAAACATTCACGAAACTAAACGCAACTTACCAATAAACTGCAAAAATTCACAATAAAAAAATAACTCAATATGGAATGTTCCATTTCTTGTACAGCTATATAATAGAGCAACACGATAAATCAAAGAAAACATCCCACAAAACAGAACAGATAAAACACCTTCAAACGTCCAGGAAAGCTAGCCCGGTTAATACCACCTGGAATTTGAATACGTATATCTAAAATGACATGGGTAAAATATGTAAAAAAAAAAAAAGAGAGAGAGAGAGAGAGAGAGAGAGAGAGAGAGAGAGAGAGAGAGAGAGAGAGAGAGAGAGAGAGAGAGAGAGAGAGAGAGAGAGAGAGAGAGAGGGGGGGGGGGGTTAAGGGATGGAAAAACTAACCTGGGCTTTGACGGCGGAGAGATGGACTTGAGCTACCCTTAAATCAAATCTCTTCAAGCTGACATCCTCTTGAATCTCGTTGACTTTGTTGAAGAGGTTCGCCTCGATGTTCCTACAGAGAAGGAAAAGGGGATAATGCTGTCAAAAAATATGAATGGATGGCAGTCTTCGCACGCGTGGGAATGAACGCGTGGGTATGAGAACAAGCTTTCATTGCATGCCAAATTACCTGCTGTTATTTACACGCATTAACGTAAATATATATATATATATATATATATATATATATATATATATTGTGTGTGTGTATGTATGTATGTATGTATGCATATATAGAATAAATTAACCCGTATATTCACACAATCAGGTTTAATACCATGAAAAAATAGGCAGTTTAAAGTATACAAATTATATATTTCTTCAACCCTACAGCAAGTTTCCCCACAAACATTAAGGAGATAATAACACCACATTCTCGCTTTAACCCATCGTCCCACAGGGAAACATCTTTCCCAGATGGTTAGCTGGTTAAGCTGAGTAAATCTTTGCCACACATTTTTTTTTATATTTTTTGGTCTGCCTCAGTATCGGTGGCTATTCTGTAGTATATAGAATTTATAATACACAACTAATACCCCAAAACATTATTCCAGAAAATTTCCATACACACATATACATGTGTGTGTGTGCATATGTATGTATGTGTGTATATGTACATATATATAATTTGAAAAAAAAAGATGAATAAATGAGGTAGCCAGGATAACATACAGGTGATCTATATAATAAAAAGGTGAAAAGAGCACATAAGACGGAAATATTTGAAGAAATGGGCTGAAAGAGTTATGAGTTTAGGAAGAAAGCATAAATGTTTGTGTTTATGGTACGATAAGAATAAGAAATAAAATCACCAAGTGGTGGGAGGAGGAAATGAGGAATTTCCTGAACGAAAAAAGGAGATTATTTGTAATACAATCTATACCAGAATGGAGGACGGATATTGGTCAAGCAGAGAGCGCATGAGAGAAATAAATGTTATAAATTAATATAAAGGGAGACAGTGAGCCAATAACTTATGGATATAAAAAAAAATGGGAAATAAACGCCAAGATAGGTTAATGAGCATTCAATCCTCCTCATCATAAGAGTTTTTATGTCAATAGCCCTTTTGCACGATTAGACGCGACGTAGTCCTCCATATTCTTTTATACTGTATTCTATAGTCATAAAAAAAATGGGAAATAAACGCCAAGATAGGTTAATGAGCATTCAATCCTCCTCATCATAAGAGTTTTTATGTCAATAGCCCTTTTGCACGATTAGACGCGACGTAGTCCTCCATATTCTTTTATACTGTATTCTATAGTCAGTGTCATCCTAAACTCCAACAATAAATAGGTTTTCAGTTATCACATTTTTTTCCTTTGGGCCTTTCATAGGTCTCCATCCTGCCAATTCCATATTGACTGCTCTTCTCATTACTGAGTATAGATCAGGGCTGATGAGAACAATACTTTGGAGATTTATATAACGTAGAAAATAAACAGAAGTTAATAACATATGGGTGGGTAGGTTAGTCCAAATTTCTTAATATCTGTGGAAATAATGGTTAAGGATGTACTGAGCACAGGGGAAGGGCTAGAAAATAAAAAATCCCTGGGAACTGATGGGAATAAAGTCTCATACTATAGTGAGGTGGTGGGAAAAAGTAATGGACAGCAGTAATAATTATTTCCTTGTTGAAAGACTAGAATGTTGGGAAGAATGTCAAGTTACAACAGTAATTAGTAAACCAAGAAAGTCTATGAAATAATTTTGACATAGGAAAGTACAATACGGGTCAAAAATTTAATTGGCAAAGAAAAAAGGAGTCTAAACAAGGAAGAGGTAATGGTTACAAAGAATATGTTAAATAATAGCAACTCGAGGCATACATGAAACTATAAAAACATATAAATAATAGCAACTCGAGGCATACATGAAACTATAAAAACATATAAATAATAGCAACTCGAGGCATACATGAAACTATAAAAACATATAAATAATAGCAACTCGAGGCATACATGAAACTATAAAAACATATAAACAATAGCAACTCGAGGCATACATGAAACTATAAAAACATATAAATAAAAATCTCGGGTAAGGAAGGTATTGTAGATAACAGATATAAAAGGTTAATAGTTATACATGACGAAAAGATTTTGATGGAAGTGAAGTGCAAATAAGATTATGTAAATAGCAGATTACTCGATTTAAACTTAAATAGGGTTCAAACAAGAATAAGTTACCCCGGAAAGCCGGTTTGATATCTTTATTTATTGATTAATGCAAGAAGTCGGATAGAAGACTGTACATGCAGACAACGGGTCACATGGCTTCAAAATCAATCCAAAATTAAATAACCGAGAACAAAGAGATGGGAAAGATTTGTTTTAAGATGGAAATGTGACGAATGAATGACGTCTGCAGATTATACTGTATTGTTTACGATAATGAAAAGAACATAAGAAAACATGGAAGAACTTTGAAAGTTAATTAAAAAATAAAAATATAGTATTAAATGTCAGGATGGCTCAGACTAGTCCCAAAATAAGTAAAGTAAGGTGGAACCTCAATATTCAGAATACAGAATTGTAAGAAACATTGAAATGACTAATAAAGTGTCTCTGTAGAGGGTTCGACATAATATAGACAAAGGCATTGTGGAAATTTACTACCAACGGGGCTTTTCCAAAACTAGCCCATGCAAGTGTGAATGTGATAATGATCACTGAACTTTCTTTAATTGAAAATCCACCCCTGTAAAGTAACAGTGCAATATATATATATATATATATATATATATATATATATATATATATATATATATATATATATATATATATACATATATTTATATATATACATCAATCTATTCTACCTTTCATTCTACCTTGTTCTGAGTATTGTTCTCCTGTCTGGTGTCCAGCTGCTGATTCTCATCTTAATTTGTTGGACAGAAACTTAAGGTTTATTAAATTTCTTATTCCTGATCTAGATATTAATCTTTGGCACAGTCGTTCAAATAGTTCGTTCATTATGCATGTTGCATAAGATTTTTCATAACTCTGACCATCCGTTACTGTCAGATCTCCCTGGACAATTCTATCCTGTTCGTAATACTAGGCAGATAGTTAATTCTAATAGCCAGGCCTTCTCCATCATGAGGCTCAATACTACATAGTATTCTAGAGGTTTTATTCTAGCTGTTACCAAGTCGTGGAATGATCTTCCTAATTGGGTAGTTGAATCAGTAGAACTTCAAAATTTTAAAGTTACAGCAAATGTTATGTTGACCAGGCTGACATGAGTCTTTTTATAGTTTATATATGACGTATCTGGTTTTGACGTTGTTAATAATTTATATAAGACATGCCTGTTTTGGCGTTGTTACTGTTTTTAGAAGGATTTATTGTTAATTTATTCTCATCATTTATTTATTTCCTTATTTCCTTTCCTCACTGGGCAATCTTTCCCTATTGGAGCCCTTGGGCTTATATCATCTTGTTTTTCCAACTTGGGATGTAGCTTGGCTAGTAATGATATATATATATATATATATATATATATATATATATATATATATATATATATATATATATATATATATATATATATAGTCATAAAAGAGCCAACCCATTTAAACCGATCATAAAACATTCTCAAAATATTTAAAACAAAGGAATAATTTGGTGACTGAAGGTTGTTCTAAAACTAAAATACACCCTACGGCACTTATGCATCAGAAACAAGATAACCCAATTAACTCCGGTTCGTGTAAGGGCATCGCTCCATGCGCATTTACAAGGGGGTAGGGAGCAGGGAGAGATGCATGACCCTGCATGCCAAAAGGAATTAAAAACCTTCAGAAGTGCATATTCAGTGTTTGTGAAATCCCATGACGGAGATCTGTCCGTGTGAGGAGGCAGATGTCTGTAACGGTCACGGAGGCCGTGCGAGGAGAGGACTTTGACATGGAAATAAGGTCAGATTTCTCTTCGGCATGAGGAAAAAATGGGTCTTTTATTTCAACTGCAGCGATCTTTCAGTATTCACGCGATCTTCATGTCATTCAAGGAACTGGAAAATATTTCCTTCGACGTTTAAAACTCCTTTGACTTCAGACTTTTCCTCGTCTTGAAAGGATTTTGTCTCGAAATTATAGCATGCAAATGGCCTTGGACTAGTTTTTGCCCCTCCAAACACATGGCAAAAACTATTTTATATATATATATCCATATATATATTTATATATATACACACACATATATATATATATATATATAAATATATATATATATATATATATATATATATATATATATATATATATATATATATATATATATACACAGTATACATATATATTGCTAATCTAAAATCCTAATTTGAAAAGTAAGCTGCTATAAGCCCAAGGGAAGGGCACCAACAGGGAAAATATACATACATACATACATACATACATACATACATATATATATATATATATATATATATATATATTCAAATAAGCTATTATTTTTGATACGTTAATGTCTGGATTCTCTCAACTACCTCGGGATCAGAGCCCCAGGCGAAATCACACAAAGACAAGAGCTTGTGACCGGCCGGGAGGCGAATCCTGGTCCGGAAAACATGTACAGACAGTGACTTGCCACTTGGCCAAGTGGTAAGTCATTGTCTATAAAAGTTTGCTGAACCAGGGTTCGACTCCCGGCCGGTCACAAGCTCTTGTCTTTGTGTGATTTCGCCTGGGGCTCTGATCCCGAGGTCGTTAAGAGAATCCAGACTTTATTGTATAAAAAACATATGGCTTATTTGAATATGAAAAACACGTCTAAATGTGCAAAATTTTTCATATACATACATATATATATATATATATATATATATATATATATATATATATATATATATATATATATATATACACACACACATACATACATACAAAACAAAAACATCAAACGAAGGTTTCTATGATTAAAATTTAAGAGGAATCAAAATACCAAGGAGAATAATTAACTATATTCAAAAAGCAATTGACGGGTATCTTGAAGAATGAAAAGGTATATGAATAGCTAAAAAACAGAAGCAGAAAGACAATCTACGTCATCAGGCATTATTGTTATGTGGGTGTTTTACATTAAACAACTCTAGAAAGCTGGTTACTACAGTATTATAGTTTTTAATTCATATATAACAGAGTCCTCTGTTGAAACACTATTATTGAAATATAATGAATAAAGAGCTAAAGCCTTTTGGACTATTTGAAAGGAAAAAGTCGCAATATTCTGAAAAAAAATATACTATTTGATTAACTCCCTTGAGATCTCTACTTAGCTGCACAATTATTTCAGTTGAGTTCGTTTCAACGAGGAAACAGAATCCAGATAAAAAAAATAATTGATCATATAAAGAATCGAATCATTGCTAAAAATTTATCCGACAACAATTAAAACGATATTAAACCAGAAATATTATCCCATCATGTGGAGGCGACTTGGAAAAACAACAAAATTCTACATAGAAGATGAAAAAACGCTGGAAGAAAAACGAGTTAACAGTGAAGACCTCAAATATCTTCTTTTTAATAGAAGACTCTTGAAGCCGTTTTTTTTTTTTTTTTAAGTTGAAAATGTAAGATACACAATAAAAATAAGGTTGTAATATCATAATTATTATTATTATTAGTATTATAATTATTATTATTACTAGCTAAGCTACAACCCTAGTGGGAAAAGCAGGATGCTATAGGCCCAAGGGCTTCAACGGGGAAAATAGACCAGTGAGGACAGGAAATAGGGAAATAAAGAAGTTAGAAGAGAAGTAATGAACAATCAAAATATTTTGAGCGCAATACCAACATTAAAACAAATCTTTCATATATAAACTATGAAACCTTTTTAAAAAGTAGAGGAAGAGAAATGAGATCGAATAGTGTGCCTTAGTGTACCCCCAAGGGAAGAGAACTCCACCCCAAGACAATGTCAGACCATGGTACAGACGTTATGACACTACCGAAGACTAGAGGACAATGGTTTGATTTTGGAGTGTCCTCCTCAAAGAGCTACTTACCATAGTTAAAGTCTCTCTTCTACCCTTACCAAGAGGATAGTAGACACCAAAAAATTACAGTACAGTAACTAACCCCCTGAGCAAAGATGAATTTTCTGGTAATCTCAGTGTTGTCAGGTGTCTGAGGACAGAGGAGAAATGGAAAGAATAGGCTAGACTATTCGGTGTATGATGTGTGCAAAGGAAATGCCAGCCATTACGAAAGAGAGGGATCCAATGTAATACTGTCAGGCCAGTCAAAGGATCCAAACTCACTTGCGGTAGTATCTCAACGGGTGACTGGTGCCCTGACCAACCTACTATCTACAAAATAATTTAAATAAATGTAGTGCTCATAAACGAGCCATGAATTACTACCAAAAGCTGAACCTCGCAAAAATATCCCCCGAGCAGGTTATGGTTGATTTTAATAGAGGAAGTCATGTAGATTCAGAATCTGCATGATGCCCAAAGGACATCGTTGAGGGTTTTTAGTAATTGAAGACGGCGTCCAAGATGGCTGTCAAGTAAAATCAAACTTGAAAATATCACAAAATTGTTAGTTTTCCACCAATTTCTACTTGCAATACCTTATTTTGTACATAAATGAGGTCATAGAATTCATTCCCATAGACCAAATATATATTAAGAGGGCTTTTGTTGAAAATAAACCCCAAATACTTGAAATTATATGGTCTAAATGTACCAAGAACAAATACATAGGACACGTGGATTCTTTTGATAACTTTGATGCATTCATGGTGGATGTGTCCAACTAAAGTGTAACTGCAAAGCTTTAGGTAAATTGTTTCATATATCCTACACTCATTATAATGACCTTCGCTCGAGCAGAACGTGAATCAGAAAGGCCACTTCACCTTTGGGCAATGTGCCAAATGATACCATACTTCTTTGCATGTGAATTATGCGAGATATGGTCTTTATTATCTACATTCAATGGAATCTCTTCCACCTGATGTGTTTCAAATGTTCCAACAGGGCCAGCATACCACGAGGCATGTACCTGGTGCATCAAACTCAACATGGTCTGACATGTATATTGAATCAACATTCATTCGTAATGTTTACAGTCAAGGTGTTTTGACTGGAATTACATTGAATGATAATGCTACCCAAAGATGAGTTCTCACCTTTCACTCCTACAGTTTGTGTGTCCATGACATTGCAGTCATGAGGGATAACATTTCCCAGTGTGAGCCATCATAAAGGGGAATCACCTGGAAGAATAAAGATCGATGCATCTGACAGAGAAAAGCTTCATTGATGCACTTATCCTCTGGATCCTCTGGGTCACCCCCTGAGCTATTCGATATTGTTACAGGACATATGGCCTATTCTTCAGTCAATGTTCAGGACGTATGGCCATTTCTTTAGTCCATGTTCACAATGCACTACATTTATGTTGTGAATGCAGGGAAAACTATGAAGCTAAATTACCCGAAGGCTTTTATGATCCTATTAGCAGTCCTGTGACCACCATATCAACAAAAATGAAGCACATCAAGTTATACTCAGATGTAATATTTGATACAGAAGTGACTTTCAATAGGACCCTTGGGATTATGGATTCTATGGATTTCAGTTTGCAAGATCTGTTTGCCCATGAACTTGCACCTATTCCAACTTTCCTCTTCACTGACGATGGCAGTGTCCACCCAGCCACATCAAAATCAAAGCTGAAAAAATGTCTGGAAGTAGATCAATCATCTCAAACTATGCCAAAACCTGATGTTGCTATTGTTGATGGCTGTGCAATGCTCTGGACAGTGCACTGGCCAATTTCAGGCACAGTTAAAACCTTGTAATGGTGATAGAGGCATATACTCCCCAAAAAAAGCTCATGGAATGTGATGCCATTTCATTTTTTACCGATATTATCCATACAGCCGTAAGGGATGCACTTGAAGCCAGAGGCCATCTGTTCAATGCAGGGACCTTTTCCATCTCACTGCACAATCATCACTTCCATGACGATCAGTATCACTCACAGTAGTGGACAACAAAGTTCAAATTATCGATATCATTTGTGAAAACCTAGTTAAAAGCTTCCAAGATCAGATCTCTCAGAATAGAATTGTCATTACAGGACCCAGTTCAAAATGAAATGCAAAATGGAATAAATACATGAAGGCAGGATTTGACTGTAATGCATCAAGAAGCTGATGTAATTATTGCCAACCAAGTTATGCATGTAGCAAAGCAAGATGCAAATACTATACTTGCAATGAGTGAAGACAGATGTGTTCATCTTACTGCTACATTTCTATGCACTTCTGGGTCTCAAGAATGATGTATTCATGATCACCACTAGTTTGAAACGTACTACTGTAAATATTGGTGCGACAGCTAGAAAACACATGGAGATAGCCAAATACTTACTGCCCTCGCACACACTTACAGACTGATACAGTAAGTACATTGTATGGTGTGGGGAAAGTGAAAGCTATGAAAGCACTTAACAAAGGAAATCTTCCACCAATGTTAGGGGAACCCACGCTAGAAATAAGCACTTTGTTTCCAAGAGATGTTTCATTTATTGTTGCTTGCTATGACAGAAAGCAAGGAAACGGGTACGATGTCCAATGTGCTTTTCAAAGTATGGCAAACCAAAAAAGAGCTAAAAGCAAGTTTAGGTCTTTCAAAATGTCATCCATTTCTCCAAGTTCAGAAGCCTTTGAACTGCATGTGCGGCGTGCACAGTATCAGGCTTGTTTGTGGAATGCAGTACTGTATTCTAATCACCCCCAACAAGGATCTTAGTGAATATGGTTAGCGAACTGACCATTCAAACCAAACTCTGCTGCCTGTCACACTGTCATCCGATACCTTGTCACTCTATAGATGCACGTGCTTCACGGAGATGTTCATGTCATAAATCAAATATGGCTTGTAGTATTTTTTTGCATGAGCTACAACTGCCACAATTCAGTGCTCAAATCCACTGAAGAAGCACTTGTAGGATGACTTAGGTAGTGATGATGAAAGAAACAAAGAATTCTGATAACGATGATTAGAGATATGGAAATTCTATTAACTGTACACCTAGCAGTATATTGAAATAATGGACTAGATAGTATAGATAAGGCCAACAAGTAAATAGTCAATAGTCCAGTGTCGAATAGATAACATGATGGATAGAATAGATCTTGTTTGTGATGTGTGTTTAGCACATTTAAGCTACACTGATCATGGTGATGTGCATGGAACTTGAATTGTAAAAAATTCTGAATATATTTGGTCCTATTCTGTATCAAATATTATATCGATGGAACACAATAAATATGATTTATGCATAGTTTATCATATTATTCTATTTGTAAAAACATATATGGAATATTTCAACAATTTACATCAGCATCACGATATTGATTTGTCTAGTTAAAACTCTGTGGAAACTTCTCTTAGAAATTCGTGTAATTTTATACGATATTGAGAAGAAACCAATTTTTTGACTGTTGTATATTTTTGCAATATATTTACTCGTGCTCAGTGACATTGAAAACCTATATTTAGAGGTATTACATTAAATTGTAGTTCAAATTTGAATGATTTTATGCCTTTTCCTAACATTCATTATATGTGGCGGCCATCTTGGAAGCCATCTTTAATTACTAAAATCCCTCAATGATGCCACTGAGGCCTCGTGTAGATTCTGATTCTACATGACTTCCTCTATCAAACTTTAAATCAATCAATCAATCCTCTATCAAAAGCAACCATATCCTACTTATGGGGTTATTTTTGCAAGGTATAGATAAAAATCTTATGTTGGATTCTGGACTACTAGGCTGAGAGAAAAGTAAGTAAAAAACGATGTAAGAAGTGCTTTCGAAAGTGTGAGGAGGTAAAATACAGTCCCGAATAAACAACCAACATTATATAATCTTGATAAAGCTTAGAGGCCGAGACAACCTTTGAATAATTTTGGGTGCATTTGTTTTTTTAAACCAGCTAAAACTTCATGCATGAATACCATTATTCTAAAAGAAAATGTTTGAATTAACCATTAACAATAAGGAGAATAAAATCCTACATCAGTCTAGATATATCAAAACTCAATATTATTCGTAATACTATCTTAATCGTGATTCCTCTCACAAGATATAATTCTCGTCGAGATTTCAGTGGGTTAACTGTCCTTGTTTCTATGGTATCTGAAAAAATTTACGCTAACATGAACATCCGAACCTTCGTTAACATGGACTCTTCTTCCTCTTTTACCTTGATTGTTTATTAATCAGAAATGGCAATATTTAGGTGATTTCTATCAATATAATTATATCTAAGGCTTTTACTTTTTATAGATGCCTTTATAACGTACCATACTATATCTGTGCGCTGACCCTATGGCTTTTCGTTGGATCCAGAAATTCATCAAAACATGCAGGAGTTACGAGAAAAACTTTTACCATTTTTTCTTTTACCAGAACATAAGCCCTAACACTAACTACAATTTCCCATCTCGTCCTCATTCATTTTGAGGTTAGCCTGATACAAAAGTAATGGACCAACTCGGGAAAGCTTAAGCTTCAATGGTTTATTTCGTATGGGGTTCATTTTGCTTCGGGAAATATGACGTAATCATTGCGGGGAGAACAGTGACCGATGTAGAAATTTTATCATTACTACTAATACCTCAAGAAATAAACATATTTCCTGAGACAAAAGGAAAAAAAAACTAGTGGGGCTGTGGGGGAAATATTTTGAATTTTAGAATATTTTATCTTCCAAGTTTCTAATCTATTATCATAGTTTTCTTTAATCGTATCAATTTGGTAAAATGCGTATAATTACTTAAATAAGTAATATTTGAGTTACAAGCCATGAAATGGGTGAGAAATACTTTACTGGATTTAATTATAAATATACATTTAAGATGGAGAGAATTGTGCATAAACTTTTGTGGTGGGAAGGAATTATATGTTACAGGTAGAAAACAAATTAAGATTTAAAAGAGTTAAATGTGAATTAATTCAAAGAGCAACATTAAGAAATTGAATAAATACACCGCAGTTATGACCGAAGCTGCTTAAGTAACTCGAAGTGAAATAGAAACACGAGCACCCCATTAACAAGAAAGCTTCCAGGCCACGCGTCATACAACAACTGAGAATGTCAAAAGGTATCAGTTTATAAGTGTCATTGAAAAAACAAGTCACGTGGGTTTTTGATAACAAAATTAATCAAAATAATGTAAGCATAAGTAGTAATAAATCGATTCACTAATAATCCTCCAATTTTCATTTTTTTAAAAGATATAAACAGCATAAACTTTAGCTTTATCAACAGGCGATATATCTGTTAATTGTACTAAATAGATTCACTAATAAACCTCAAATTTTATCTTTTTTAAAGATATAAACAACATAAACTTTTATCTTTATTAACATGTGACGGCGCCGAGTAAGGGTGTGAACTCAAAGGCAGATTGGAAACGACTGAGTTATATTGTTGTGGAACACTCTCCTTATATACAAAACCTCAAGGCAACAGGACATGACAAGTTCACAAGACAGACAATATCACAGAGGAAAAACCAGACATGAATTTTCATGTTCGTTTTAGTGCGAGGGAAGAGCGAAGATACAAGCATAATATATACAAAAGGAATTATGTACAATTGTGTGAAACACGGTTGGTACATGGCTCCCCCCCTAAAAATGACATACTGTACATGTTAAATAGGGCGCCCTGATCTAGAGAGGCGAACTGTAGGCGGGTCATCTGGCAGAAGATAAGCAGGATTTAGACGATCAATGGAGACCCAGTCTTCTTTGCCCCGAATGTTTAGGAGGAATGCTTTCGGACTGCGTCGGATCACAAGGAAAGGGCCCGTGTAAGGGGGCGTTAGTGGTGGCTTGCTGGTGTCGTTGCGCAGGAAGACGTGCGTTGCAGAGTGCAAGTCCGTTGGTATGTGATGCTTCGCTGGGGGCTTGTAAGTCTGGCGGCACGGAGTAAATTTTCCCACAACGTGACGTATGCGCTGGAGATCGTCGGAGGAGGTCGTAGAAGGAAAAAATTCGGCAGGGACGACCAACGGGTCGCCATACACCATTTCAGCTGCCGAGACGTCGAGGGCGTCTTTAGGAGTGGTCCTTAGTCCCAGGAGGACCCAGGGAAGCTGAGTAAACCAGTTGCAATCCTTGCAGCGGGACATCAAAGCTGCTTTGAGGGTGCGATGAAAACGTTCAACCATTCCATTGGCAGCGGGGTTCTAGGCCGTTGTCTGATGTAGGGTGATGCCCAGGAGATTCGCTAATGACGTCCATAATTGAGAGGTGAAAGTGGTTCCCCTGTCAGAAGTAATATGCTCAGGGATACCGAATCTTGAAATCCATCCAGAGAGTAAGGCAGATGTACATGAGGCGGACGTTGCAGTTTCCATGGGAATGGCTTCAGGCCAACGAGTGGAGCGGTCGATGACGGTAAACAGGTAACGATGTCCTTGTGATGTGGGTAGGGGGCCTACAACGTCGACGTGAATGTGTGCGAAACGACGCTGAGGTTGAGGAAAGGTGCCCACTCCTGAATCCGTGTGTCGATGTACTTTGGAAGTTTGGCAAGAAGTACAGGCACGGACCCAATCCTTAGCATCCTTAGAAATGCCGTGCCAAATGAACTTTGCCTTCAGCAGCTGTGCGGTAGAACGGCACGAGGGATGTGAAAGGCCGTGGATGAGATCAAACACCTGTCGGCACATGGGAGCAGGAATCCAAGGTCGCGGTCTACCAGTACTGACGTCACAGAGGAGGGTGGTGTTGGAGTCTTCGAGGGGAAAATCCTCCCAATGGAGGGACGTGCAGGATGTCCTACAAGCTTGATACTCTGGATCCTGTCGTTGGGCTTCAGCCAGGGCGTTGTAATCCAATCCCAGTTGAACGGCAGCCAACGTGTTTCTTGACAGGGCATCGGCAACGGGATTCATTTTCCCAGGGACGTATTGGAGGGTGCAATTGTATTCAGCCACGGCGGAGAGATGTCGGCGTTGACGGGCGGACCAGGCGTCAGACTGTCGAGTGAAGGCGTGCACCAGAGGCATGTGGTCTGTGCGAATGACGAAGGGCGTACCTTCTAAGAAATGGCGAAAGTGACGGACAGCCAAGTGCACCGCCAGCAATTCTCGATCAAAGGTAGAATAACCCGATTCTGCCTTGGACAGTTTTCTGCTGAAGAAGGCCAATGGGCGGGGCGAGCCTTTGACCACCTGCTCGAGTACTGCACCAATAGCGACGTCGCTGGCATCGGTGGAGAGAAGGAGAGGGGTTGATAGGGCCTTCTTTGCATTGCAGAAGGCTGCTTCTTGAAGGGGACCCCACTTCAGGTCCTTTGGCTTGCCCTTGAGGGAGGCGTAGAGGGGAGCAAGAGTGGCGGAAATGGCTGGCAGAAAACGGTGATAATAGTTGATCATGCCCAAGAATTCCTGCAGAGCTTTGATGGTCGAGGGCGCGGGGAAATTCTGAACGGCTGCTACCTTCTCAGGGAGGGGATGGACTCCTTCAGGAGTGATACGGTGCCCTAAGAACGACACTTCGTTGGCGCCAAAGGTACACTTGTCGTACCGGACTACAAGGCCGTTTTGTTGCAGGTGGTCGAGCACGATGCGCAGGTGACGGAGGTGTTCCTCTTTTGAGGAGGAGAACACAAGTATGTCGTCCACATAACATACACAGAAAGGGAGGTCCCCTAAGATGCCATCCATGAGACGTTGAAACGTTGCCACAGCATTACGAAGGCCAAAACAGGAGTAATTGAAGGTGTATGTGCCAAACGGAGTGGTGATGGCGGTCTTGGGGATGTCTTCTGGGTTCATAGGCACCTGATAATACCCCTTCAAGAGGTCGAGCGTAGAGAAAACCTTCGCTTTGTGCAGGTAGGAGGTTACATCGGCAATGTTTGGGAGGGAGTAGTGATCCGGTTCTGTTTGCATGTTCAGGCGCCTGTAATCCCCGCACGGACGGAGGGAGCCGTCTTTCTTCAGAACGATGTGTAAGGGTGACGACCATGGGCTGGAGGCCTTTTGGCAAAGGCCCATTTTCTCCATTTCGGCGAACGTCTGTTTGGCAGCTGCCAATCGTTCCGGTGCCAGACGTCTGAATTTTGCGAAGACTGGGGGTCCCGTCGTCTTGATATGGTGATAAATACCGTGCTTGGCAGGAACCGTGGGCGTTTGGCGAAGTTCTGGACGGAAAACTTCCGGGTACGACGTGAGGAGTTGAGCATAGGCATCCGTGGGTGCGCTGATGTGGAGAGCGAGGTTAGAGGGGGCGGGTTGAAGAGGTGTCGACAAGTACGAGTCTGCGTTGACCAATCGTCGGTGGGCGACATCGACCAGAAGGTGGAAATGAGAGAGGAAATCCGCACCGAGGATTGGCATTGTGACGTCAGCAACGAGAAACTTACAATTGAATTTACAGTTTCCGAACGATAATGTGAGGTTCTCGTAACCGTAGGTGGGTATCGCAGATCCGAGGTATAAGGGTTCTTGGAAGGTTCTGAGGAAGTTGTCTGATGTTAACTATGAGGTGGAGTCTCCTGGTTCGAGACGTAAATGTAAAGTTTTTCATATTAATCGTTTAAAACCTTATTTGAGTAAAAGGGGTGATCCCTTAGCTATCGTATGTGAACCGGTGTTAGTGGTAATTTATGTACCTCCGGAGGAGTCCGATGATTTAGTGTGTCAGGTCACATCGGATGCATTAGGGGAAAACATGCAAAATTTAGAACTATTGACAGGTAATTTAGATCATTTAAATATTAACCAAAGAAAAGAAGTGCTAAAGTTAATCCATTTTTTCCAGAACTGTTTCAGGATGCCCCAGGTAGAACTCAGGTTTTGAGCCATGATGTTGATGTGAGGGGTGCTTCCCCTGTTAAACAGAGTCCTTACCATCTGAATCCAGTAAAATTGGATTTGGTCCGTAAGGAGATTAATTATATGTTGAGGCATGACCTTATTCACCCATCAGTGAGTCCCTGGAGTTCTCCTATAGTACTGGTAAAAAAAGGGTGATGGTAATTTCTGTATGTGTGTGGATTATCGGAAGGTGAATGCCCACACCAAAAATGATTCGTTTCCATTACCCCGTATTGATGACTGTCTGGATCGGATAGGGTCTGCCAAGTTTATAACAAAATTAGATTTGTTGAAAGGGTACTGGCAGGTTCCTTTGTCCGATCGTGCGCGTGAGATATCTGCCTTTGTCACTCCTTTCGGACTTTACGAATGTAAGGTTATGCCCTTTGGCATGAAGAATGCTGCTTGCTCTTTCCAGAGGCTAATGAATAGGGTTATTTGCGGTCTGGAAGGAACTGAAATTTATATTGACGATTTGGTGATCTATAGTGATGACTGGCCTACCCATATAGTAAGGCTTCGTAATGTTTTTGAAGCCCTAAGGCGTGCTGGCCTTGTAATTAATTTGGCAAAGTGTGAAATAGGGCAGGCCAAGGTTTGTTATTTAGGTCACGAGGTTGGTTTGGGTCAGGTGGCTCCAAAGCAAGCTAACCTCGAGGCTATTGTAAGTTTAAAAAGACCTGTTAATATTAGAGAGGTAAGAAGAGTGTTGGGCATGACAGGGTATTACCGCCGGTTTGTGCATAATTACTCTGATCTAGCTCAGCCTCTTACAAGTATGTTGGAAAAGGGAAAAAAATTCTTATGGTCTGATCAATGTGAAAGGGCTTTTAATCAACTAAAGTCGGTATTGGTGACTAATCCTATTTTAACTGCCCCCGATTATCACAAGCCATTTATCATTGCTGTTGATGCTAGTGACGTGGGTATAGGAAGTGTTCTTTTCCAACGGAAAGAACATGGTGTCTTACTTCAGCAAAAAGTTGTTGGCAGCTGAGAGGCAGTATTCGACAATCGAAAAAGAAGCTCTCTCTTTGGTCCGAAGTTTGAATTATTTTAAACCCTGTGTAACTAATTTTTCTTTTCCAGTGGAAATCTGGACAGATCACAACCCGTTGGTGTTCATTGAACGGATGAAAGGGGCTAACCAAAGGATTTTGCGATGGGCGCTTTTCCTACAGGAGTTTAATCTAGTAATTAAACACGTGAAAGGATCGGAAAATAAGATTCCCGATGCTCTATCCAGGTCTAATTAAACATGTTTTGCCTACCCCTCCTCATGCGCTGCCCAGTTCGTTTTCTCAAATTGGGTTGGTATGTTAGGTTTCAGGCTAATGGTAATTTTATGTCAGGTGATTGTCATTTTTGTTATGAACTCTTTGGTTAGTGTTGCAAATTTGGTTTGTGTGTTATGACTAACTGGCATTCTGTTTCAGGGGTTTATCATTGTTGTTTATGAATTCTTTGTATCGTACTAATATAGTGTTTAGGGTGTTTCTTTTTTTTTTCTCAGGTCTCACATTTAAAAAAAAAAAAAAAAATTTTATAGTTGTTGTTTGTTGTATTATGATGCAAAAAAAAAATTTTTTTTTTTCTTCGGGGAAGAAGGTATTAGGTATTACCGTAATAATTATAAATTTTAAGGCAGTGTTGCCAGAGACATTGGCCTCCTCTCTGGTATTGTAGTGTGAATTACAATATGTATTACTAACCCCACCTGTTGTATTCTTTAGAAAGCTGCAAAGGATTATGGAGTTCGACTAGCAGTTTCTTTTTCAGTTTGTTTATGCTGTCGTCATAGGGGAGAATGTTTTCTTCCTCGGCATGAGAGAAGGATAAAAACAGTTCGGGCTAAACTTTAATGCCTCCCACACCTTTTCGCTACAGCTGCTATTTGGATTACCTCATCCTGGATCTTCAGAATTACCTTTGGGGTAGTTTTCTCAGGAACTGCCACCCACGGTGTACCTGAGCTTTTCAGCCTTGACATGGCTCGTGTTGGGTGTGGACTTCCTGCGGGCTCAGGCCGTTGTCCAGGATTTGTTCCCGGTCGAACGGACGCAGGAGGGGCACCTCTGCCTCACGTCTTTTCGTCTGTGCAGTTGTGTGGGGAGCTTGTTAGCTCGTGAGGAGGCATGTTGGGAGACTGAGTCCAGGTAATAATTTTCTTGCCATTTTGTTTTTGAGAGGACGTTGCGGTGCCTATGCCTCGTGTTTACCTGCTCTCCAGTACTCCCTCTGATGGCAGTTTGATGTGTGACTGTTTATTTTTGCCGGGAATCTATGCCAGAGTTCCCTGAGGCTTTAAATATTAGCCTAGCACCGGGAGACGCCCGCCGTGTTGTAAATATGTCGTTCCTTCTATAATTGGAGAGTTTATTTGTTTTGTGTCATTTATATATATATTTATGCTTTATTAGTTTCTTTAATTATGGAGAATGTTTTTTTTTTGTTGGATTTGTGATTAATGTTCTTAATTATAAGGTTTAGCTTTATACTATAGGTAGGAGTTTAAGTATTTCCTCACTGTGCTCTCCTCCTTCCTTCCTAACCTTATTTAGTAATAGGTAAGTTTTCTAAATTTGGGCCCCTGATTTATTGCTTGTGTTGTTTGTATTCATCTGTCTTAGGGATTTATATTTTAGAGGTTAGGTCATCCTTTCGGATGTTTATTCTAAGGACGTGATTTTTGGTCCTGTTGTCACAAGGCTGACAGATATTTGTTTGTTTTGTAATTTTCATTTGTAGTTTTAAGTGTATATTAAACATTAAGATTTTTTGTGTTTTCGTTTCCTTTGACCCTTTTTCATTGAACATTTAAAACCAATGACCTCTCTTTCCGTGTGCTTTAAAGATCTTGCACCACGGCCTCACCCGAGGTCGTAACAATAATCTTCTCTTATGCACAGGTAGCTTCGAGTTTTCATTAAAGAGGTGGACAGTGTATACAAAGATATACCTTTGCACTTCAGTGTTAGGCGGTTAAGTTATGGGAAGGAATTGGAGGGATTTATGAGGTGCTTTGATGAAATCAAAATTTTCTTAACAGAAAAAAGGCCAAGACTATCCTGAGCTGGAGAATAGAGATTGGATTGTGGAACTCATGTTTCTCTCAGACATCACCAACATCTAAAATACCTCAATACTCTCTCGCAAGGTGCAGGAAAATTATTGATGGATTTGTGATACTTAAAAGACATTGTTGCAAAGCATGCAGTTTACTCAACTGATATCAGAACTAGTACTTTCCGTTACCTGAAGAACTTATTTGCAATTCATCCTGTCAACGCTACTGATTTTCAATTGTACAAGCAAGAATTGGTGTCTGAGTTCTCAATCAGATTTCAAGATTTTCAACAAATAGGCCAATTATTTTCATTTTTAATCAGACCAGACACCTTCATCTACAAAGACTTGGGTGCGACTCTCTTTGATTGGGTGAACACTGAGGAGTTGAAAGTGCAGTTAATTGACTTTTAAACCTAATCATTGTGGTAAGATAAATTTAAAAATCGTAGAGCGCTACTAGAAATTAGTAAAAAATATCATGCAACCTCCATTTTAAGGTCCTGGCCATCACTGCCTGATAAATTTAATTGTATGAAGAAAATAGCTTTTGCACTGCTATCAGCATAAAAATCCACATAATGTGAGTAGAGATTCTTACACATCCTCACCCACATCGTAGAAGGCTTACAACGGATCACTCCGAGAGTTGTGCGAAATTCAAGGTGTCCAAATATTTACCTGAAATTTCAACTTTGGCCTTTGAGAAGCAAGGGCAAGGATCACATTGATATGGCGAGGAAGAAACTTGAAAAAAATAAGGTAAATTTTATTACAAAGTACACTAAATACAATAAAATTATCAAATTTTTTCTATGCATGTTCAGGAAAATACATCATTATTAAAATGGTCCCTACATACTGTACAATTATAATTTTAATTTCCACATATGGTGCTAAAAATAAAAACTGGCTCTCCAGGTAATAAAAAAAAATAAAATTCATTAATTATCAAGTGGCACATTGTGTTCAAAATGTTGCCAACCCCCACACTAGATGCACAAAAACTCCTAGCTGAGTTGATGCAACACTTGCTGTACAAAAATTTCTTTGTTGGAAAAGGTGTTGCTAGCTATTCAGATGAACTAGAAATTCTTTGTCAGCTGAACAGCAACACTGCTAGGGGGAAAGTACAATAAAGAAAGAAGCTCTTAGCAGATTTCCAAACTTCAACTTCCGTTGATCAATGATCTGAAAGCTTTTCCAATCTAAGATGCTCCACAAGTGAGAATTTCAAATTCTGTTATCAGTTTCTGAAACGTCATGAAATGATTCTTGATCTAATGCTAGCTGACCGTGAAGGATCATTGCAGTTGCATCTTGATGCACAGTAGTGTCCCCTCTATGAGTTTGCCGTTGCACTTAAATTACCTTCGGTGGGGTACTGTATACTTAGAAGATGCAAGAAATTTACCTGAAACACCATAATCTGTCTCCAGAAACTTCTCTGAAGGAAAGTCCTTCTCCATTAAGGGCAAACCAAATTGCTTTTCAGCAGTTGGTGGAGGTCAGAAACATGGGCAGACAATCAATCTCTCATCGGTTATGCAAAACAGATGAAATATGTTGCTTAATGGGTATGATATACCATGAAATGACTGTGACAACCTGCTGCGAATATACTGGTGTCAATGAGAGTACATCTGAGGCATGATAAAATTATGAACCATTTCTGTCAAAAACAACTAAAAATGAATGGTATATCCAAGAAGTTCATTTAAGAGAGAATCGCCATTTTCAACAGAACACCCGAAAGTGCTCCATAATTTTGTCACCAAAAAGGAGATGACTGAAGAAATTAGGAATCCAATCCTGAATGAATCTGAAAAGAGCAAGGAGAGGTATGTAATATTTTCTTGTAAACAAATTATCAATAAAACTTAACTCAAGAAACACTTCGCAGACTATACTTCAAAACAATGATCATCATCAGAAATGATCCAAAAATACAACAAAGATGGTGATCAGAGATATAAACATGACTGAAAAGTCCATTGAAGAAGCTCAAGATAAAGGTCTCACCATATAAGATCCTCTTACTCATGTTATTCCCTCACCAATGTTGTTTGATGATGAGGGACTTGTGACAATGCATAAAGAGAGTCAACTTGACCGTGAGCTTTTAGATAGACTGCACATAATGATTACTATTATGACCACAAACCGAAGTCAGCCTTCCTAATTGATGTAATGACAGCAGTTCTTAGAATGCCTCTCACTGGACCTGCCGACTTCAGTGATCCAATTTCAAATTTCAAACAGATGAAAGATGTGCACCCATGGTATATTACCTTAGAATATCATGGTAACAATGCATCTGTGAAATATAGTGAAAGATTAAGATGCAGATTCCTTCCTGTAGTTCTGAGTATAGTTGCCCAGACAACACCAATTCCTAAACATGTGATGACCTAACTTTCAAACAAAAAGCAGCTGGAGAAACTCAACAATAGCCAATTGTCTGGTAAGCAGAAAACTTTGGAGAGCTGACAGTATTTGGTCAGGTATGCATGGACAGAAATTACTGAAAGTGTATCAAGACACAAATGTAAGGAACAAGACATGCTACACCTCCCGTCGACAATTGAAGAAGCAGATCTCCACATACCTGCACATGTCCTTGATTGTGTACAGGCAGGCTACAAAACCTGTATCTCCAATCATACAGATGTAATCACTGCATTACTGTACTTTGTGCCAGTCTTTCTTCAGAAGGTACTAGAGGAATTATGAATGCGAGGGGGAGGCTCCACTGACCGTTTTGTGCCCTTTCGCATTCTGTTTCCATACCTGAATTTTGACTTCTGATCAGTGCTTCCTGCTTTACACAGCCTTACAGCAGAAGTGACAGAGGGAACACTTAAAGAGTGATCCTAATATCTACTTAAAAGGGTTTGGTGCAAGAACTTTGAACTCTCCAATAATTTTTCATGCGAACATTATTTGGCGAGAATTGTTGATGTCAGGAGCAACTCGAACAACTTTAAAGAACTTTAGTAGAAGCAGTATCACTTCCCTAAATTTTCACATCAAAATCTGCCAACAAGATGTTAAGTTCTTGAATCACATATCTACTGCGCATCCTACAATGCATACACCATCAGCATGCCCTGTATAATTAAACAAATAAGCATACAGCTCACCTTGTTCCATTGAATAATGGATTTACACTTGAAAGAGTGGAAACCTTAAGCCATCATCAACATGGAAAACCCTACAGGTTCACTGGTCTTTGGTTTGCCATTGTGGCAAATGTTCGAGTGTAACATGCTCTTGTCAAGCAACCCAGGTAAAATACGCAGCCTTCTGCACTTGCAAGAAAAAGAGTAACTGTCAAAATCCTTACAACTAAGATGATACATTGAATTTGCTCTCCTAATTTTTGGGAGGGTGTGTGAAAAGTGGAATAGGAGCAAGGACTATTACCTTTTGTTCACGTTGATGTTTGTTATTCTTGGTGTTTGCTACCACAACATTTCAGCATCTAATTATGCATTTATTTACACGTTTATATGAACAAAAGGTCTCAGTGCATTATAACCCCAAACAGAAATAACCATTATAGTTTACGTTTAAACCCCAACCGCAGACTCCTAAATGCATAACTATTGTGCTCAGTGAATTCTGGAATACACGTTTTTTCAAGGTACAGTATCACGAAATTGAATATGACACATGTTATGTGCAGAATTCAAAACTCGAACAATAACATTAGGGGTTACTGAATCCATCAGATAATTGTTGGAGGTTTAATAGCACTTTTAGGTGGCTAATGAGAATAAGATGTTAAATTGATGTTAACGAATCAATATTACTGTTAATTGAAAGGTAATTTTCATATAACAGAATAAGTATATTCATTTCAAATATAATCTTATATTCCTTGACCATGTAAACAAGGGTTTAGACACACACACTGTTGGGATTCAGCAAGAATTAGCCAAGTTATTATGAAATATGATTTTGATATTTTATGCTTATTTTGGGGTACACAAAAATTTTCACAGAGGTCTGCAGCAATAGCTGACCACATTTGGAACTGTCGCCCTAACTTTCTTGAAAGGCCTAAATTTGTAATAAAAGGTGACTCCGTACTTTTAAGATGGACAAACTCCCCCTCCCCCCTTGATCCTGGAGTAAATAATTGTTTTATGACATTTTTTCCAAATCTTTAGGAAAGGTGTGAAACAACGTTGTAAATATATATTTCTGCTAAACTCCAAAAGGCAATTGAGGTCACAATTAATATTCCTAAAAACACACTTGGAAGCCTAAAAAAAGACCAACTCTCCCAATTGAATGCATCTTACAAAAACAATATTTTAGATAATGGATTCTGACTTGGCATAATAAAGTATTTTGAGGAGCAAAGAATAATCAATAAATTAAAACGTCAAGAAGTGTACAGATTTGTATAAAAAAAATGACACTAAAATCCTGTTAACGATGGCATACGCTGGTAGAAGGGGCGAAGTTAATCAACAGACCAAACGAACTGCGTCTTAGTGTGTAAGACGCAGTCGGAGATATACTAGCTTCACCAGAGATCATGGTAACCAAATTAAAGTAAGTGTTACTTTAGTGTGAACGAATCTTATATTCCACTACTGCATAGGAACTATGCCCAAGTATTAATATCCTCTTAACGGGCAATCAAAGAGAATAAAAACAGTTCTAACCTGGAACTATATGGATCCATAGCAGTAATACTAAAGAGAAATCGAACAAAGTTGAGTGTATTACCGTTATCTTAATGGAATAATGAACCAAACGAAAATAGAAATGCCTATCTATGGAAAAAATAAAGATATTTCTTTTAATATTGGATGGGAACCAAACGGATACTTAATAGTATATCGTTGGAAAACGTATTCCATCACTGCGTTAGCAGCACTGGCTGGCTAATTCTTATAAACTAATGTGCATCTTAGGGACGTGTCTATTTGTTTTCCGTCCATAAAGACCTACCAAAACATCGAATATGGATTGTGTTTTGGAAATAGCTAATTGAAGCCTCAGCCTAAAAATTGGCTGCTGTCTTATGTGGATACTTAGGGCCCTTATCATAGTAAACAAAAGTAATCAAAAGGGAAACTTACCTAAATTCAGTAAGCACCCAGAAAGTGAATGGTTGTGACGTAAAATATAACATTACACGTAATAGCAGGGTTGCCAGTTGTATGATAATGATCAATGAAGCACAAATATTTGATAATCAACTAGGTTGGCAAAGGCACCAGCCACCCGTTGAGACTACCGTTACAAGAGTTACTGGGTCCTTTGACTATCCAGATAGAACTACATTGAACCCCTCTCTCGTTACGGCTAATTTTTCCTTTGCCTACACATGAACCGAATAGTCTGGTCTATTTTTACACATTCTCTTCTTTCCTCATATAGCTAACAACACTAATATAACCGTAAAATTCTTCTTCATTCAAGAAGTTAACTACTGCATTGTAACTGTCCAGTGGATACTTATCACTTGGTAAGAGTAAAAGAGGCTCCTAACTATGGTAAGCCACCCTTCTAGAAGAACGACACTCTAAACTCAAATCATTGTTCTCTAGTCTAGGGTAGTGCCATAGCCTTTGTTCCATAGTCATCAACTGCGTTGTGTTAGAGTTCTATTGCTTGACGGTACACTCAGGAAACCTATTCTATGTCCTTATTTCCTTTCCTTACAAGGCTATTTTCCCTGATGGAGCCCTTGGGATTATTGCATCATATTTTTTCCCAACTGGGGTTGTAGGTTAGCTAATAATAATAATAATAATAATAATAATAATAATGATAATAATAATAATAATAAGCAACACCTTGAGTAGAAAATGCGATAATTTTCAAAATTGTACAATATTCTACAAATGGATGATAACCTAGAAATTTGTATTTGTACAGTCAGATTAGGTGTCATTATATCAAAAATAGTAACTATAACACATTCATAGCACATATTTCATTGATAAAACAATTATGAAAGGCTACGGAAATCATTGTTGTGTATGACAACAAAATAACGGTTTTCATTGGTGATACCACGGGAAATAAGAATTCGGTATAATTATACCCGGCAATACTATACCAAAAGAAATTGGGTAAATAAGCATATGTCAATATTATAATTTTACAGTTTTACGTTGATTATAGGAATAAATAACCTAACTGATAACAATTCAAGGACCCTACAACAAACCTTAGCGTCAGTTAAGTAAATTAGTCTAGATAAGGTAACAACAAAACAAACACAGAAGCGTAAGGAAACAACAAAACAAACACAGGGGTACAAATAATATAATTAAGAGGGAGTAGTGTGGTATACGTATCACTGTGGATTTATGGTCACTGCCGACATTTCCTGCTTTGCTCCTCAACAAACCACTGTTGAGTATGTTGAGGACGGCAGGGGATTGATTTTGCATTAAGGAAGTTAAGGTTAGAATAGTTGGGAAACGTTGCATCCATTCAACAGGGTTAAGCAGACATAAGTGAACCGGAACGTTTGAAACTATGAAGTAACAGGAACTCTAGGATAATAATGGTTTTCATAGTGTAAGACTTGGACCATATTTCAAGTTAAAGGAAATGTTAACTGCGTCATGAAACTATTACACAATTAACTCATTAAAAGACATGACTCCTCGAAATGAGAGAGAGAGAGAGAGAGAGAGAGAGAGAGAGAGAGAGAGAGAGAGAGAGAGAGAGTAGGGTATGTGTTTGAGTGTGCGTAACATTTTAAGAATTCCATGTACAGTATTACTACTATTACTAATACTACCAATATCCGAGTCTTCATTAATGAGGTATATGGGCGAGTCTCTTCTGCTCTAAAATTCTCTAGAAGTCATGGATAATAATGCTTTGCGGCTCATTGCATGTGCCCCTATGTGGACCAGACTCTCCCTCCAGCGAGCTGAGGCAAACCTATCCCTACCAAACAGAATTGACGTAACAGTATGTTTCATCATCGGCAAAATTTTCCTCTAAAAACAAGATACCAGACTCATCAACCTTCTTTAGGAACCTTACTCTCTCCAAAACTATGCTGGAAGCCTGATAGAAAGCATCAGAAGAATGTACACGCAGTAAAACGCTCTTCTTATAAATGACAAGATACATGAAAATTATATGCCTCAGGCTCCTTGGATTCCTGAACCGTTTGATACAAATTTCACGGTCCTTCCGTCGTGCAAAGCCTACAACATACCTTGAAATGAGAACAGCAGTACAAACCGCCATATATAACACTCTCCCTCACTAAATGTATACTTCACTGATATCAGTCAACATCAGCATTCATGCAACAGCAGATGTCTTTGGACTCCCTACATAACTCTATGGTCTTTCCACGCAGCTTTTAACTATGTTTCTTCTTTGGTTTCTCCTCACCCTTCCCTAAACTCCTTTTTCCCAGCACAGTGGTTCCCTTCCTAAGTCATCAGCAGCCATTGCCTGGCCCTCTTTGGTCCTAGCTTGGGTGGAGAGGGTGCTTGTGTGCTTCTCATATGTATACATGGTCAGTCTCTAGGGCATTGTCCTGCTTGACAGGGCAATGTCACTGACCATTGCCTCTGCCCTTCATAAGTGGCCTTTAAATCTTCAAGCTATTCCATTGGGATAATTTATGCTCCCCACCTCCAACTTTTTCTCTAACTCACCATTTTCACTTTCTTTCCCACGGCCTTCTTCTACCCTCGGACTCTATGCTTTAACACTTTCTCTCCTGATGGGCACCTCACCTGTTACCATTTTCATTTGCATGAACCTAAAAGGATTTGGCAGTCGCCCTAACGTGTTCCTTCTCGCCCTAACGTAGCCAGTCATGCCCGTAATAGCCCCTGCATATACCTCTCTATTTTAATTCGCATTCAATACATCTATCCCTTTAAAATAAAATATTTTTCTATTCAGTCAAATATTTTTTATATTAAATTTGCTGGTGAAACCTCTTCACACCGCCCTAAGTCGTAAGACCTTTCTAAAATCAATTTCCTTATCTAAGTAACTTTTCCCTGAAGGGCTGCCAACGCTAAAGATCGTGTCTTCACATAAAGTGAGAAATCATTAAAGAACAAAACAAAACAGGTGTCTAGTTCTGCACGTCATACTACGGTAGCAATGAGTGGGAGGGCCTTGAGTAATGACGTTTTACTAACCTCTATCTACGAGCCTGATAGACTTTGATAAGTTTCCACTTATTTTTTTCTATTTAATCTGATAAGTGCCTTAATTATCAACATTTTATATCACTGCATATTTTTTGCAAAAGAGGTGGGGGCTTCAAATACAGATTCCCAAAATAAGATCAGAATCCGATACTTTGGTAGGATTTTATTGAGAAATTTCAATTACACAGAGTTACGAAAAGGACAGTAGGCTAAGTCATTACAGCTCAAACAAGGAGGTAGGTATTCAAGCACTTTACTAGTAAATTTCATTATTGGAAAATACGTGTCCAAAATCAGACAGGTTTATAGAAGGCATTTTTGCACTTATTTTCTAATTATTTCCATAGAAAGCAAGAGAGACAAATGATAAGGAGCGCCATTGTCATTATTATTATTATTATTATTATTATTATTATTATTATTATTATTATTTACGCTACAAACCACTTGGAAAAGCAGAGTGCTATAAGCCCAAGGGCCCTGACAGTGAAAAATAACGTTGTGGAAAAAGGATATAAATGAACTACGTGAGAAGTAATGAATAATTAATATAAAAGACCACAGGACCACTGACAATATTAAAATTGGTCTGTCATATATAAACTATGAAGAAAGACTTATGTAAGCCTGTTCAACATGAAAACATTAGCTTCAAGTTTGAAATCAAAGGTTCCAATGATTCAACTGACAGATTAGAAAGATGAATCCACAATCTGGTAACAGCTGAGATAAAACTTCTAAAATATTGTAAAGTATTGAGCCTTATGATGGAGAAGACATGACTATTAGAATTAACTCCTTGCCTAGTACTACGTACAAGATGGTACAGTCTAGGAAGTTCTGAATGTGAAGAGTGGTCAGAATTATGAAAAATCTTATACAACATGCATAAAGAGCTGACTGAATGACGGATTAGGAATAAGAAACTAAGTACTCCGCAAGTTCTTGAACAAATTATAATGAGTCAGCAGCTGAAGACCAGAGAGGAGCAATACTTGAAACAGGGTAGAATGAAAGAATTAAAACTTCTTCAGTATAGATTGATCACTGAAAACTTAAAAGACTTTCTTAATAAGCCTATTTTTTGTGCAACTGAGGAAGATACAAACCGAATGTTTATCAAAAGTAAATTTACAATCAAGAATCACACCCACGATTTTAAGGGAATCATGCAGTCATAAAGAAATATTATCAATGCAGAGACCTAGTAGTCTCCCGTGCGGTCTGCTGCCACCATTGTCAGCCTTACCACGCATAAAAATGATTGTAGACAGTTTTAGGAGTCATGGGAGATGAAATACTGTTAGATTTATGCGTGCAGGTTGCTCGTTGAAAAGAGTACCACAGTGTAAGATATCCAAAATCAGGTAGGCTATATTCTAAAAAAAAATGTGTATAAAGACGACGAATTGGACATGAACCTCCATGAAAATATTCTTACTATCTTTACTAGAGTAGAATTCTTGAAGCCTTTCAAAATGAATAATTCTTAAAAAAATATTAAGTAAGTTTATGTAGGATTTTGCTGTCTTAAACAGATCTAGCACCCAATCGTTTTGTTTAAAAACCAGTTTTGGTGAACAGTACTCCATGTGTGGGAAAAACAATTCATTTCAAGAGAATATTACAAGTATTTGTAAAATGATGCAATATATACCGTCGATAAGTTATATCCGTATATTCAATTTTGGACTGTCAGCTATAATTTTATAAAATTGTCATACATACATACATACATACATACATACACACACACACACACACACACATATATATATATATATATATATATATATATATATAATATAAATATAATATATAATATATATATATATAAATATAATATATATAATATATATATGAATATATATATATATATATATATATATATATATATATATATATATATATAAATATATATATAAATATATAATATATATATGTATATATAAACATATAAATATACACATATACTGTATATATAAAACTAGCAACCCATGAAAACTTATCAAATAGGTTATCCACACTAACTTTATTTTTATTAGAACAAAATTACCTTTTTTTTTCAATTATCACCAAAGCTTATAAAAACATTTTCCTTTTACTTTCAACCTTTTAGGTCATGGAAACTACCTAGATATTTATCACACCCTACTATGTCAAGAAACTGGCAACAAACACCAAATGAATAACAAATATTTCATCACACATGACGGACCAAAAGCGTATTTACCAAGGTACTAAAGACCATTGCACAGACTACAGTCGGTAATTGGTTTAAGTGAAGTATTTCCCAAAATAAGCCAAAGTCTGCTTTTGTCCATTAGATAGAAACTCACAACATACATTGTTGAAAGCATGAGAACTTCTTTTCCAAATCCTGTCATTCGATGTATATTTTTTCCAGGTCGGATAAAAATTCGACAAGACTAATAACTCATAAAAGGGGAAGGTAGCAGAATAATGATGTAACTGCTCTATCATTAGTCATCAACTGGTGGAAATGATATTATTTTCTTAATGGTCGATTAAAAATACTTGAAAGACATCGTTGGTCAATGAATGGCAAGAGGAAAAAGTGAAGGTATAACATTTACTAATGATTAGGAGCAAGAATAAAGAATGACTATTCCAGATTTTGAGGATATAAAGCAACTTGTCAGTAATAGCTAGGACCCTTACAAACGCAATACCCATTTATATTTCATATGAAAATGAAGACCCATAACTAACGACTAAAGAGTACAAATCTTTAAGGGGAAAATAAAGACATGCGTTCTTTTTTTTTATTAATTAGGAGACATCTACCTAATTCACACAAATAAAAAGTCAAATTCGATACCCAACAAAGATCAATTTTGGATCGATGAATTGAAGCAAGTATAAAGAGTAATCTCCTTGAAAAATATACTACGCACGCCATTATCTGTACATGCCGGAGTTATTACACTCGGCAAGGTTGGCTGTCATTTGTAATTATGAAGGTTCTGTCGCTATGGTAAAAAGGCAGATATCTCTCTGCTTGTCAGCAGAATGTATTAATATGTAGTCTTTAATCCTAATTACATGGCTTTTTCTGGAGGCCGTTTGAATTTTAAGTAATACAAAGCTAATTCCCGTTTCTAAATGATACATTCAGCGACATAAAATCTATCCTATCGAAATCCTGATTCTCTTTTTTTTATTCTATATGGTGTAAGTAAGAGAAAGAGAGGAGAAGAAATAAGGGAAGAGCAGAAAGGAACGAGATGTCGGTGGAAATAAACAGAAGAGAAGGGGAAAGAAGGATGGTAAAAGGAAGGAGTGGAGGAGAGGGAAAGTGTACGGAGATGGAAAAGGAGGACAGAAAAAAGTATATGAAGTGTTGGAGGAGTAAGAAAAGAAAATGAAAGTAAAGGGACTGGAATAAGAGGAAGAAAACTGAAAAGAAGAGGAGGAGGAGGAGGAGGAGGAGGAGGAGGAGGAGGAGGAGGAGGAGGAGATGATTTAAGCTTTAAAGGTGAACTTACCTCTGTTGGATTCTGAGAAGCGTTTCCTGGGAATCCTGCAACTGGGCAATTTGGCGCTCGAGATCAGCAGATTCCTTCTTGAGGGCTTCATACCTATTCCTCGACGAGAGTGCAGCTAATCTGTCGAGGATCAGCTCATCCTTCAAGTTAGCAGGAGCAGCAGATTCCTGACGGGGGGAATAAGCAATGTTCTTTCACTCAAGCCAATAGAAATAACTTTTTATTCGGGTCATTTGAATTAGTTGCTATCGAAAAATTGGCATCAGCTATCATGAACTGCAACTTTTTTCGTCTACGCTTTTTCAAAAAATTGGAAAAACATCAATCCTTATGAATAACACTCATGCTTTGATCCTAATGTTTCAAAATACTCATTCGGAAATGCACATCCCATCTTGTCAATCAACATGCACACATGAAAAAAAAAATCTGACAACATTATTCTATTAAAAAATACACGCTAGATAAGCCATGTAAAAATATTTCAGCATAATCTGATTTCACGGAGCGAGTGAAACTGAACAGCTGCCACGCACATTAACAGATGAAAATAAAAAATTACTGACGTAGAACTTGAACTAAAACACAATCACATTTCTAGTTCAGTCCATCAAGCAAAAAATATCTATGTTTATGGAAATTTGACATAAATGCAAAAACTTCCAAACTGTCTTCTTTGTCAGCACACCTTAATAAAATACAAATATCATTACCAGTACATTGCATATACTTACCATTTTCTCATACAAATAAACCGATTCCTTTAAAACAAAATACAAAAAAAAAAAATAAATAAATAAATAAATAAAAATTTAAAAAAATCAGCATTGAAACAAACAAGAACTTCACTAACAGACCATTTTTCCCAGTATCAATAAAGTTAAACATAAACCATCCCCTCTCCATTACAAGTAAAACAGAATAAATAAGAGGTATATAGAAAATACCAAAAAAAAACTATCACAAAGTAATATTCGCTGGGCAATGCCATCTAATGCGTTCTGGTTTGGCTGACGCAAGTTACTCTCTTTAGAGAGAGGGATAAACCGTTATCAAACTGTCATCCCACTGTTGCACCGCAAGCTTACAGCACATCAGTACGAGAAAGTTCTACAAACAAGAAGGGGAAGGGAAACGCCTAGGTTACACGATGAACAGTTACTTGTCCTACAAGATATAACTGTGTGTAGGATACACATTAACGTTCTTTAAAGATATACAATAGATAAGAGCCTAAAGAGTAATGTCTCAGCAGAACTGATTACCAAAAGCAAGGCCCTCCTTGACTACATGCACACGAATCAGAAAAGCCTTTAATAATTTAGGCGCTCAAGATGCAACGAAAAAGGCAGCCAATAAATCGATGCTTCACACCAATCAAATTAAGTCATTAAGCTATTTTTATCAAGTTAAAGTACAAAGTGAAAACATGAGCAAAATAAAATTATCTAATCTAATTACCAAAAATGACAAATTTTCTTAAAATTTTACTCGTATGTACATTTGCATCGACTTGGATAATGGGAAATTTATGAAAGTAATATAAATAAAATTCTTACTGCGGCATTAGAATGCAAAATGAGGCGTGCATTGGCTCTTAACATGATTATTGAGCAGTTTTTACGCCTAATGAGACAAAATGTTCATCTCTGTTAAGTGTAAAAGTCAATTATGTTTTCCTTGTGTTCATAACACAGATAACCAAAACAAACAAGTTCACAACCATAAGAAGCAATAACTATATATCTCTATGTTGTTCGGCATTATCCTTTAATTTTAAATAATTATAGTATTTATTCTTCAAATCGTGATTTTCTTTTAATTATTATTCATTTATTAGGAAATTCTTTGTTATACTTCAATTTTCCCAAAATGAAAATCTAGCTTTTGAGGCATGTAATCGGCGTTCTTTTTTTTTTTCTAGAATTCTTATGCATCCGACAGAAACGATCATACCGGCACTAATTATATAATTACACACATAAAAATTTAACATTTTAAAACACGAGTATTTAAAACATGCTCTGGAAATGATTGAATAAAAATAAACAAACAAACAAAACTCTTCAAAACTAGGTTACATGGCGAATGTTTCACACATTCTGTTTATTTGAACGTTTCATACCTTAGCGCTGTGGCTTCTACTCTCAAATAGAAAACATTTTGACATCTTTCTGGCAGAAATCTACGTATTAAGAGAGCAAATTCTCCGGCACCACTGCCTTACATTCTCAATTTCTGGTTGTCATTACTATAATAATGTTGTTTGATTACAATACCTTTATTTTCATCAGTATTTTTCTATGGATCTCTTTGCCGTACTTTTCTTTATTTCTCTAATGGAAAATTAGTTTTTAACAGATCTAAAATGTTAAAACGCAATTTTTTTTAATACATACAAGTATGAGCTTCAGATGAAAATCAATTATACTATAATTTCCCCAAAAGAAAGACCGTTTTGGACCTAATAATATACAAACGTAAATTTACATGAAAACATATAAATGTAAGAAACACTATTTTGTACTTTGCTCAATGGATGATTTGTTTTTTCAGTCATTATCTTTTCTTACTTTAAAACGAGGTCCCTTATGACATGTGATTAATAAAATAAAAAAATTATAGTGTTATTCCTAACTAAAAATTTAAAAATTTCCAACATTATCTCCTGATTCAATCATATTTTTTCTAATGAAATTTCTAGCCCCATTATTTTTCATACCTATATTCCCCTACTATTTTTACTGACACTACTTCAGTTGAAGTTTTCATGACGTTATTCTTCGTGACTATTCTCTTCTATCCCTGTCATAGCTTTTCAATGTTTTCTTTCTTTACACAACTAATACAATTTAGCAAACAATTGCTACTAATAACTAAACTTTCTCCTCTCGCTTACATTATCAAACTACGTTACACTTCAAGTTTTTCATAAGTATGCTACTGTAATGTAACTGCTGGCACTTTCTTCAAGAAAGTCCGATAAAACGACATTATATTTTAGATAATGGAATTCTTATCGCATATCAAATCCACAAAGATTTTCATAGAACCCCTAAAATACTTGATGGTTTTCCTCTAATCATTTATGATAACTAAATAGTCCTTTTATATGACACTCCGCCGTTTTTAGATGCCATAAGGTCTTTCATGGTGATTACACTTCATCTTTCATAAAATCTTTCATCCATTATTTAATAACATTAGAAAGAGTATGATGATCACGTTTCTCTATCCATTATATATTGCGATAAACTCAGATAAGGTTCTTTTAGCTATTGATGAAAACTTTATCCTATCTTTCTCCTATTCTCAAATGTCCAACTTCTCTCCTATTAATGAGATATTCTATATGATAGATCGAAGTGTCTCATTACTCACAATACCGTTAAATACTCAGGTAGTTTCACTTATTTCTTAAAATCTGTAAATTGTTTATATTTCCCAATTCAATGACTTAAATATCACTTTCCCATCCACCAACAGTTTTTTTAAATGCCTTTTCTTTTCTTATATGCTATTTTTCTCTTAATTCGACTTATTTTACAGTGTTCATACTGCAATCTTGTACTATTCTTAAATGTCTGCTATCTTTTTGTATTGCTAGGTGGCTCCCTCTCTTTTCTTCGTTATCTTTGATGTACTTAATATTGACTAATCCTCTTTTAGTATTTAAACGAAACTTTGGGGTTTCTCTTTTCTATGCATTCTCAACGTCTTTTTTTCCGAGAGATTGCAAAAAATTCTTTACACCTGTTAAAATTTGTCTTTAGGTTTTTTTTTTCTTTTTCATTTCAAGTATTGCTTGACCTTGAAGAAAATTATGGAGAACCCACACTTACATTGGAGGACTACCGAATATCTCATCTCATGGAAACTTTGACCACAGTAATAACTCCTTAAGAGAGATTAGTTCACCACATTTAACTTGTCCCCTCAAGGCACTAGAGAGTTGAAAGACCCAAGCCTACATGGCTGAGGACTATGAGGCGTAAAGTAGGAGATGATGAATGTAGAAGTATTAATTTAAAAGCTCAAGATAGAGACGGCTGGTAAAATCTAACCGAGGCCCTTTGCGTTAACAGGCGTAAGAGATGATGGGTAATAATCCCTTCATGATTTCGTTACGCATTAGAGTGATTTATAGGTGTGATAGAGCATCGACTGACATTTACATTGAATTCAAAAACCCTTAAACGACAAGCAAAATTATTTATTAATAGGTATTGGATTCGCTCGATGGAAGGGTATTATTTTCGTAAACGGTTAGACAATATTGTTTCACATTCGGGTTAGAATCTCATTAGCTATGTCACAAAAAATCACAATCATACACATGTAAACATATTAGTGTTACATTCAATACCATTTGGAACTTTTCCTCATTTTAGCAGTTTTCTCGCTCATGTGTCAATTATTTTGAATACTTTAAACTTCCTACTAAAATAATATTTGTAAATAATAGACTAACTGTCTAACACAACACGCTCATCATATTGGCTACCTTTCAATAAGGGCAGCTACCTTTGGTTTACCTCTACAACTACCAAAAATGACTACTTGCACAGGAAGCGGATCGCAGTTAATGACATGAGGCACACGATTGTCAATCTCCCCACGACATTTAAAATCTTGCAATACACAAAGCGGACATTCCAGTACTACAGAAAAGACTAATATGAGAAAAAAATTATATATATATATATATATATATATATATATATATATATATATATATATATATATATATATATATATATATATATACTGAAAGCAGTAGAAGGCAAACGCTTCAAATT
>NC_090726.1:145930229-145937729 GCF_036898095.1 Palaemon carinicauda | reverse complement strand
ATACACTATGACACACAATAGACTCCATTAAAATACTGACTTCATAGGGTCAAGATAATAGTCGGAGTGACCCGAAAAGTATTATCAGACTTACCTGAAGCTAAGACCAAAATCTTCATTTCCCAGAGCAGAAAATATAATTCATATATATATATATATATATATATATATATATATATATATATATATATATATATATATTTATATTCATATATATATACATATATATATATATATGTATATATATATATATATATATATATATATATATATATATATACAAAGTGAAAATGCAAAGTTTTAAAGATTGGTACGTTCAAAGTTCAAGGGGGACGAATTTTCAAGTTCACACAATTTCAGGGGGCAATAACTCCAAATAAGTATAGATACACAAGGTTAATATCATTGACAGATAGAAAACCACCTACGAGCTTTAAATTGTCACCATGACCTTTAACCTTCTATGACCTTAGGAGGTCAAATTTAATATCACCTGATTTCAGGAAGTTCAGATTCACACACTTTTACTATTATTGGCAGATACTACAACTCGACAAATACATTTAGAGCAATGGTAGTGTTTTAGTAAAGGTTCTCGTGCGTGGGGTAGAATTTGCAGTGTCTGAAACCGCATGTTATTTTAACATTATCAACAGCCAAGCTATAATCCTGACATAGAAAAGCAGAATGCTACAAACCGAAGAGCATCAACAGGGAAAGTAGCTAAGAGAGGAAAGGAAACAAGAGAATAGCAATTGAAGTGTATATGCGTAATAAATACGAAACATAAAATCAGTTACAACTTCAAAGTAAATCTGTTATAAATAAAGAAATAAAACGAGACAGAAATCTACCCGAGTAACGTATAAACAATTTCTACAAGTTTAAACTTCTAAAGCTCCAGTGATTCAACAGCAAAACTGATATTATTCGCATGTACGTTAGTCGTTTGGCTTAATTTACTAATTTATTTTAAATTACATTGGAGATACACTTCTGTCCCCATCTATCTTTCCATATAACATCGTCAACTTACAATAGCATTTTAGGGTAATTGTTTAAGAATAATGCATTGTTGATAATACCAAGTTAAGGAAATCTTCCCCAACCAAAAAAAAAAGAAGAAAAAAAAACACGCCTATTAAAATAACAAAGAAAGGGAGCTTGCGTTAGAAGTGTGTCTGACAAGCCTTTTGTTTAAAGATTTGGTGACCTATATATGTGTGTATATATATATGTATGTATGTATATATATATATATATATGTGTGTGTGTGTGTATATATATGCATATATATGTATATATACGTATATATATATACACATACATTATATATATATTTATATATGTACATGTACATGTATATGTAAATATGTACATATATACATATATATATCTGCATGTGTATAAATACATGTATATGCATATGTATATATATATATATATATATATATATATATATATATATATATATATATATATATATATGAGTAGGAGACATGAAGCTGATGGAGACCTTGATGTGTCCATGAATGAATTTAGTGTGTTTGAAGTCGAAGCTATCCTAAGAAAACTCAAGAGATGGAAAGCCCCGGATACGATGGTATGCCTGCCGAGATGATTCGGGCCGAAAATGAAGTGACTCCCAGACTACTTACAAGATTATTGTGTAGAATGTGGCATGAAGAAGCAAAACTTGATTAATGGGAGTTAGGAGTGTTGCCAAAAAAAAAAGGACCCGACTCATTGCAATTATTAGAGGCATAACACTTACGTCAGTTGTTATGAAAATATATAGTATGCTTATTCCTAAGAGACTAGAGAGAAAGACTGATTTAAAGCTGAGAGATGAACAAGCAGGATTTAGAAAAGGTAGAAGTTGCACTGACCAAATTTTCATTTTGAAACATGTTGTACAGCAAAGCGTAAAATATAGAAATCCGCTTTTCATGGCATTTGTGGACTATGAAAAAGCCTTTGATAGTGTGCACCGGCCAATTTTGTGGAGAGTCATGCATTATCAAGGAATTCCTCTTAAATAGGTAAATTTGATTAGGTCTAGTCAAGAGCATAACAAGTGCAAAGTTAATGTTAATGAAATTTTATCAAATGAATTTCCAGTGAACAGCGTAGTACTCCAAAGGAATGTGTTGTCACTTATGCTGTTTATCCTCCTCATGGATTTTGTAATGTGTAGAACAGTCAGAGATGGCGGAGAACGATTGGACTGGATTGGTGATAGGAATTTAGCAGACCTAAAGTATGCTGATGATGATGTCGTTGTTAGCAGAGCACCAAAGGATTTACAATGCAATTACCAGAATGTATAAAATATCACATGAGGTTGGATGAAGTTAAATAGAAGAAAGACAGATGACGAGAATGGAGTATGCAATGGAAGATGAAATATCATTGGAAGGAGAAAGGATCAATGAGGTAAAATTATTTAAGTATTTATGAACTATGATCAATACAGGGTCTTTAGAATTAGAGTTTAGTGAAAGATTGAAAAAAGCAAATCAGACAATGGCTAGGTTAAGTAAAAATTGGAAATCAAATCGCCTGGAATAACAAAAATCAGGCTATATATCAGTTTAGTGAGATCGGTGTTACTATATGGACATGAGTGTTGGTATGACAATGAAACAAATTCCGATAGATATAGTAGATTTGAGATCAAAGCCCTCAGAAGGACATTAGAAGTTAAATGGCAGGACAGGATTAGAAATGAAATTATAAGAGATTACTCTAGAACCTTATGTGGATAAGATCATGATTAAGGGTAGATGGAGGTATTTTATATATATTTATCTATCTATCTATCTATCTATCTATATATATATATATATATATATATATATATATATATATATATATATATATATATATATATATATATATATATATATCCTACGCCTATTTTCACTAAAGGCCTTGGTTAGATTACGCCAGTCATCTCTATCTTGAGCTTCTAAATCAATACTTCTCCATTCATCATCACCTACACTTTATGCTTCATAGTCCTCAGCCATGTAGGCCTGGGGATTCGAACTCTTCTAGTGTTTTGCGGGGTCCAGTTTAAAAGTTTGGTGAACTAATCTCTTGGGGAGTGCGAAGAATATGCCCAAACCATCTCCATCTACCCCTCACCAAGATCTCATCCACATTTGGCACTTGAGTAATCTCTCATAGTTTCATTTCTAATCCTGTCCTGCCATTTAACTCCCAATTTTCTGCTGAGGATTTTGTTTTCAAAACTGCAAAAAATATTGGATATTGTTTCATTGTCATACCACGACTCATGCACATGCAGTAACACCGATCTCACTAAACTGATATACTGTATAGCCTGATTTTTATGTGTAATTTCAAGAGAGTTGATTTCCAAATTTTACTTAACCTAACCATTGTCTGATTTTTTTATTTTTTCAACCTATCATTAAACTCTAATTCTAAAGACCCTGTACTAGAGAACATAGTTCCTAAATATCTAAATGATTCCACCCCTATAATCCTTTCTCTTTCCAATAATATTTCATCTTCCATTGCATATTCCGTTCACATCATCATCTTTTTCTTAGATATATATATATATATATATATATATATATATATATATATATATATATATATATATATATATATATATATATATATATATATATATATATATATATATAACCGGGAGGAAAGAGAGAGAAAGGTGTAACTTCTTGTCCAAAACGTTTTGGGTGAAATTTTCCACCGACAATTCCTGGTGACAACCTTTTGTGCACCTTCCCGTACCGTACAATCTTCCCACTCTTTTCTACCGTGAGATCGGACGCCCACTTTTCCGAGGTCGATCTTTTCTTCGCCTCATATTTTATGGATGAGAATTTTCATAAAAGTTCAGATCACGCTTCCTAATAAAAAAGAGGGAACAACACAATGGTATATCGTCTTACCAGCGAAGTCGGCTCATGTGGAGAAGGGCCTTTCCGAAAATAGATCGCCACTCACGACTCTCCAGATGAAGATGGATAAAAACATGCAGAAAAGATTACGAAATTCTCGATGAAAACAGTATCAAAATAAAAAAAACTTGGCCAAAATACAAATTTCTGGTCCTATTAGTTGATATCTATCTAAAGTTTGCCCAAATATTTATACCTATTACAAGGTCTTGTTAGTACGATTGTTAAAATAGTGACAAGTAAAGATTCAATTTGGTGAAAAAATACAAGGCAGTCCTCTCAAGGTGATTTGCTTTCGTCGAGTTTCGATGAAGACCTGACCAATCTTCCCCGCAAAAAAAAAAAAAAAAAAAAAAAATAATAATAATAATATATCTTTCCTAGCACCCAACAGGTTTTTCTTCCGAGTTGAGTCACCCGATGACTGCTTTCCTCTGTCAACAACTTACCATAATTTTCATCGCAATTATCATTATTATTATCACTATTACTATTATTAGTACCATAATTTTAATACCATCGTTAATGTCATGCATCATTATCATTATGTTTAATTTCATCAACATTAATCAATGCAGTCCTCCTCTTATTGTCGTGTATGGTCTCCTAACTCTTTGACTATCAATTACTATTTTCAACCTTACAGTATTTAAAATAAATATAAAAAAAAAAGTCAAAATCGTAAATTGGAATATATCCACATAAAATCCTTCTACAAATTACATGTATTACTCCACATTCCTAATTATTTCCTATCACACGCTACTCAAAGTCCTAAGATACCTCCTCCAAAATGGCAGATTACATAACATGAATTAATTCAATTTCTAAGTTTTCAGCGAAGCGATAAGTCGGGAATGATGTTATTTGATCCTTTCAACGACGTGTTGCATCTGCGATGAAATACAAAATCGTTGAAAGTTGGTCCAGAAAAAGTTCAAGAAATATCTACTAAATTGAAAAACAGTCTAAAAGGCTTTCGATACATGTAGCCCAAGTCTAGGGATTTCAGAGGAATTCACATAATTGTGTTCGGAAACAATGACCTCTGAGACTACGGCACTTAGAGGTATGTAATGAATACTATTACCATAAGCACCATTACTAGTATTGCGCACACATACAGTACAGTACATACGCATTGAAGATTTAGTTGATTTGGAGATACCACAGTGAGGGTTTTAAATCTCTGATTATCATTCCTAAACTGAAATGAAGTCTCTAAGCTCATGAGAAAGTTGTAAACAAACTAACGATATTTATCACAACCATTTGTATATTTACTGACGAAGTACCAGAATTATCCTCTTGCATGTTACAAGAAACTCGAATAATGTAAAATTTTTAATTCTACATTACTAAATAAGAATTAGGAGTCACATATCATGAGTGTGACTTTCAAACCTATAAAAATAAAATCAGGAAATCGGACAATAGCAGTTCCTCAGCAATGAAGAATAATTATTGAATTACAAAGGATCGCATTATGTATCACTTCTTTTAAAGCAAACGAACATTTAAGATATATCAATCACACTATTTCCATATTACTTTAGTATACAGGAACGCATCTATTAAGTTACATATCGATACCAAAACCTTCATTACATATTTTATTGAACCCATGGCACTTTAACTGGACCTTGAACTATCACTTAAACATATTTCAAAAGTGAACCAAGAACACGACTGGTAAAACGTTTAGTGTTTACACATAGCAAATATTTTTGCCGTAGATGCCAGCTTCAAGAGTAAATACAGACGAACACACATACACACTATATATATATATATATATATATATATATATATATTATATATATATATATATATATATATATTATATAAATATATATATATATATATTATACATATAAATATATATATATATATATATATATATATATTATACATATAAATATATATATATATATATATATATATATATATATATATAAATATATATATATATATATATATATATATATATATATATATATATATATATATATATATACATATGTATTACAAGTTCAGCTATAACCCTAGTTGAAAAGCAAGATGCTATTAGCCCAAAGGCTCCAACAGGAAAAGATAGCCCGGTGAGGAAAAGAAATTAAATAAACAAGAGAAGTAATAAACAATCAAAATAAAAAATTTTAATAGTAACAATATTAAATTAGATTTTTTGTATATAAACTATAAACCTTAAAAATAAAACAAGAGAAAGAGAAATAAGATAGAACAGCGTGCCCGAGTGTAACCTCAAGCAAGAGAACTTTAATCCAAGAGAGTGGAAAGCCATGGCACTACCCAAGACTAGAGAACAATAGTTTGATTTTGGAGTGTCCTCCTTCTAAAAGAGCTGCTTACCACAGCTAAAGTCTCTCTTCTACCACTACCAAGAGGAGAGTAGCCACTGAACAATCACGTTGAAGTAGTTAACCCTTTGAACGAAGAAGAACTGCTTGGTAATCTCAGTGTTGTCAGGTGTGTGAGGACAGAGAAGGATGTGGAAAGAATAGACCAGACAACTCTGTGTATGTGTAGGCAATGACAAAATGAGCCGTAACCAGTGAGGCATCCAATCCAGTCAAAGGACCCAATAACTCTCCAGCGGTAGTATCTAAACGGGTGGCTGGTGCCCTGGCCAATCTATACACACACACACATACATACATACATATATATATATATATATATATATATATATATATATATATATATATATATATATATATATATATATATATATATGAGTTCGTGAATGCCATTGTTTGTAGAAATTCACATAGATTATTCAAGTACCTGTGCAGTAAGATGATTCCTATAATTTGTTTTCAATGAGTTACTAAAATGAAATTAGGATATACATTCCGAGTAAAATGTTACCAAGATTTTAAGTATGTAGTGGATTCAAGCCCAAGCGAAACCTTTTGTAATAAAGACAATAAATAATAGTAGCAAGTTGATACCCCTCAAAAACATAAAGCAGGAAAATCTACATGATCCATCATTATTATCAATGTATTTAATTTTAATCTTATTTCTGAGATTATTCATTTTCAGAACCATAAAAACGTGGAAATTAGCCAAAATATGAACTATAAACCCAGATTTTAGACGAAAAAATGTTCTACATAAATCCAGAAAACTACGAAAATACCGCAAAAGTTATACCTTGGTCGTGAGAACAACGTAAATCATGGAAATTTACAGATAAACGATAGTCAATGAAAAAACAATGACCTAACTCCTAACACTATTAAGCATTCAACGTCATCTCCGTTGCGTATAAATGTACCAAGTATTTCCTTGGAGAACAGAAAAATACGTGGAAACTCTATAAGACTAGACGCTAATTGATAATGGACCCGAATAATTGTCTACTTAAAAAAAAAAAAAAAAAAAAAAAAACCTTACTAATCCCTTGGAACCGCTGGAAAAAAAAAAGTTCAAGACTCCAGTCATTCAGTTCTGTTTTTATTTAATGATACCTACTTTTTAACAATTTTGGAATTAGATTCAAATATAGGAAAAAAAT
>NC_090726.1:145920229-145925229 GCF_036898095.1 Palaemon carinicauda | reverse complement strand
TCTAGTCTCTGATCTGCTGGCACCAATAACTTAATGACCTGTCACCTTGTTGATCTAGGTTTGGTTCCCACAGGGATCGTGATGGAGAAGGCGGCACGGAGTCCATAGCAACTGAGACCATTATCTGCTTGCATCCTCTAGCTCCAGGAACAGAAGGACCAAAGGCATATCCCAACCCACCCGGCATGTCATAAGAATATTTCCGCTAATGCACAAGTCAGATAGTCCGAGCGATCTTTCGCGAATAGGCCGATCCAGGGCTTGCTCTGCCTTATTACTTAGAATGATATCATGACTTTGTAAGAATGTTAATATCACCCTCGCCATTGCCGAAACCTAGCATCTATGATTAACTTTGTGAACTTTCAAAGTTCCATGGATTCAACCGATTGATTACTAGGATCATTCGACAAACTGGTCACAGCTGTAATAACACTTCTATAATACTTTATAGTATTGAGCTAGATTTGCATATCTAGTACTGCTTACTAGACTGTACAGTCTGGGAAGATCTGAATGCAAAGGATGATCAAAATTATGAAAAATCTTATGCAAAGTGCATAAAGAACTAACTGAACGACAGGGCCCGAGATTAATCGGGATTAGGAATATGAAAATTAATAGACCACAAGCTCTTGTCCAACCAATTCAAGATGAGATTCAGCAGATGAAGACCAGATAGGAGAATAATACTCGAAGCAAGGTACAGTACAATGAAACACGGTAATCAAAACATTTCTTGAGGATAGATTGATTATCGAAAATCTTGAAAGACTTTCTCAATAAGCCTATTTATTGGTGGAATTGAAGAAGAAAAAGACAGAATGTGTTCCTGAAAGTAAATTTGCATTCAACAATCACACCTAAAATTTTAAAGTAGTTGTACATAATTAATGAAACATTATCAATACTGAGAATTGAAAGTTGATGAGCCACTGTCCTCGACCTACTTACAATCATACTTCGAGTTTTGTTAGGGTTCAACTTCATGCCTCATTATTTGCAATATGCGCTAACTTTACAGAGATCTATATTAATAGACTCGTAAATCCAAGATCTACATCCAGGAGATGAAATGACTAAAAAAAAAAAAAAGGTAGCATCATCTGCATATGCAACAAGCTTGTTTTCTTGATCAAACTCTCTATTATGCGCATAAAGCATGAAAGGTATTGGCCAAGTACACTACCCCAAGGAACACCAGATATTACATTCCCATACTTACTATAGTGCCCATCAACAACTTCTCTTTGCAATCTATTACTAAAAAATTCTATGATGATATTAGGAAGGGACCCACGTACTCCCAACTAACTGAGTTTGAAAACAAGGGACTCATGATTATCACATTCAAGGGTTTTTCTGTACAGGATAAAAAATTTTAAGGTCATCACATGCTACAAGGCCTTTACGAAAATCAAATTGCACACTAGCGAATAGATTTCTACCGTCAGCATACCTATTAGAAGTTTCGCCGTAGGAAGTTCAAAATCTTTAGATATAGGAATTAATAAAATGGGCAGTAATCAGCAAGGCTAAAGCTATACCACAAACATATTTATTTAATGGAGTAACATTACCAATTCTCCAATACGTGCAAAATTAACCCACTTTTTGCTAACTTTAAAAAAAAATATAACATAACTTAAGAGCTAAGAACATACAAAATATAATATTTGAGTCTACACCTCTGAAATTTCAAAATCCATCTCGAGACCGAAAAGCTACACTAGTTAGATTAGCCTCAGGAAAACAGGAGTATGCATGATAGGAGTTTCTCATTACTCTGCTTACTGTCAAACACATCAACCAAAAGGATTGCCTTTCCTTTTGGACAGTGAGGGACAGAGCCATCTGGTAAAGTAAAGGAGGGACTGTTAAGTCTACACCAAAGAGTGCATATAGTTTTTCCTAGCAACAAAGGGTTTCTTAGAAAAAATTACACAAAAGTCACTGCTTCCTTATACTTTTACTACTCAATTGTTGAACACACTGAGAAGAAACAAGCCGCCCCCCCCCCTCACCCCACACACACACACACACGATCAGCAAGATGCACCATACTAGAGCTCGGCAGACAAAACCAGATACATATACCACGCCATTCACCTAATTCTTGCATATACTCAAGCTTAGTGGATATTTAGGCCCTACATATGCCTTACATCCTTCCCACCATATACAAAGAACTTATATTTCAGTCTCTACTTGACCCTTATAACACTTTTGATTGATGCCATTTCCCGAATTTTTCTTCCTAAATTATGAATTCATATCAAAGGATTTCGAAACAGTTTGATTAATACATTCACCTAGATAACCTCTTTATCCTTTTAAAGTCTCTCAACATTTCTCATCCTTTTTATTCTTTTCGGGTATTACATATTACATAAGCATTTCACTATAACAGCTTACCTCGTTATCTCTTCAAACAAATATACTCTATTTCTCAGAGACATACTCTTCTCAATCTTCTAAACACACACTGCTACATTTATTGCTTCAATTATTTTTTCACCCCTCTCTTTTCCTATCCTAAAATTATCTATCATATCTAACCCCGAATAAGAATCCATTCCTTCCTTTCTGTTACCATATACACCTGTATGTTAACATTCACAGTTCCCTCTTCTATAGCCATTATACGCTTATTCTTGCTCATATTTACTGTGAACTTTGTGTTCTTATAAACAATTAAACATTTTTTTACTAGAATCACCAGTTTTTCGTTATTATTCCAAACCTTAATTATTCCAAATTCCATTTACGACCCTTTTTGTTCTGCCAAAACTTCGCTTCTACTTTAAACTACTCATATTTTCTCTAGCTTTTCTAATCAATCTACACCAAGACATTACACAGCCCCAGAGAAATGCTTGTCAAACCCGTTTTTACTTTTACTAGGATATATGCTAGTGAAATCAGTTTTACATTTACTAGGATAAATGCTAGTTAATCAAACTTTCGTATTACTACGATATATGCTAGCAAGACGTATATATATATATATATATATATATATATATATATATATATACATATATATATATATATATATTCTTACAAAGCTGGTCTAACATAAGTAGATTATTTTATTCAAGAATTTCATTTGTGTATTCAAGTGATGTATAACCAGCTCGTAAGACTGTTGTCATTTATTTAGTTGAATTTTCATTCAGTTCCTTGAATGTAAATATACGTTATTTTAAAGAATTAATTTTGTATATTTTGTAGTTTTGTTATGAAGTCTTATGCAGGACACACGCTAGGGATTGTATTGTTTCCACGTGGTTGGAAGTTTCATGAAGGTTCTAGACTAAAAATTATTCTTTTTCTTTTTAATGTTATGAGAGGAGATGGGCGGAGTTAGCTGGGAGGGTTGTCTAGTCAGGCAACGATAGAACTTTACTTCAAATCTGCCAAGTTGGCAACCTGACATCGTGAGACGCCGCTAGAGCCATGCGATCCCGCTTCCAGAATGATGAACTGGAAGTTTCTAGAGTGATCTAGGAGGACATATAAGGGTCCCATTCCCTTGGAGAGGAAGAGATCCAGCTTGACCTTCCGTAAGAGCCAACATCCGACAGTCCTCTCACCAGCATTTATCCAGCCACTAAGTATTTCCTTTCCACCATGAATAGTGATGTTTCTCAAACGTATACTGTGTACAGCATTGTTCAAACGTTGGTGATATTGAGTGTTTAATTTAAAAGTGAAGTGTGTTAATTCAAGTACATTTTATATGGTAAATTTGTTGTGACTGGCCCTGTGAGATTTGGTTAAAAAGTGAAGTGTATCTATTTTTGCTTAACCGTTCAGTAACCTTGAGTGAGCTCAAAGGTCGTGAGAGTAACAGATACGTATATGTAAGAATAAATCTGATTTATTTTCTATAGTGTTAGTGTCCTTTTTTTCAACAATTGTCATAATTAAACATTTTCATAAATCAATTTGTAGTGAAACAAGTGATAGTATAATTCTTTGAAGTGTCATTTTGTTTTAGTATAAGGTCTAGTTTAGATTTAAATTTTGAACGTTTTATTTTTGGAATTAATGTTGAATTGTTATTTTTATAGAATATATTTATTTTTGTAAAGGGTGTAATATTTTGATCACCTATAATTAACTCAGTAACTTGCTCGTATCCCTTGACTAAGAACCGAAGTAAGAGGTTGGTTTCAGAATAGATCCAGTTAAAGTAAAGTAATCACCCAGTTTTTGTTTTGAGTGTAACGTAGAGACCTCTAGATATTCACTGTTCATATATGTTAATGTCTGGGGGCTGCATATTATTCTCAGAGCTCGGAAGTATTCTCTTGCGCATCAGCTTATGTAATATAAAGCAGGTGAGTTTGGGATCTTGGCAATTTACGTAATTCGCTAGCCGTATATATATATATATATATATATATATATATATATACACACGAGGTCCATTCAAAAAGTATCCGACTTTGGTTTATAAAAGGACAAATAATTCACCAGCAAATTAGTTTTGTGGGAGTTAACAGCACTCTTACTGCGTATGCGTGTAAATTTTAAAAGCTCTAGTGTGTGACAGTACCCGCCTCTGAGGGCTAGAGTGCAGACGTCCAGCACATGCTCATCGGATTAACATCCTTACACAACATGTCGGAGTGCATCGAGCAGCGCTACTGCAGCTTGGTGATACACAACTGCAAACTATCCAGAAGATTCAGCAAGCCTTTGGCGATGAAGCCATGGGAATAACACAGATAAAGGAGTGGTATAATAGCTTCAAGCAAGGACAAACCTCAGTTGAGAGCAAGCCACAGTCAGGCAGGCCATCCACCAGCAGAAACAAAGAATTCGTTGAAAATGTTCGTCGAATAGTGGAGGACGACCGTCGTATAACCATCAACGAAATTACTGAAGAAGTAGGAATAAGCACAGAATCAGCTCATACAATTTTAACGGAAGATTTGGTCATGTGACGAGTGTCTGCTAAATTCGTTCCCAAGTTGCTGGTGGAACACCAG
>NC_090726.1:145895229-145912729 GCF_036898095.1 Palaemon carinicauda | reverse complement strand
TTTTACTAAAAATTAAAATTTCAACAGACCCTTGAACTGTACTAGTTTTAACTTATACAGTGCAAAAAATCTATTACATTGTCAAGCAAATAAACAGGCAGAAGCTCATCAAAGTGGGTGAGTGAACATATCATTCATAACATTCGGTGAAGGAGTTAACGTTTACTAACAGACTAACACTTGAAATTTATCAACTGTATTGATCAGATCTAATATTTTATCTTGTATCATATTTACAGGGGAGTACATTGGCTCTAAGAAGTGGGCCAGATCTCCTACTAAAATGGGAAAAAAAAAATGGAAGAAGAAGCTCATCAATATCCAATTCCTATCGTCAATCCAGCACCCAATTTTCAATATTGACCTTTTCCCTAATATTTTCATATTCTCAGCAAAGCTTCCTTATGTTATTTTGGTCATCTTTCCCTTATTCATTTTAACAATCAAAATCTTACTTTGCATGCTATCGCCACAAAAAAACCCTACTATAACACTAGAGATCATATTATTCAATAAAATATCCTTATAATAGAACCCTTGTACCTGATATACGCTTTTAAACCGAAGATTTCTCATACAACATTCCAAAACGCCAAACCCGTCTCTTCTCTCCTGACCATACTGTTCTGTCACAAAGCAAGGGCAGTCGCTGTCAGAACGTTAGTTCTAGCAGTTCGCCTTTAGCTTTATGTCTGCCGTTTTTTCAACTTTCAAATTCATTCACTGCTATAATCTTTCGCCATTACATAATGTCAACTATCTTTTTCTTTTATATAATGCCTTTGCATATATGCTAAAAACTCTGGTAAAGCTACACATTTTCCCTGTAAGCCGTATGAATAAAAAAACAATATGACTCAATGGAGTTTAATATTCAGATGTTTTTCGCGGGAACACCTAAAATTGCTTACTATAAAAGACATTACCATGGCAGCAAAACAGGATTCATAAATGGAAATTGAAAGAATGGTTATGCCGCCGGGTAAAGGGGGTAAATACATTAAAATATTAAACATTCATTCTTCGTTTAGGAATAGAGGGAAAATAAAAATCTAGTTATATTTCATAACTGACTTCGCATAGACACAAACAATATATGTGTACGTATTTACATATATATATAAATATATATATATATATATATATATATATATATATATATATATATATATATATTAGGGGCCTATAAACATATAAACTATATATATCTATACATGTATGTGTTTGTGTATAGACCCATAATATATATTACACACATACTGTGTATATATATATACATATAATATATATATGTATGTATATATATATATATAATATATATATATATAATATATATTTAATATATAAATAGATAGATAGATAGATAGATAGATAAAACGCTCGTATAGCAAATATGAATCTTTAGAATACATTAAATTCCTTTATTTTCAAAACGATTAAACTAGTATATATATATATATATATATATATATATATATATATATATATATATATATATTACAGTATATATACATATATATATATATATATATATATATATATATATAAACCCACAAATATTTGAATTCGTAACTTTCCGTTTATGAATACAGTGACATTCATCTCATTATTAGGTAAACGCTAACTTTCCTAGTTCACCAAAATTGTTAAAGCAAAAGTTTTGGTGCCACGCCAACATTTGCAGTTAATCTCATTAAAAAAAAAAAACTTTTTAAATAAAAAGCAATAATAATGCTTATAAAATGAGCCTCCTATTGAACGTAAAAACGACCAATATGCACTACTTCCAGGATTATATGTAAACTAAAAGCAGCTATAGAAAGAAAAAACGTTAAGGAACAACAGGATTAACAAAGGGTCTACCGAGAACAAAATCGGGACAATGGCCAACTCCTGAAAACTAGAGCAACAAAATCAGGCTTCGAGGTAAATTATAGGAAATTGAAAGGAAGAAAAGGAAAATATGAAACAGGAAAAGCTTTGGCATGACATGAGCCGCAGATTGAAGACTAGAGCTTTTAAAAAGTGCAAAAAGGGGATTGGAGAAGTTGTAAGAGAAAATGAAAATTGGAAAAGTATTTGGAGCCTTTGTAGTTGGTTGGGACAGATCGGGCGTAAAATTTCAAGTTATAGCTAAAAACCATATTTCAAAAGGGAAATAAAGAAAAGACCACCACCTAACCTAACCTAGGAGCCCTATCCTTACACATTTACCCTCCAACCCACGTAGATTGCCGTAGCCTTAGCTTATCCTACAACTAAACCTGGAATCACACTAGCCTTTTTTCTTCGTCTGCAGCAAGCCGTTGCGGAGCTTGTTGCTCGAGATATTGGCCTCCCGCTTGGATGGGAAGCAGTGAGCGCACAACCTCGAGCATGACTTAGGATATAAACAAACAAGACGGCTGCCGCAAATAGGACGCACTCTTGCTTGGCAATCTTGGGCCCAACAGGCCTCAAAAGATAATAAAAATCTTTTTTGTTATTCTGTGGTAGTTGTAGAAGCCAGAACCATTTTCCAACTTCATTTCCCGACAAAGGTTGTCAAAGATACCTTTGGCTTCTTTTCTCCTGATCCACTCTCGAGCCAACAAGTGCATTTTTGTTCCTCTTCAATTCACGTAACATTCAGAGAATACACATTACTTTTGGGTACCATGATGTCTGCTGATCTGTTTAGTTTACACTTTTTTCTTAATGCTCCTCGAATCTCGAGATCGAAGTGCGCCGCTACAACACTCTCGCTGGCGAGCATCGGTTGGACACTGGCCAAAACATCAAGCAAGAAATGACAGTGTGATTCCAGCTTAAGTCTTCCCTGTGTTTACTTCCCAATCGACTTCACTCTTGGCAAGGTCAGGTCCTGGGCAAGGTATCACTAAATTATATTTCCTAAATCATATAAGTAACTTTATCCTATTTCAAACCAAGATAAACAATTTCCCCATAAAGAAAATCTATTTGACAAGTAATAAAAATATTTAACGCCTGTTCCAACGAACTGCATTCACCCCAAGGATTTAAAAAAAAAAAAAAAAAAAAAAAACATTAAATGTAAAAAGAATTAAAAGAAGGCCGACGAGAAAGAATTGATATATATCCAAAATGCTTCACAGCCAAGCTAGAAAGAGATGCTGAACCAAAATCGGTACTTCAACCCAAGCGTTCCACCTCAGCAGATTCCCTAAAACAGGAGAACCCCTCCAAACCACTATCTGAAGAAAAACCATAGGTAGTCGTATGTCTTCCGTCACACATAGTAGACGTGGGAGTTCCGTAGTATTATGCTCAACGCCGATGGCCTCTTTCATCAGGTAAGGTCGAAACTACTACTGATCGCATTATCAAACTTTCATTATCAACTGCTCCAACGTTGTATTCTGTACTATCATCAGTTTTACCACAATCCATACTAAGTATTAACTTGTTTTCCTCTCCCAATCTTCATCTTTCCACCAATCAACTATTTTATCTATCTATTTCTTATTAGGGCATAATACGGAACGTTTTAGCCATTTAGAGGCTGTTGAAATATCTGTGGTGAAAGGTAATAAGTAAAGTTAGACAGGAATTCCTGTCACACCTCGCTCTTAGGAAATGCACCTTGTCACATCATTACTGCTCCCCATGTAACCAACCACATAATGTAAGGAGAGAGGGCAGAGGTTGGGGTTGAGGGACTAGAACACGCAAGAACTCGCAGCGCAGTAAGGTTGTGACACGGTGTACCAGGAATTCTTGTGTCCAATTGTACATAAGGATCTGCACAGAGAGAAGCCATTTTATTCGAAAAACTATTGGTTCCGATGAGTAGGATATTTGACCCTTGTATAATTTTACAATTTCCCTTTTGGGTTTCAGCAGTCTTGGTAGATGGCATCGAAGAGGTGAAACAACCCACCACCAAATACTCAAAATAGTACTCGCAAAAAGTACCCCGATTTTACAGTGAGGAATATGATTTATTAATCTCATTATAGCCAATGCTGCTATAATTTCCCGTAAAATAAATAAATAGGCCATCGAATGATGAATAATAAACTCCTTCATCCCCCAGATTATACAGTAATTGGCTTTAAACGGAATTTTCTTAACAATATAGCTTAGGATCAAGAGAGAGAGAGAGAGAGAGAGAGAGAGAGAGAGAGAGAGAGAGAGAGAGAGAGAGAGAGAGTCTAAACACTGATTACAAATACACTCCTTTGTTTAGAATCAAAGTATGTTAATCAACTGATCATTAATTTCTTAGACATAAGAACATTAATAAATAGATGCATAAAGAACCTTTGTGAAATGACGCTAGTGTTCAAACTGATCAAAACCACCTGTGCTTGGGTATGCAGTGATATCAAATTGTTAACCAAACTCTACATTTGGAAGCTAATATCAAATAAGAAAGATATTCAGACGTTTTATTAATTATCTTTAAACCTTACAAAGACACCTGTCTTTTTGTTAAATGGCCTTAAGTATGGTATCTCGTTATCTAATTCTCCTCTATTTTTTCTTCCTTTTACTTTCCTTGATCTTGTGTTTACTATTCATATGCATGTTGTCTTAATGTGAATTACATTTCCAACGTTACTGGCTCTAAATATATATATATATATATATATATATATATATATATATATATATATATATATATATATATAGAGAGAGAGAGAGAGAGAGAGAGAGAGAGAGAGAGAGAGAGAGAGAGAGAGAGAGAGAGAGAGAGAGAGAGAGAGAGAGAGAGATTGTCTACTGTTTAATAGAGAAATTCGTAATCAATACAAATCGTCAACTCTATACTCTGCAAGAACAGGAAAGTTCTAATACTGTCTTAGACTCCGATATAAAGTAGCTTATTTTCCCCGTTATATTCGTTTCTTATGGATTGCAGTTTTATTGTGTTCCTTGTCAGGTTATTAAATGCCAATAAACAAGATATAAGCAACAGCTTGCGAAAGATACTGAAAATAAACGCACGCGTCCGGTTCTCGAACAGACGCCAAAAACAATGAGATCTATCATTTAATTTTATCTATTCTACTAATGTACCCAAAACATCAGGTCAGGACACTCAGAGATGAAAGAGAAACTGGATTAAGAATGCCAGACAATAAACCCTTTACCTCACCGTTCAGAAGAACAAAACAAATGTGAGACGCCTCACCGGGGCTCAAAGGGGCAACAGGTTGGCTCTTTCAACCCGCACTTCTTGAACCCGTTGCATTCAACCAACACTTCTTTGACCAGACCGCCACCCCTTCGCTTCTCCCAACCTTGGTATTGACCTCCCTTCTTTATCAGCCCTTTGTATTTTTCCTACAACCTTCAGAGATCACATGAACCTTCAGACCCGGAGGGTACAAAAATTTCTCTTTTCAAGATGATTTCAAAACAAATACTCGAGGCTTATAAGCGAGATCTCTCAGAATTTGAATGTCTCTCGAAGAATATTCTTTACGTTTAATTGTTGGACTTCTTGTCCCTCTCAACTCTCAAGGGTACTTTACTTTTGGGTAGGACTCCAAACACCAGTTCATTTACTGCCTTATGAAAGGTCCAACTTCGAGTCATAGGAAAGCTGTCCTAATTACGTGAATGTTAAAGCTTTATGGATAGTGTTTTCATAAAAGCTTATGGAGAATGATAAAACCAAGTTTTCAATCTCAAATCTAGAACCATACAGTAATATTAAATGCAATACCATTGGAAACCTATCGCAACTATAAACGGCTAAAAGTCTCCAATAAAAGCGAATCTTGATTTTTCTCCAAAAGTCGCGAGTAATATAAATATTTTTCTTCATGAAAAAAAAAAAAAAAAGGTTTGGTAAACCAACATTACCTATAAACGATTCTTGTTGGTAAACCTAGTACCCAACGTCCTGTAATTCTAAAGATTAAGCTATTTTATCTTGAAAATCAAAAAGCAATAAGACTGTAACGGTGCAGTTACTGGAGCGTTATTGTTGGAGTTCAAAGCCTTCATGCCAACTCGAGGTGGATTTTCTGTCGGCAAAATGTCCTATTGTATTTATAAATCGTGATTCCCAAGTAATCTCATAAAACCGACGGACTGTCGATCCTAAAATATATAAACATCAAGGCATCAAATCCTGAATATGTGACCTAAAAGTTACCATGCTTGAATAAAATATTGTTTAACATTGCTGGAAAAGTATTTCACACAAGTACAATGCTTCTTCCACTAGGTTACTTAGAAAGGGATATATAAGCTATGCTGGTGTCAGACAGCATCAACTGAAGCCTTCCCACACTTACAGGAAAAGAAACAGGGTCTATTTGGGGGTAAAGGTATGAAAAAATATTAGGAAAAGTTGAGTAAAAAGGCTCATATGGAAGAATCGAACCACAAAAAATGTCTCCAACTCTTTTAAGTAAAGAAATAAATTTTTTGCTATATTCTGGTCATTTCAATCATGGATTTTTAATGGATTGGGCTGGACCTATACTAAACATCAATTAGCAGGTTTATAAATTTAGTCTTTTATCAGAACACTCACAAAAAAGACAATTTTGTTGTTTTTCATAACCACAACTTAACCCTTCCGATTTGGTTCACTGAAGGCTCAATTTAAAAGCAGTGAATAAGATACATTGGCTTTTGCACTGAAATATTCTAATAATAACAATTTCACCCGAAGTTAAAAAAAAAAAAAAAAAAAATTGCAGGGCAATTATTTCTGATTGATTAAAAGTTACACTCCTTTCTTCGTTTTAGGAAACTAATGCAGATGTTAGTTGGAAAAATTAAATGCCTAATGATTTTGATAAATCCCATTATGTTGGAAAGCCATCACAATCGAGTAATTACGAGATCTGCAAAGACTAAGTTTTTTTCCTTATTTGCTTAGCGACCAAATCACGTCTCGCAACATATTTTCCTCATCAAAAACTAAAATCAAACATCAGCTTCTGTTTATTAACTTAATGGATAATACCTTAACAACTTGAGATTTGCAGATGGCATAGTTCAATTTAGTGAATCGGGGGAGGAATTGCAGATGCTGATAGAAGATTTGAATACAAAAAGCAGAATTGTGACTGAAAATAGGTATTAGTAACACTATAGTCCATTTCTTTTAGCGATTCATATTTGCACCGACTCGCAACGGTGCCCTTTTAGCTCGGAAAAGTTTCCTGGTCGCTGATTGGTTAGAATTATCTTGTCCAACCAATCAGCGATCAGGAAACTTTTCCGAGCTAAAAGGGCACCGCTGCGAGTCGGTACAAATATGACTCGCTAAAAGAAATGGACTATATGTGTTCAATGAAAATGCAGAAACTACAAATACGGGTTATGAACGAATCTCTTATAGATTTTTAATGAATATGCGTACATAGACACACTGTATTTCCCCAGGACACAAGACCGAAATTAAAAGAAGGATAAGCATAGGATGGAGAGCTTTTGGTAAACAAAACAAGATTATGGAAAGTAAAATGTTATTTTCTATAAAAACAAAATATATATCAGATGGTCCTACCAGCATTAACTTTAGAATTAGAAACGTGGATCCTTACTAAAGCCTTAGAACATAAGGTAGTTACTACTAAAAGAGCAATGGAAAGAATAATAATGGTAGTAATTCTAAGAGACAGAAAAAGAGCACCAAGGCTACGTAAGTAAACTAAAGTAGAGGATATTCTAAAATGTAAAAATGGACATGGAGAATGACAGATAATACTCGTAGATGAACATTACCTACTAACGTCAAGAAAATATTTACTTAAAACTGCAATATTCAGCGTTCCATTGAGAGAGAGAGAGAGAGAGAGAGAGAGAGAGAGAGAGAGAGAGAGAGAGAGAGAGAGAGAGAGACTAACATGCTTACCAATAGATAAACAAGAGAAGGATATTAATAGAAATATTACATAGTATTACTTACGAACTTGTGTCATAGAATCTTAGCAGTTAACAATTGTTGACATACCTATTGATACATAAAATATTACCTTTTATCAAAACAGAACCACACAACACCAAATTAGAAATCTTACAGTACGCTGTGGAGTGTTACTACCTAATTAGAAATGCATTGGCCGTCAGAAATAACGACTACTTTTATTCCATGCGGCTGAAATTTATATCGTTAGGATCCAAATTTTACTAATAAATTTATTTAGATTCTAAAGGTTCTATTCGAATTTCAAATGAAAATACCATTATTGCTTACGTATCGAACTAAAAGTAAAAATGTTTAAAAACTTTCCCATACATACATAAATATACACATATCATAGTAAGAACTTGTGTGAGAGTACCAAAACAGTTGCCTATATCGAATTCACTTGACCTTCGAAATATAAAGCCAGAGCTATTTTTTTCTTAATGATGAGTGCTTCTCCTAGGCCAGGATTCAAAACTAAGCCTATGAACTATAACAAGACAGACAGTAAAATTTGATATGCCATTAATGAAGAAATCTCTCATGGAAAATTTCAATGTAATAACAAATACCTCAATTCTTCCCGTAACATTTTACAATGTAACATGAAATCTTAATGTTACTCCGTGTATTTCATATTCAGACGCCCACCATTTCCAATTCATCCCTTTCATCACATCTACCTTCAGACGGCACTACAGGTTCAACACCGTAAATACCAAATCTACCGAAGGTTTCGGCCTCTTGGGATTGGTTGGCGATAACACTTGAGGGGGAGTTTTTGGATTCGAGAGGGCACTTTTAATCCTGGTCGTGCGTTGAGGAAATATGTTGGAGAGGAATTTAATACTTTTGCCATATCTTATACCAAAATGTGTGATCTTTTAAACCCTGTATCAAAATAATGACGGTTACCTAGAATATAACTATAATAATCTAGCAAGTGACTATAATAACCCTCATGTTAGGCTTACCTTCAAAACTTTAATAAAATCATAAAAGAAGTAGAAATGACTGAATTGGCTCTACATACACAGCATTTCAAGAAAAAGATAGCAAAAACTGGACAACACAACAGGCTTTACATCAAACATATACTCAGAAAAAAAAGTAAAAAAAAAATAAAAATAAAAATAAAATAAAAGGCCCCAAGTATCGATCAGACAACTGTCACTAAAGAGAGAAGGTACCATAGCGGAAGGTAAAATGTATAACAGTCATATAACTGCCATATAATAACAAAATGCCTATAGAAAATGATATACGCACCTTTTATTGTATCAAGAAGCCAAACAAAAGATAGAAAAGTCCCTTATCAGGAAGGTGTCTGACTTTTAAAGACAGGTTATCGGTTACCAATATGGCCGACATTAGATACATCTGAAATTGGAAAACTTGCTGTGTGATTGCTCTCATCTTGTGGTTGGAGACTTTGCAAGCAAACAAGGGAGGGGATATTAGAAAAGGAAATACGAACACAGGGAAAGATGGAACACAAAACAAAAAAGATAAAAAGCAAAGATGATTAAGAAAACGAGGGGGATGGTTAACAAGGCAGAATATGAACAGAATAATGAACAAGATATGACAACTACAAAGAAGATAGGAATAATGGAAGGTTGAGCTTAAAGATATAGCAAAGACTTAAGACAAAATTTTGGAGAGGGAAGAAGTGAAATATAAAAAGTACCATAAATGTATATTTTGGAGAAACAAAGAGAAAGAAAAGGAAAGGAAAAAAAGATACAAGGTGGCAAGGAGTGGATAAGAGAAGACAAAAATCATAGGAAAAGGAAAGGCGCCGAAAGTAGCTAAGAATTGGGAAGAATTTAGAGAGAGAGAGAGAGAGAGAGAGAGAGAGAGAGAGAGAGAGAGAGAGATTGAAGAATGTAAATCTATTAGAGAGAAAGTGCGCAGACTTATTAAATTTCTGCGATGCACTGAAGAAAAATATGAAAGAGAGAGAGAGAGAGAGAGAGAGAGAGAGAGAGAGAGAGAGAGAGAGAGAGAGAGAGAGAGAGAGAGAGAGAGAGAGAGGGGTTGAAGGAGGAAAAATTGAGTGGCGCGAAATGTTAAGAAGCACCCGGGAGTCTTTGAGAGGCGAGTGGAAATGAGAGAGAGAGAAAAAGTAGGCATATATTCATCAATCACTTTTCTTACGATTCTGGAAGTGATAAATTCCCAAAGGAATTGGGTTAATATTGAAACAGAAAACTCGAATGTACAGAATAATGACGGAATGATCATCAATCAATCATTTCTTTTATCTATCATACTGTTCCTTTGGGAATTCAGAATTCTTAACCGAACTACTAAAATATGCGATTGTAGATGTCCGTATAGCTAGTACGAAAATGGCTACACCTTCCAAAAATTCTAAAAATATCAACATCATGTGGTAGAACTGAATGCAGAATTATTCAACTTTGTTAAGTGAAAGTTGTTCCCAATAATAAATGATAAACACCTCAGGCATAAAAGGAAAAATTCTAATCAATAATTTTATAGGAATATCAGTCTGGTGGACGAAAGTACATTAAAAGACGACGAACGGTTACTATGCTATACGAACAACACCAACAGTCGATGAATAAATGGCAGAAACTAGTATAAAACTTTCAAACTTACAATGAGAAGGTGTTTTTTCAGACAACACACTACCCCTTAATTGGCATTCAAATTTGTTTCCTCAAAATCCTTTCTTTCTCGAACAGCTTTCTCTTACAAAAAAAGAAGGAAAGGAATGCAATTCAGCAAACGTTTTCTTTTTGTGAATGGCCAAGTTTTCGCAAACGCAAAACCTAAAATACTACCTGAGCAAAAAAGGTAAAGTAAAACAATCAAAGATGTTCCCTCGGCTGCGAAAGGCAAAGGTGATACATCTGAGTCATGTGGCTTTAGTAGTTTTATTCTGTCTAGTACAACGCCATTGCTTGTCAAACAAATACATAAACTAACGGTAAACGAAAGCACCTTTAAAATTCTAAATATGTCGGCACGTTTATTTTAAACATAAGTTATTTCAAATAATTGATATATTTGTACATGAGTTTACTTAGAATAAATTTTTCATTGTTCTTGCCCATCACTGCTTTATTCGTGTTACCCGTAAAATAAATAAGAGAGTTTAGATTTAAATAATTGTAAAAGTAACTGAATAAAAATAGCTCTTCAAAATTATCCAACGGATATTGATAAAAATCCAATAAAGTCAGCATAAATTCCCTTTAAAATAAATGTCCAATACAATGTAAATAAAAAAAAAAAGTTTAAAAACCTTTTACCTTTTGACAAAACTTCCAGGGTTTAAAAATACAATTCAGATTAGAAAAAAATATACTAATGATTAGGCATGGTAAAAAAAAAAATCTCCAATGCGAATATAAAGACCCAATTCCGTTAAAAAATTGCAAAAGAACATCACAGTAATATTATAGAAATGAAGGGAAGGAGAGCCTGGGAGGAAAGGTACAAATCCGGTGGGAGTATCAAACGTCGAGGGGATAATAAAGTGAACCTTGAGAAAAAAAAATCATGTCATGAAAAGTAAAGATAGCAGAAAAATATTTTGCAGTAAAAATAATTGAAAATTAAAAGACGCGAAGGGAGTAAAAAGAAAATACTGTATACAATAGGAGCAAACATACGAAGTACACTAAAGCGTACCAAGAAAATTAATTGATGAGCGAAGAGAATGGGCTCACACTAAACACGCGAAGAAGGAAAAATAAGGCTTAAATAAGTCAAATAACAAAGAAAACACATGAAAAAAATTGAGTCTAAAGAAAAGGGGAATATCCAAAGATATCCCAGAGAAGTCGAGAAAATAATACAAATTAAAGCAGGAAAAGTGTGTACAAAGAGAAAATCAGTCGAAAGCTGCTTGCCTGAGTGGGAGAAAAGCGATCCAGTCTTGACAATGAGTAATGATTCAAAACTGTCAACTCCAGACTTCGGAACGTAGAAGCAACTCAATATTTTGGACGGTAACGAATGATGAGGGGACAAACGAAACCGGCTTCACTACTAAATACGATGCTGTGACCTTAAACTTATAAGTACAAAAACCATAATACAGTGTGTGTGTGTGTGTGTGTGTGTGTGTGTGTGTGTGTAGTCCCATGTTTATAGAGTATTCTAAAGATTTATTTAACGTGAAAATAAATGAGAAGCAGATCTAAGTGCCTTAAGAACAGAATGAGTCTATTTTCCTATGCACGCTTGTGGAAGGAGGGTTTGAGGATGGAAGGATTGGGATTAATATGATGAAAATAAAAAGGAAACCAGGAAGAAATGTGGCTAATGTCATTACAATGGGAAATAAACCAAGAAAGGATGAGATTACAGGAGGAATTATCATCATTATTACTAGCTAAGCTACATTCATGGTTGGAAAAGCCGGACGCTAGAAGCGTTAAGGCTCCAAAATGGAAAGCATACCAGTTCGGAAAGTAAATAAAGAAATAACGAATAAACTATGTAAGAGAAATAATAAATAAAACTATTTTAAGATCAGTCATATACAACCTACAAAATGAAACTTATATTAACCTGTTGAACAGAATAACATTTAATATCAGACCACAATCTAGTCACAACTAGAATAAGAATTCTAGAATACTGTGAAATAATGAGTGTTGAGATAGTGAAAACAAGATTGTTAAATCAACTACATGCCTAATACCACGTAAAGGATGGTGTAGTCCAGGAAGATCTTAATACAAAGGATGGTCATTATTATGAAAATTCTTATGCAACACGAACAAAGAACTAACTGAACGATGGTGCAGGTGATTAGTATCCCGATCAAGGATAGGTAATAAAATAGACCACAATTTTCGTCCCAGAAATTAAACAAGCAGCTGAAAAACAGTCGTTAACCAATACTAAAAAATAAAATGCTGGAGTGAAACGATGAAAAAAATTTCTTCAGAATAGATTTGTCACGAAATATCTTAAAAGACTTTATCAATGTTCCAATTATTTGTGCCATATAAAAGGATCAGATTGGATAGGTTTCTTAAAAGTAAACTTGCATTAAAAATCCCACCTAGAATTTTATATGAATTGTATATCGTTAAATAGGCATTGTCAATGCAAAGATCTCGATAATGTGGTAACATGAGTAGAATCGCTACAATGATCAAGAGGCTTCATAAACTGGGCTACCTAAATGGCATATGCTTGAGCCTCAATTCATTAAACTTATCCAAGGTCCTTTTACCACAGTAATTAACTTCATGGACACAAAAAAAGGTCATTTATCAGAAAACTGGAGCTTTGGGAACAGCAGGGAAAGGAAGGTCAAAGATGGAAATCTTAGAGAAGCACTTGATACAAATAAGACACAGATGTAGCTTGTGCATGAACTTCTAGCTTTTCTTAAAAAAAAAAAAATAGTTGCAGTCCTACTTCCCAGAGCATAGAGAGTTGAAATCAAATTTGATTCAAAATTCATCCATTCTTGATGGGCACCTTCTTCCAAATAATATGCAAATAGAATCCATTAACTTGGTGAATGACTCTGGATAAGAATAAGCACCTCAAAAACTTTCTTTGTCCAAATTCTGGTCTAAGTAAGTGAAGTTTATCTTGTTGTGGTTGAAGTTGCTCCTAACTCTGCTAACATTCCCTAGTACTTGCCTGTACTAACAAGGATTTCCATGGCTGTTGAACATGGAAACTAAAAGTCGACGAAGGCAGCATGGCATTCATGTGTGCCAATCTAATACTGTCAAAAGACCAGTGTAACTTGTTTCCACTAGACAGAGAGAACCTTCACACTTGAGTTTAATACTGGTTAATCCCATTACTGGCGTTTTATTGCACAAAGGGTTCATCCACTATTCAATAAGGAGAGAATTAATCTGGCAGTTACTCACGTCGATCTTGTATGGGCACCCCCTGCTACGGGAATTACTTTATGATAAATAAATATCATATACACCTGTATATCTATGTACATATATATTATACATATATATATATATATATATATATATATATATATATAACGAAATAAAAAAAATATAAGTAAGCAGGCCTACATATACTGTACATACAGCATATATACATGGAAAATACATACATACACATATATATTCATATATACACAAACATAAATTCACACACACACACACACACACACATATATATATATATATATATATATATATATATATATATATATATATATATATATATATATATATAAACAAATGAAGCCGTTTCTAGTCTACTGCTGGACAAAAGACCATTTTTATCAACACGCTGGTCACTGCAGATCGATGGTGGGTTTTTTTTTTTTTTCTGGACGCTCGCAGCAAGCCAACCTATTATAGGTGGCCCCGACGAGTAAAGCTTTGCTGATCATGGCAATACACAAACCCTTTCACCAAATGTTATCCCCATTTAGAAAGGAGATATATATATATATATATATATATATATATATATATATATATATATATATATATATATATATATATATCAGCTTTTATTAATCCACTCCTCTGAGCTCCTTATAACTGGTTTTAAGAAGCCATTAAAGTTGAAACGTGATGCCATCCCTAGGGCCAGGGGAATAGCGGTGTATATCAGGACTGAGTACCCTGCTTCTCATAAGTCGTGCTATGAATGTGTATGTCATGAGATTCAGGTAATAAAAGTTTGTGGCAGGCATAACTTTTATTTGTGTTCGATCTACCGGAATCCAGACATGGATGATTCTATCTTCGATTGTCTTCTTACCATTATGGGTAAGATACAAGAAGATGATAGAAAGGCTTCTTTTGTCTTTGTTGGTGATTTCAATGCTCACCATTGGGAGTGGTAAGTTCTATCTCTCCTACCAATCACCATGGCTTAAGAGCTTTAGACTTTACCTCTGAATCAGGCTGTGAGCAAATCATAAATTAAGGTACTCACAGGTCTGGTAATTGCTTGGACCTCGTATACATTGACTTCCCTGGCGTATAACACGTAAGATTGGTTCTCCAGTCGGGACATCTGATCATGCCTGATTTCATTAGTATTGAAGACTGAGCAGCCTGTCCCTGATATTAAATACTCTTGTAAAATTTATATGAAATTTAAAGCAGACTGTAATGGGATTTTGCATGATCTTATGTGCTTGAATTGGTCACAATTATATATTAATGTTGATCCTGTTGTCCCTTTGAATAGGAATCTAGTCAACATAATTGATAGGAGTATCCCTTCTCGTGTGCTAAGGTAATGAGTGAAGGACAATCCTTGGTTCAATGATGATTGTAGACGTGCTTATTTGAAGAAGCAGGAGGTCTATCATCTTTGGAAGGGTAACAGATCAGATCTGACTTGGAATAACTATACTCAGCTTAGAGCTTTTGTTCAGAGAGTTTATGCTTCAACTGAAAAGGAATACACTTTAACCACAAAAGAAACCCTTTCTGGCACAACTCAGGAACATAAATGGTGGTCTACCCTTAAATCTGCATGCTTTGGTGTAGATGCAACAGTTCCTCCTTTACTTAAACCAGATGGCTCAGTCACTCACTGTCCAAAGGAAAAGGCAACCCTTTTGGCTAATATTTTGACAGTAAACAGAGTAATGAGAAACTTGAACTTCCTCATTCCTGTTTTCCTGAGGCTAAACTAACTAGTTTAGCTTTTCGATCTCGTTAAATTAAAGCTCTGTTGATGGACCTTGATGCTTATGGAGGTGTGGACCCAAATGGTATTTTTCCTTTGTTTTTTTATAAAGACTGCAGATTTCTTAGCTCCAAAGTTATCTGTTATTTTGCGCAAATTAGCAAGGAGAGGAGCTTTTACCAATTGTTGGAGAATTGGTAATGTAACTCAAATATGTAAATGTTTGTGGTAGCTCAAGTCCAACGGATTACCGCCCAATTTCCATAACTCCCAAATCTAAAGTTTTTCAGCGTCTTCTGACAAAACGTCTTAATAAGTTTTCTGAAAGTAATCATCTATTCCCTAGTTTGCAATTTGGTTTTCATAAAGGCCTTAGAGCATGTGATGCCCTTATTACAATCTCCTATGCAGTACAGAAATCCCTTGATTGTGGTCAGGAAGTTCGTATGATTGGCCTTGGTTTTAGTGCTGCCTTTGACTGTGTTGATCATGAGGCCCTTGTTTTCAAACTCAAACACTTGGGAGTGGTTGGGTCGTTTCTTAGCATTATTATGGATTTTTTAAGTAATAGATCTCAAAGAGTTGTTGTTGATGGGCACCATAGTGAGTATAGGAATGTGATATCTGGTGTTCCACAGGGTAGTGTTCTTGGCGCATTACTTTTCATACTATAGACACATGACATGCGGTTTGGCCTAGAAAACAAGCTTGTTGCATATGCAGAAGATGCTCCTCTCTTCGCATCAATTCCATCCCCTGAATGTAGATCTGGGGTTGCTGAATCCCTTAACAGAGATCTAGCTAAAATTAGTGCAAGGTGCAAACTATGGGGTATGAAGTTGAATCCTAACAAAACTCAAAGTATGATTGTAAGTAGGTCAAGGACAGTGGCTCCTAAACATCCGAATCTCAGTGTTGGTAATGTTTCTTTAACTTTGTATGACTCTCTTTAAAATTTTAGGTGTGATTCTCGACAGCAAATTTACTTTTGAGAAACACATTAGGTCTGTGTCTTCTTCAACTGCACAAAAAATTGGCTTATTGAGAAAGTCTTTTAAGATTTTCGGTAATCAATCTATTCTGAAGAAGTGTTTTAATTCTTTCACTCTACCTTGTTTTGGGTATTGTTCTCCTGTCTGATCTTCAGCTGCTGATTCTCATCTTCATTTGTAGGACAGAAACTTACGGTCTATTAATTTTCTTTTCCTGATCTAGATATTAATCTCTGGCACCGTCGATCAATTAGTTCATTATGCATATTGCATAAAATTTTTCATAATTCCGACCATCCTTTACATTCAAATCTTCCTGCACAATTCCATCCTGTTCGTAATACAGGCAGGCAGTTAATTCTAATAGCCAGGCCTTCTCCATCATGAAGCTCAATACTACACAGTATTCTAGAAGTTTTATTCCAGCTGTGACCAAGTTGTGGAATGATCTTCCTAATCGGGTAGTTGAATCAGTAGAACTTCAAAAGTTCAAAGTTGCAGCAAATATTTTTATGTTGAACAGGCTGACATGTCTTTTTATATTTTATATATGACATATCTGTTTTGACGTTGTTACTGTTTGTAGAATGATTTATTTTTAATTTGCTCTCAACATTTATTTATTTCCTTATTTCCTTTCCTCACTGGGCTATTTTTTCCCGCTGGAGCCTATGGTCTTATAGCATCTTGCTTTTCCAATTAAGGTTGTAGCTTGGCTATTAATTTTAATAATAATAAAAGCAAAGTACTCATAAATGCCCTTCTACTTGCGTCTGTTTATGATCTTTCTCTGCAAACTTTTCTTAGTTCGCCAATCCATCGCCTTCTCTTCCTTCCCCTGCTTGGTTTGCAATCTCAAGAGACCTATTCTGTTATTCTTAATGTCCATCTATTACACATACACACACAATATATATATATATATATATATATATATATATATATATATATATATATATATATATATATATATATA
>NC_090726.1:145855229-145890229 GCF_036898095.1 Palaemon carinicauda | reverse complement strand
TTTCTGATACGTGGTTGTCAGTTGTGTATTATTTTCTTGTCTTTAGTAAGTTTTTTTTGTGTGTAATTTGTTGTAAATAATTGTCCCACCTAATATTAAAATTTTGTATGGTCGTACTATCATTCGCTTACGTTTGTATATTCTTTGTTATTGATATAGTCTATTGAACCTAAGGGTCTAAATTCACTTTACATTAAGTAACACAATGTCACATATTTGTAGCTCTCTCTCTCTCTCTCTCTCTCTCTCTCTCTCTCTCTCTCTCTCTCTCTCTCTCTCTCTCTCTCTATATATATATATATATATATATGTGTGTGTGTGTGTGTGCTCGTGAATACTAGTGTACGTGACCCATCAAAAATGACTGATAAATATTTAAATAGATATGCACACACGCAACACAACACCCCTCTCAAAAGGTTATTACTACTACCTCTCCCCTCTCCCACGAGAGGAGGGAGCCGATTGACCGGGAAAAAAATATATGTATATATACATATGTACACAAATATATATATATATATATATATATATATATATATATATATACATATTCATATATATATATATATATATATATATATATATATACATACATGCATAAAATTAATACATATACGTAACATTTATATCACGTATCTTATACACAACATATATATTATATATAAATATATTATGTAGACATTTATACCGGATCATTATACCATAGATACAGTATATATATATATATATATATATATATACACACACATATATATACATATATATATATATATATATATATATATATATATATATATATATATATATATATATATATATATAGACACAAGTAATAATCTCACAATCTATCTAATCCCATCCGTGCAGTTTTACACCTACATTTACCTTGAAAGGTTAAAAGGATCGGGTGGGGGGTTGGGCTTTGGAATGATTGGGTCGCACTTGGACAGAAATGAGGGCAGGGGTAAGGAATGGATACAAATCAGGTCAACCCAGGCGAAGGGAGGGAAGAGGCCCTTTTATCACAACCCTCCCTCCTCCTTTATGTTTCTCTCAGCCCCTTTCACTTTCCTCTTCGAAAGGGGAAATAAAGACTTGAGTCAATATCCGGCCACATTTCCTACTCAGAGCCTTCATTCCAAGTCAATATTCATTATCTGTCTCTCTTCACCACAAAACTCTTAAAAACAAACCCATAAAACTCGTTCCCCTTTCCGCATGGGCTAATAAACTCAGAATTTATGTCGATTAGGAGCAACAAAAAAATGGGAAACGAAATCACTTACCAAATCACTTTTATTTCCCAACCTCTGGGAGCCAGGGAGTGTCAAGCCTACTTTCTACAACCCGAGTAATTGAATAGATGATAATTTCCCCTAATAAACGCACCCTTCCATTGGTATTTGATTACTTATTGAACATACGTTGATACGATTGCTCGTTTTTCTTATGAACGGCACTTGAAAAACTTGCTCACTTCTTCAATGAATTAAAGATGAAAGTTACTTTATTTCTACTAATATGTAGGACGGTAAGATAGCTAATTTTTCTTTCCAAACGATTTATTGTATTTTTTCTTTTTTTTTTTTTGGTTATTTCCCTACTACAGAATGTAACAGCATTACTATTTACATCCGCACAAAACTAACTACAGGTATGCTATCACATTTTATTTCTGAAATGAACATGGCATGATAAGGCTTCTTATTTCCCTTCTGAATGTAACATAGGATGGAAGCTTATTTCTGAACGCACACAAACATTGAAGCAGGGACATTAACATGATTCACCGAAGCAAGATAACTATGCAATGCAAAATATTTTTTTCATTTCACTGCTATTCGAGCGATAAGGTTCCTTCTATTTCGCCTGCAGGGGACATCTTACTTTTCCCACGAATTATGTTCATGAATATTTCCTCCACCGGAGCGATAACACTGGGTGAGTCAGGTCATGCATGCATGGCAGCATTACATAATGACACCATTTTAAAAGATACTCACTAGATAGTTAGGCAAAATAATTTTTTTCAAGTTCTAGCTTTGTGAAACGATACAAAAAATGATCATGGGTCCTAGTTGCTCCTTGTTCATCTATATTACCAATATATATCAGTTTTTTATTTTAAAAATCCCATTATATAATATTTGTCTTTCTTAATGCCACAGACTAACCATGCAAGCCCAATGAGTCAACAGATTACATAATCTCTGAAAAAAGGGTTAAAATTCATAACCAAGTTTTTCATACAGCAGCAAAAGAAATGCCAGAACTAAGATTCATAAGTACTGTATTATACAAGATTTCTGACACAACAGTTACGTACTGTTCTAGGTCTTAAACCAATTTACCTTTTTTTTTCTATGTCTACTGTAAGTGTTCAGTGGAGATAGAAACCGGCACAGGGCCAGACGGGGGCAAGTATAAAGATGTAATGTGATTTCGTGGACATCTGTTTCACTTCTACAAAATACGTGCTTGGTTTCCCACAATCTTTCAACTTGTTTAGTATATATATATATATATATATATATATATATACAAACACACACACATATATATATAATATATATATATATATATATACATATACATATATTATATTCCTACTAAAGTTGAAAGATTGTGGTAAACCAAGTACGTACTTATAGAGCTCATGATAATGAAGCCTTATTAATGGAAAATCATATTTACAACCAAGCAGATATCCAAAAGAAACTAATTCATTAAAAAAAAAAAAACGCGCTGGAAAATATATTTCGTTAATTATTGAAATAGGCCTAACTATATAACCTTTCCAAAACGCGCATATAACTTGGATTATGTTTTTCACACTCACTTGTCTTATCTATATTTCATTATCCAATAGCTAAACATTTTTGTATTTTATCAAGAAAGGTTATAATAACTTCTGACTTAACGCTATAAAAGTAGAAATGAAATTTTATTTACAAAATCATTAGGCCATTGATTGTGAAGCCGTTCCTGCTACCATTCAATGCTCAACACTCGTTACCACACGTACAGCCGCAGGTGTTTCTAAGGGTTTTTTTTTTTTTTTTTTTTTTTTTTAATAAACAATTATTGCACTAACGCAGACCATTCACTGTTGAAATACCTTTTGTAGTTCTGAAGTTAATTACTGATACTTATCAGATAAAGAGGATGAAAATAATTGGAATTAAATATACTAACTGGCAGTCGCACGATCGTTTCTAAAGCGGAAGTTGCATACAACTTTTCCGAAGTATCAGAAATCGCTGTGTTCGTCCAGTGGTTGCATCTACGGCTGATGCTAGGGTCCTGGGTTCAAGCGTCCTCCCCTGGTAGGTTATGGATGCTGATGGTGGCATTAGGGCTAAGTAAACCCCCCCCCCCTCCCCCGTAGGACACAGCTAGTGATTTATGAGTTTGGTATATAATATTACGTTTGTGTCGTGGTTCTAAACCGAATTCAAAGCTTGAATAAAGTACGAACGGATGTGTCTTAGAAGCAAAAATCAGAATGACCAACCACATCTAGCTTCTCTGTTGAATCTAGGTGTATTCATGGTTGATTAGGTACTGTATAAGGTTACGGATATTTTCCTTCTACTGTATATTCTATTGATACTTGCAAGGTTTTATGCATCTTCGCCAATGTGATTAGGGATTCACTGTTATTAAATTTTTGTTTCCACATTGCTCGAAGTATACATAGGTAATGTTGGAAATCCTGTGTTGAAAGCAAATTTCTAATTGTTTAGTGTCTATAGTTTGAAGAAGTTATTATCCTTAGAAATAATTATTATTAAATCAATTTTTTTCTTACGATTGTTAAAAATATAGATTTCATAATTGTGCATCATATGTTAGCTTTATTTTGCTTGATAGAGCGTTCAATGTAAGGGAAAATAAGCTTTAGAGATATGTTATGTAGTTGCCAGTTAGTGATTTTCAAACTAAATCCTCTGAAATTTGTAGCATCTGTTTGAACGCCGACTGTACCAAAAGTGTTTATACTCCTGGTTTCTTTACAAGTGCTTATGGTTGAGGATGCTAGCCCATACATTTTTCATTTTTTAACCCAATAAATGCTTAAACCGTTTGAAAAATGAATGGAATTGAAAACAATAGTTTTGTATACAAGACAGTCCGTGTCTCATCATATCAAATCTGATTTTAGCTCAGGACGAAGAAATGATTCTCCCAGAAAACGATCTTGCATAACTGTGCGAACGCGCGCGCACGCACTTATATATATATATATATATATATATATAATATATATATATATATATATATATATATATATATATATATGTAATTGTGTGTGCGTAAAGAAAGCTCTGAGTGATAGGAAGATAGATATGAGAGGGGCAAGAGACTGCTAGAAATAGGAGTGAATGGCAAGCGATTGCGACGCAGTTCCGGTAGGCCCTGCTGCTTCCTCCGGTCGCCCTGGATGACCGCGGAGGTAGCATCAGTAGGGGATTCAGCGTTAAGAAGCTTCATATGTGGTGGATAACCGGGGAGGGTAGGCTGTGGCACCCTAGCAGTATCAGCCGAACTCAGTTGAGTCCCTCGTCAGGCTCAGGAGGAGCGTAGAGGGGAAATGTCCCCCTCTTTTCATTTGTTTGATATCGTCTACACCCCAAAATTGGGGAGAGTGCCTTGGTGGTGTGTGTGTGTGTGTGTGGTGTGTGTGTGTGTGTGTGTGTGTGTGTATATATATATATATATATATACAATGAAATATTGAATATATTCATATACATAAATATACATATATACATACATATATATATATATATATATATATATATATATATATATATATATATATATATATGTATGTATGTATGTATATATGTAAGTATGTATTATATATAATAAATAATATAATATAATTTACAAATATGTATATATATACATTGAAATAATGAATATATTCATATATATAAATATACATATATACAAATATATACATATATATAATATATATATATAATATATATATATATGTATGTAGATATAATAATATAATATAATTTACAAATATATATATACTGTATATACGGAGTACAATATATATATATATATATATATATATATATATATATATATATATATATATATATATCTATATATATATATTGTTTATATATTCATATACTGTACATAATACATAAATATACAAATATATAAATTATATATATATATATATATATATATATATATATATATATATATTGTACTCCGTAACTTACGGTCTACTGAACTTTTTCCGTCCTTGCCTTTTTGAACAATTCGTTCCAAAGTTATATTCGATTTTGGTTTTCGACAGCGATTTCCATTGTTTTTAAAAACAGAGCAAATCAAAAGTAACCCGGAGAGGAGAAACTATGCAAAGGTCAAGCAACATATTAAGAGTTTCAAGAGGAGACTGAAGACTTTTTTTTTATGTGTTTTGATAATGTGGACCTGACAGTAAACAAGGAATGCGCGGTGTGAAATGCTGAATACCTTGGAGGGTATACAATAAAATGGATGCGAATGTCATGGAGGAGAGCAGGGTTCCCCTAGTGTATGGAACCAGAAATGCAGCCTCTCGCAGTAAAGTAAAGTAAGGGTTCCACAACTATATCTCTAGACCGTTCCGTTTTCCTTTTATCAAATCTATACATATAATCACTTACGACCTAAATTAAGCTCGGTAGCATTTGCAGGCTATTCCTAAGTTCACAACTAACGAAGAGAAAGTATTTGCATAAATTTATTGATTGGTTACTTGTAATTAGTGAATGTAGTGTATCTTTTTTCAAATTGTAAAAGATTTAGAGCATGGATAACCATGTCGAACAATAATTATTAACCTTTGAATATTGTAATCTTCAAGTTCGGACACTTCCAAGTAAAAATATGAGTTCAATTAATCGATCACAAATAATATCAAGACAGCCACAGATTCACGCATGTATAAAATACTAAATTATTTCCATTGCAATGGTGACATAACTAGAATGAATTTTGTTCTATTCTTTGTAGTTTCTAAGAGTGAACGAATAACATTAATACTGGGGATACATTAACGGTACTTCTATCAATCTTACTTTATGAAAACTAATCAAACTTAATACTATAAAAACCTATGTTGTAATTATAAACATGCCAACATTACTTTGATATGCAAAATATAAAAACTCTGGAAATTTAAATTCTTGAAATACATTAACTAAAAGGAAAGTTTTCAGTCATAAAATGTATAAATCTGAAATTTTCAATTAATATTTCTGATGCCCTTCTAAATTCCAAAGACAAAGATCTGAACATTTCATGAAAACAAGATCTTCTTCAGATTCCTTTCAGAACTTTCCAAGAAATTTGTTCTGGGCTCAACATTATTAGAGAAACTGGTGCATGCAACTCAGAAGGCTACACAAGTTATTTTAAAAGGGAAAATGGAACGATACCATTAAGTTCAGAGCTTCCACGCTACATTCGAAACCCAAGCCAGAAATCTTTACTGCTATGCTTTCAAGGTTGGATGCATGAGCATATCTCTTACCCTCTCCCATACACGAGAGAGAGAGAGAGAGAGAGAGAGAGAGAGAGAGAGAGAGAGAGAGAGAGAGAGGTTGGCTGCATGAACATATCTCTTACCCTCTCCCATACACGAGAGAGAGAGAGAGAGAGAGAGAGAGAGAGAGAGAGAGAGAGAGAGAGAGAGGTTGGCTGCATGGATATATCTCTTACTCTCTCGCATGAGAGAGAGAGAGAGAGGAGAGAGAGAGAGAGAGAGAGAGAGAGAGAGAGTGAGAGAGAGAGAGAGAGAGAGAGAGAGTTTAATTCCAATAAAACGTCGAGTCTACAGTCATTAAACAAAGGCCTAAATGAAAAGGATATGGCCTTCGCCTTGGGCTCTCTCTCTCTCTCTCTCTCTCTCTCTCTCTCTCTCTCTCTCTCTCTCTCTCTCTCTCTCTCTCTAAAAAAAAAAAATAACACTAGAAGTATATCAATACAACCAGATGTGACCTACCATAAAAAGTCCATGGCACTTAAGATAAACATAAATAGACAGAGCATCAAAAGTCACCAACAGAGGCCATAAGTCAACTTTCCAATAACCAGGTCAAATCAATCCCATATTCAACGCACCGAGAAATGGATAATACGGGAGGCCACCATGATTTAACAAATTCCACCACTGGCGTCACATGTTCACAGACCACAGGTCAATCTCTCTCTCTCTCTCTCTCTCTCTCTCTCTCTCTCTCTCTCTCTCTCCTCTCTCTCTCTCTCTCTCTCTCTCTCTCTCTCTGTGTGTATGTATATATATACATATACACATGTATATATAATAAATTTTGCCCATTTAAAACGTGTTTTTCATATTTCAAATAACCCCATATATATTGATACATTAAAGTCTGGATTCTCTTAACGACCTCGGGATCATAGCCCCAGGCAAAATCACTCAAAGACTATAGTATCTGACTGGCTACGTTTCGAACTCTGGTTTCAGTATACTTGTATGCCATTGACCATACCACTCAACCACGTGGCTGAGTGGTATGGTTAATGGCATACAAGTATCCTGGATCAAGGTTCGAAACCCGGCCGGTCAGATACTATAGTCTTTGAGTTATTCCGCCTGGGGCTCTGATCCCGAGGTCGTTAAGAGAATCCAGACTTTAATGTATCAATATATATGGCTTATTTGATATATATATATATATATATATATATATATATATATATATATATATATATATATATATATATATATATAGACATATACACCCACACCCCACCTCACCACATCCACCAAATTTAATCCTCCTACCCATTCCTGGTATTTTCTTAGCTCTTGATTGGCTGGCTCCACCTCCTCTCTTCCTATTACTTTGACATAATTTTTCAAACGAGCTTCCCTAGCCTTCGCTTATACATTACATATACCACACTATCTTCTTATATCTTGCCTTTCCCTCCTTCCCAATAGTGATATTCCAACAATCCATCTCACCATCCTCATCTCGGTCTTTCCAACAGTCCTCTTTAACAATGCTGCTGAATATTAGGGAAGGTCCTTTAAAAATCATTGATAGAAAATCATATCAACATTACACAGCAGAAATAAATCATTCAAAATATCCTTTTACAATGGGGAGAGGTTGTTTCCCTAGCAACAGATTGCCAACTCCGAGCCGAATTTTCCGAAAGAATATTCATCTATAAACCATTGCTTGATGAATATATCGGTGTAGTTTCGTCAAATTCATTACTCGGTAGAGTATTTTGCAAACACTCAAATAAGCCAACCATTCATTGGCGATAAACATCTCTTGCAACTCTTTTTGCCGAGGTAAAAACAAGAACATAATAAAACATAAACAAAGAATGGAGTTTAGTGACGTCTTGGAACAAGAGACTAGGTCGCAAAATAAGGTTTGAAAGCAAGACCTGTATGACCCCAGAAATGACACTACAGTCACATATTTTCTCTTATTAATTAAGCAACGCTTTATTGAAAATAAGGGTTATTATTTGACTAATGGCTATACAAAAGGCGAATTGTCAGTAAATTCCATCTAATCCAGAGTTGTATAGTTCACATCAACTCTGATAAAATATAATGAATTACTCTCTTTATCTGCAATATTTTATAAAAGCCTGACTAACATCCACTGAAAAACAACGGAACAGGTCACACACAAAAAACCTAAAGCGTCTCTACAGCCAACTTATTTTCTCAACAATTGTTCTAAAGATCCTTCCCCTCTTCCTTTATTACTACCAGCATAGAAAATGGATTGCACCATATCTAAAAGACTTATTTTTAGGGGGCAATTTACATTTTTTGGCTTTAGTTAATCAGAGCAAAATTAATAATCACAGAAAGTGTTGATACGGAAATAAACCCACGCACAATATATATATATATATATATATATATATATATATATATATATATATATATATATATATATATATATGTATGTATGTATAATTCTCTAACTAATTTGTTTATTCAAGAAAAAAGGGCTAGAATTATGAGTCAATACCTGTTCCACTGACCTCAATAGCAAAATAAATCTACTTTTTTTTCCCCTTAATTAAAAATTACCTTTGAAGCCGTAAAATACAACGTAGCTCCAGCGACACTAACCACTCTCCAGAAGGTATAATGAGAATGGTGAAATGTGACAATGAGTGAATCTTTATCTTGAGCGACAAGGGGCTTAATATCAAATATACCTATCGCGAGTGTATTATTTATGTGGTTATCGTTGAATATATAAAAGGAGAAATTCACTCTTCCTTTGTAGTTTTATACAGTATCCTTGAACTTAAAAACTATCTTAGGCAGACATTCCAAGCATTGAGACACCATTTCATTTATAGCTTTCATTAACCACCCACATTACTTTCACTAATATTTCACAAATTTATCTTTATAAGGATCAAAAAGTTAAGAAAATTGTAATATACAAGTTTCGTGGTATTTAGAGAATGTAAAACATTATTTACTACAAGAACCTCATTCAAAATAACCTTATTTTCTGAAGAAAAAAAATTATATATCTATATATATATATATATATATATATATATATATATATATATATATATATATATATATATATACACACATATATATATATATATATACACACACACACACACACATATATATATATATATATATATATATATATATATATATATATATATATATATGTATGTATGTTTTTCTATAACTGCATTCATGAAAAGTAATGCCATTTCCTCGAACCACAATATTAAACTATGGTTCACCTCTTGATAGTAATTTGGCTTTAGAATCATGTTTGATCGTTTACTTTAAAGCCCAAAATCTAACGTTATACAACCTCTGCTGGGGAGCTTAGAATCTAACAGTATTAAGACTTGGTTTAAAGCCAAGTATCATAGAGCAACAAAAAGGCATTTCCTTTTCCTTTAATGTGCTAAAAATTTTGCTCTATCTCGCCCCCAACGAGAATGACGATCTTCATGTCAACTTTTAACATCCTTCAGAGAGAATTTCAATATGGATAAAATTTCCTGGTTCAACTGTATAATGCATTTTCAAACTTCTACCACTAATCCAAGTTCCCTGATACGTAAAGTTGGCGCAACCTTCTTCATTCCTATCTAGCTTCCTTTCTAAATAAGCACTTTTCCGAAAAGCACGTTTTAAAGAGGTCATACTAAGGTGTCGAAGAGAGAATATTCATGAACAGTGTTTAACCACAGTTTTGCGACTATACAAAACTGATACGCGAAAACAACGAAAGATAGTCATTCATAAAGGGGAACGAAATAAATAACCACTCCAACCTCATACACAGGGATCAGGGGATAACTGAACCCCTCTAGGACTATTAGTATTAAGTATAAAAATGCGATTGATGTCGGTCTGATCAGTCTTTTTTTTTTTTAAATATCAACCTTAATCGTTTTATCGGCCTTACAAAGAAACCATTATGAATAAGTGCCCTTAAACTTCAAGAATTTGAAATACACCACTTCCCTGCGTGTTCCTCAAGTGAGATAACGCACCAGTTTTTACAGGAAAGGTTAATCGATGGATGAAACGCAGTTAATTCAATTAAGTTTGATCAGTTATGTCAATCTCGGTCTATTCACAATGTAAGTCAGACCAAAAAAAAAAAGAAGAAAAAAAAAAAACATCATTTGCAATATATTGTTAATAACCTTAAATACTATGACTATTCATATATAGCCTACGAGTGATACTTCCGTGTGTGTGTGTGGGGGGGGGGGGGGTTACAATGAGCGCTCTATCCTACACCTACAACTTTAATCAACAGTTCTTTAAAAGAACGAGTTACGCGCTAGCAATGATCTGCTGTAATGTAGTGAAGGTAACACTAATGGTCGTACTGGTATACTGATGTAGGTTTAATGCTAAACTGAATGTATAATGAGGGTGTGACTTATGCTATATTAATACCATTACTACTATTATTTTCATCATTATTACTATTCTAGTAGTAGTAGTAGAAGTAGTGAACATTACTCAACGACCATCAAAAAGCCTGGCAATTGTCTTCAAACCTTATAGCCAACATAAGAGATAAAAAAGTAAATACTTGGTACATAAATTAGTTATAGTAAATTTATAAAGATCACTTGAGAGGGAACACGCTGAATAAACACGCTGGGTAATTCTTATCATTTCAGTGTTTTGAAAACTGCATAAATATATTAGTTTCTTAAATTACAATAAATGATGCTGCACTCGCAATCTTTTTTCACCTCTAAATCAATTACATCTGTGTTTTATTATTCTCTAAGCAACTTCAGACCATCACATACTGTCAACTTCGATAACTTGTTATTTAATTTACACAGCAAAGTGTCTAACGCCTAAATAGATTTTGTTCTGATTTTCTCTCAAAATAAACCATATTTCAATATTGATACTTTATAAATTGTTCATTTGCCCTAGTACAATGAATTTTCAAAAGACTTATCTTCAGCATTAATTCAAGCTTTCTTTTACTTTTACAACTCGTGTCACTAAAATTAATTCCATTCATAAAATTAACCATATTAGTATTATTTCCAGAGGACAAGAAACTTTTTAAAACACAACTCACTTTCAGCATTCGAACGCACTACTATGCCTACATATATAAATATTTTAATTGTTCCCACAATAATCAAATTCATGCTATGCGTAGAATAATCGGCCAAGTAATAACAGTAGGTACTAGCCAAGTATTGAAGGCATCCAGCCTCTTAACACAGTTCCTCACTCAATAAATTTAGTGTCCTAAGCTAGGTATAAATATAAACTTGATTAGTAGCTAGAAGTATAATATACTAAAATTTCGATTAATTGAACTTATGTTTTCTTGTGATTTGTCAGAAGTTCCAACCTAATTTTATGGCAAGTCCTTGCTAGTTTTTCTATAACCTAATCAATATTTAAGAATTATTCTCTGAACCTTACACAGTAGGCTGCTTTACAATAACCGTTAAATTTCTCATTGGCAACACTACCAACCCCTATGCTATGATAATTTATGAATGCTAGTTAGAACCCTGCATAAAATTATTCATAATTAGACATTGATTACTGAGGCTATTATAAACAATATCGCTCCTAACTTGGGTTTACTTACAAAAATGTTGACATCATACATCGTTAAATAACACAATTCTAATAACAGCAGTGGTCAGATGCGAAACCCCTACAAAGGGACCACTAATAAATAATTCGGGTTGCAGTGTGGATATGCGAACTATGCTGCCATACACACTCACCAACCGATAAATTTCGATAACGCTATCCGAGCCACATTTAAACAACGAACGAATCTTTTAAGAACAGAAAAATACATAAAGAAGACTCGTAATTAGGTATAGAAAAATTTATATTCTAATCATGACAGCACAACAGCCAACAACATAAAAGCGAATGACCAATAGAACACTTTATGCCCATGAAAAGACAGTTGAATTACTGAATGGGCATTCATCCGAAATCAGACTGAAGAAATTTTTGTATCCTAACTCCAAAGATTTTGTGGCCTCAATGTAATAGTTGAACAATTCATTCATATAATAAAACCATTCATGCCTTTTCCATCGTAAGTTACAATACTACACAGTTTTCTAAAAGTTATATTTCACCTGCGACCAAATTGTGAAAGGATCTTCCTAATCAGGCATTTGAATCAATAGAAATTCTTTTCTGTTGAGCACTTTGCCTTAAGTCGTTTTATAGTTTATACATGAATAATCTATTCTAACGTTGTAACTCATCTTGAAATATCTCTTTATAGTTCATCAACTATTCCCTCGATTTCCTTTCCTCCGCAGGCTTCTTTGCCTGTTAGAGCCCTTCGGCTTACATCCATGGTTGTGGCTTGGATAATAATAATAAAAATATTAATAATATATAATAACAATAATAATAATAATAATAATAATAATAATAATAATAATAATAATAATAATAATAACAATAATAATATACTGCTTTTATTTATCAAAAGGTGTTAATTAGTTTGTAGTTTCTAACTATGAAACTATATGATAAAACTAAACCAATTATGACATAAGGATTTTAATGTAACCAAGGAAAAATTGGAGTTGCCGTTTGATAAGTATGTGATACATGGTTTCCGGAACTCCTAGCTAAAATTTAGAAGACCTATCTGACGACGACAACAACCCAAGGGAAAATATAAGCATGCACTAACAACACAAGTTATACAACAAAAGCAATATGGGGGAGATACCAACCAGATATTCCAACACCATTTCTCAATAAACTAACAATTGTAATTAGATACTGTGAATTCCCATCCCTCTGTTGAAATTCTGTCTGAAACATTTTTCTAGTTGATGCAGTTGGTGTTATGACGAATGCCTATCAACTTGACCAATTAAATTCCACTTCAACAAACTTTATGAACCCTTGGAATGCCAAGTAGAGTGCATATCAGCTTATTAAAATAAAACGTTGCATATGGACTCCCATTTTGGGGGAACCAGAACAATTTCTAAAACTAGGAGTTAAAAGTCTTTGGAAATGGATAACGTTTCAACAACGGGTAATGTGATAATTACCAAAAATGTTTATATATATATATATATATATATATATATATATATATATATATATATATATATATATATATATATATAATGTATGTGTGTTTATATATGTATATATATACATACATATATATATATAAATATATAAATATATAAATATATATATATATATATTTATATAATATATATATATATATATATATATATATATATATAAAAGCTTCTTTCATAAAGATTAAATACACAATGCTTATTAGTCTACACCTCTAAAAGGAAACTACAAAACACTAGGGAGACTGGGAATTTAATTAAAAATGGCAAGATTAAAACATTGTCAAATCCATAGCCAAGACCTCCAAGACCTAAAAAACACTACAGCTGTGTTCCAGCTCGGACGATACAAGGAACAGCAATGTTAAGAGGTACCTATTCTTAAAGTAAAATTTTTACTATATTATATCTGGCCGTTAGTTTTTTTTCTTATTTTTTTCTTCGCCATCATGATTATAAAGGGGCTTTACCTTCCCTAAAAGATCATAAAATGTGTTGGGTCCACTCTCGAAAATATAATTCAAAGCTGTTTATGTAGAATAGTAACTTTTCTTCGGCTTTCCGTTCCTTTAGGATTCCCATTTACACACTTTTTTGCTCTAGCAAAGTATAGAAATTGTAATCCTGCAGAGTGACAATTTTATCGTATTTCAAATCATGTTGATCACCACTCCAATTAAATTTTACTGCACTGGACTCGAAACTATCTAATAACTTGAAAGCCCAAAGTTCGATCGAGTTAAATACCTTTGTATAGAAATAGGTTTTCAACTTTGGCCGTCAGTGTTTGTCATGTGAATGAGTAAATAGACCATGGGGCTAAGCCAGATCTGGTAGTACTGTTTTTGCCAGATCAATGCCTTTGATCTGTGTACTTATGATGTTACCACTTGCAACCCACCATTATATGATAACAATGTCTGCCGGTCGGGTACTGCCCGCCCTTGTTACAGTATTCCAAAGAAAGTACAGGGAAGACAGGAACAACGCTTGGATTTCTGTGAGCATTTGGCTAGTAGGGAGCATCCGCAACAGATGCAGCTGAAATTGTCGTCTGCTACTTGCTGACTCAAGTTAGTGTTGTCAGATGAACATATTTCACCAGCGTTGTTTCGAACTATGATGGGTGTTTTTATCAGGCTTGGTACATATATATACGCTACACAATGAATAAAACAAAATTTATCATTGAAAAAATGTACTCATGGTTTTTCTATTTTCATTTAAGCTAATGATTATATTATATTTCCATCCTTCTCAGGGGAATTTGGAATCCTATTAATCTGGTAACGCAAACTCAAGTCTTCAAATCAATTGTAGCAGTCTGTCGCCATATGTAAATCGGGAAGCATACAGTATGTTGAATATATTGCCCTTCAATCATAAACTCATTGAATGCTGTATTTTTTCCCTCGCATTTATCGATGCAAAGTTAAGGTAAGGTTGTATATTGAATGTATATATGATTATAACTTGTAGAACATGTGTACTTTATCAAATTCCAAGATTATACATTGAAACAGGCTCTAATAATTACTAAGGCCACTTCGAGAGGACCTTATTTAACTAATGTAAGTGCAAACTTGTACCTCTAGAAATAAAAAATTCCATTAAATATCGAAAAAGTAAGCATCTTTTTCTGACCATATCTCTATATGGCATGAGGAAAATGGGACTTAAACTAGCCTAAGACATTATTAGACCATCTACCATTTTTCTACTCCCCTACTAGTTTAGTCTTAGGCACAGGTCCTATTCCGGATCTATATGTGAATTTGCAATATTATATATATATATATATATATATATATATATATATATATGAAATACACAGTCTAACCTTAACGTTTTGTAAATGAACTATCAACAAGATACATTAAGTATGAAAAAGAATATAGGTAGTCTAATGATCAATATGATTTAATAAAGATTTATGGAAATTAATTAGATGAATAATATTAGACAAATTATTGAATAACTTTTACAGTAACATATGAACCCCCCGAAATACCAAAAACCCGTTTTTTTTTTTAAGCTAATTAGTAGGGCACGTCGGTAATTGATGGCGCTGCTAAGGAGCAATTTCTTTTATGTGTAGACTTTCCCGTCTTCCCTTTACTGTCTTTGGCAGTATTCCGACTTGTCCCAGTTACTACTAGCCAAGAAACCTTGAGCCTGATGTTCGATCATTTTCAAGATGGAATTGGGGTCAGTCGTAAAAATGCAACCTGTTCGTGCTGAAGCACCCTCACACAGGTCACTGGCTACATTTTTATCTCTCTAAAATATAAATTAGTTGGAATTTGCACATTTTCCACGATAATCAATTACTAAATCTAAGATCACTAAAATCATATCACGGAATTTTTACACAAAATTGTACTGCTTGAGGGTATCAAGAGGTACCATCCATAAACACATGTAATACCACAAAACTATAACAACCAGATTTAAAATTTTGCAGACTCAAGATCAAGCCACAACCTTATTTTCCCAAAAAAAAATTCTTATGTGAACACTGGCCAAACTCCTATTCTAAAATGACACAATATATTTTTAGAGATTCCCAGCAACAAAAGAACGAAGTTTCAGTTCATAGCTAAAACTTCACCATTAAACAAGTGTACAGTAGAACACGTGGATAGCCTTGCATGACTTATCAAAATGATCTGTAAAAGGAACTTGATCGAATACTCTTCTGGATGTATTAACTCCATAGCGCTGAGCAATTTTCCAATTTCGTCATTATTAAATTTGCTTTTCTCAACAGAGCTACGTAATTAAGTTTGTTTCCCCTTCAACTTTTTCCTTCATTCTCAACCCACTCTATAATTATACCCATAATTAAACTTCTTTTCCATGCAGTTTGTCGGCATTACTGAGCAATTATTTTACACATGTATACTAAAAGCGTAATCATTCTCGAGAGATTTCCTGGAGACCTTGACATTTCAACTTGGAAAGCAACCGACCCTGAATTCACTCCCCTCCTCAGAATGATTTTGAGCACCCATGTTTACCCAACTATTGTCATTCAAATTCAAATCAGGAATGTGGGCGACGTTTGCACCATTCCGGAAAAAACAGAACGATATATAATGAAACTGTTTCCTTCCGGTTGAGACATGGCTACAGGAAAAAAAATACATGGCGCTACTGCTAGATTTTGTCCTGCGACGTCTTCAGTTTTACTTGTTAAAAAATATATACATATATATTTCCTAATGGTCAAAATATTTCCTTACTTAAGATGTTCATTAATGTTTCCTTCGGATTTAGGCCCTAAATTTCTATTTGTTTTACTAAGGCTTGTTTTCCGTTTTCTGAGTTTTATCAAAAATAAGAGAAACAGTAATAATGAGAGAGTCCTTCACGTTATTGGGTGTTTTTACCACCTTTCAATAAAAACATCCAATCACCTAGCTTTCTGTATAACCTTGATAATAATTACTAATCTTATTGGATAGTTTTACACTATTACCTCCACATCTCCCTCAAAACTTCACCACTATCACGAATAAACCAACTTTCTCTGAACAGCTTCCTTTCTTATCTGATTAAACTGACCTAATCTTTATAGTCTTCTATATGATTACTTGGTCACAGAAAGTTAAGGCGTTATATCTAATTACTTCACACTTTCATGCTCATGGCGGTACAAATGAAAGATAATTTAAAAATAAAATGGTCCAAGAATTAAATATACTATATATATACTATATATATATAAATACACACATATATATATATATATATATATATATATATATATATATATATAAATACATATATATATATATATATATATATATATATATAAAATCATATATATATAATATATAAATATATATATATATATATATAAATATATATATATATATATATATAAATATATATATATATATATATATAAATATATATATATATATATATATATATATATATAAATATATATATATATATAAATATATATATATATATATATATATATATATATATATATATATATATATACAATATATTTTCTGTCAAACTCAGCTCTCCCCGTCAATTGGGAAGAGGGAGAGTGAGTGCGTCTGCGTGTATGTACATATCTATCAAAATGTGTACCCATCATTTGTATCAAGTCCAAATTCGTGAAGTTCCACCCCTCTAACTATGAATTGGGAATATCACTACACAATTTGGTCATAGCCGATATAAAACCAAACGACTACTGTACTGTGTAGTACTGAGCGAATGAAAGAAAATAAAACTGTAAGAATTAATTGCATACTTTGTAATAAGTCCTAAGTGGTAGTCCAGGAATATCTGAATGCAAAGGACGTTCACAATTATGAAAACAGCGGTGCCAGATACCAAGGATAAAGAATATAATCTAAAATAAATTTTGTATAGATATTTAAGATAAAGAATCAGCTGCTGAAAACTAGAGATCAATTTTCAAAACATGGCAGAATAAAAAAACTTTCTCCAGATTGACAAATCTCCATAAATCTTTAAAGAATCAATATATTACTTTTTTGTACTCTTTAGAAAAAAAATTATCAGCTATGATTCTCAAAATCGAATCCGCAACAAATTAAAACAGTCAGAATTTCAAATGAGCTGTTTGTAGTTGAAAAAACAAAACATATCAATTAAAATATCTGGGTGGGAGAGATACCGTTGTATGTCATTGAATTTGTACTAATTATAATTTGAGTTTTATTAGGGTTCACCTCATTTCCCCAATTTTAACCATATATCATAGTTTTAGCTATATCTAAGGCAAATGATGCAGCAACCAGAGATATTGCTTTCGTAGATTTTGTTGCTCTCGATTGATTGATTGATTGATTTGAAGTTCTATGTCAGGATGCCAGAGAACTTCAAATCAATCAATCAATCGAGAGTAAGAAAATCTGCGAAAGGAACTACCCTATTTTCAAGACCAATCCACAAAAAAAAAAAAAAAAAAAAAATACTACTACTCTTAGGAATATTAAACATTACATTCTTGTAGTCACTATGCTGCCTATAAACAGTTATGTTTTATAATCTATTAGTTGAAAATTCAAAAACACATAAAAAAAGAATATTCTACTGACTTCCATCTGATTTAGACTATTTATACATAGTGTATATATATATATATATATATATATATATATATATATATATATATATATATATAATACATATATATGTATATATACTGTATGTATGTATGTACATATATATGTATATATACACTATATATATATATATATATATATATATATATATATATATATATGTATATATATATATATATACATATATATATATTATATATATACACATATATATATATGTATATATATATATATATATATATATATATATATATATATGGTGTAATAAATCATTTATAGAACCTTACAAGGCAAGCGAGAAATTTTCCTCCGACCATTCTCCGCCCTATATCTTCACCCCAATAACCCTCTTTTGAAAGGGAACCGCTTTTTCCTTCTTATCCCTTCCAGAATTATCGGGACCCTTCATCTTGGGATGTTATCACTCGCCCTTTTTACTCCTCAAAAAATATCACGTCTTCCCCCATACATTGTGACAATATTAAAAACGTTATCTTCTCTCAGATGTCGGTCTCCTTTTTGCACACTCACTTACGTGTCCTCTTTACTTCGGGTTGACATTACTTACCGCCCACTTTCAGTCACGAATTCTATAAATACTTTATCTCTCTTTCTCCCCTAGTCTTAATTTTTACTGCATAGCCTCTATGACCTCAGTAATCTCTCTCTCTCTCTCTCTCTCTCTCTCTCTCTCTCTCTCTCTCTCTCTCTCTCTCTCTCTCTCTCTCTCTCTCTCTTAGGATCAACTTACTCCCAGCAGTCAAGTTAAAATAAAAGCAATAAACTTTTTCGGATACTCTCACTTTCCTTCTTTTGACTTCACCAGCTCAATGAAGTAAATCGCCCTGTAAATGCTTTAATATGTAGGAAAGACCCAGAACTTTACGACTTCCAGTTTGAAACTTGGGTTTAAAACCCCACTTATGAAAATTAATCACAAATATAAAATATATATCTAATCAATGGTATATATACACTAAAAATATAAAGCTTAGTATAAAAGAAAAATTATCGCACAAAACAATAATAATCTAAATTAAAAATCAATGTTGTAAAAGAGAGAGTGAAAAATTACCAAACCACAAATAATTCGAAAATTAAGAATCAAAGCTCCGAAGCTTTCTTCCCAAAAACACTAATTTGCACCAAATGAAGAGAAACTGGTTATATCGCGCAATGTTAAAATAAAGTTCCGTAACTTTAATCGGAAATTCTCCGTAAAAATATACTGTTCTCCGCCCTATTTCAGAATACAGGCAACCGTAATTTTACCGTATTTTGTTATCAACTTTTACGAGTTGGTAATCATATCCGTTTTTTAAACGGTAAAAATCCTGGAATAAATGTTGCCAGGAATTTACAGTTTTTTATGCAAATTTTTAACAGTATCGCTTATGAAAAAAGTTTCCCCATAATCTTGCACATTCTAGTCTGTTAAGTCTAATTCAGCTAAAAAATGGAACAAATTACTCTACTTCGTGCTTTTCCTTCCATTCTACTTCACTTTCACAAACAAGCTCATCTATATAACTACCCCTTACTTTTTTAAAATAAGCAACCTGCAAACTAATTTTTCAACGCAACTCACCGAGATCTGGTCCAAAATAAATTACATGCACTGCGTGTTAATTCAATTAATCTACAAAGAAGGTAGACAAAGTTGCCATGTTCCGTAACAACATAAAATAACATATAACACATGGATTAGTTGACAATCCTCGCCTTAACTAATCGACAACAATTGCACACAGTATAAAAGGAAAAAAACTTTCTCCTTGAAGTGATTGGTTTCCGAGAAAATCAAGTAGCAGTTAATGTCATATTCATTCGGCAGAACCAAGGATAAACGTCCTGATTGTGGAGACTACATAGCCTCACATCAGCTTCATGATACCCTTTATTGGCTATACGTTAGCCGGTCTTAAATTCAGAATGCCATTCAACTCGATCTTGCAAACGAAGACACTTTCGATTAATAATTTCTGAAATCCTTCAACCGAAAATATTCTATCATCTCTTTATGCCAAGGCCTTTCACATTACACAGCTTTCATCTGTCATTTGTTTTATTAATTTTACATCATAATAACGAAATAACATATATATATATATATATATATATATATATATATATATATATATATATATATATATATACATATACATATAAAAGATACTTTTTCTTTTCACTTGTGCAAAAAATTTCACCCAATCTTTTTAATAATTGCTGAGATTTCTCAGCATTTCGACAGTCTTTATTCCAGCTATAGCCTATCCTTAAAAATGAATCTCTACAGATGTGTGCATTTCTCTTTCATTCCTATTTTACAGCAGCAAACCACTTCAGTAAATAAGTTTTACAAATGTGGAGTACAATAGTTATTCCTGCATTCTTCCTCTTCCTTTACTCCAAGACCTATCCCTTCCTAAAAAAAAAACTATTCCAAGACCTTCTAAAATGCTCCATTCATGAACATTGATTCATTTCTTTCTCATTATAAGCATTGCACTAGTTTAATATCAGGTAGGCACAGATTACACCTCTGGGTTAAAAATAGATATAACCATGATTTATATTAAACAGTCAAAACTAATTTTTCTATCTGAAACTAATTCTAAACACAATAGTATTATTGGAACTATCTGTATCTTCCTTAAGACTCCTCCTTAAGCCCGTTTAGCGAAAGGATTCTCTCCGGCACTCATGAGGGTCTCAGATAAAGCTCCTGCGATGAAGGGAAACAGCCATCTACAAAGCCAATCTAATCCTTCGTGATACTTAAAGCTAAGGATTCCCCCAACTCCTTAACCCTGCATCTTGGAGGTGGATGTAAGAAAAATAAATCAACGACACTGCATTCCTTCTAAATTAACGTTGCACTTCCCGTAATGTAATTTGTACAAGAATATTATACAACAAAGATTATCCCTACAGATACGGACGTATATTATACTAAAATAAATTTACACACACACACACACACACATACATATATATATATATATATATATATATATATATATATATATATATATATATATACATACAGTACATATATATATATATATATATACATACAGTACATATATATATATATATATATATATATATATATATATATACATACAGTACATATATATATATATATATATATATATATATATATATATATATATTTAGAGGTCAAAGTTTCAAGTCACTGTGATATGCAGTATAATGAACTCTTGTTGTCTGATGCTGACGGAGAAATGCCTGTCATAAGATAATGCAAGTTAATGAAAGAGCTGGAGTAATAGTAACCATAAGCAGATTAATGGGTTGGATCATTTCCAATTTGAAAAAGGATTACTCTGAAAAAAATAAGTTGCCCATTTGATACAACTATTTTTGATGATGCAACATACATGAGTTGTTACAATTATTAAGAAATGAGAGAGAGAGAGAGAGAGAGAGAGAGAGAGAGAGAGAGAGAGAGAGAGAGAGAGAGAGAGAGAGAGAGAGAGAGAGAGAGAGAGAGAGAATTTACTAGTTCTTAAAATTAGTTATTTTGTCTTATTTCACTAGTATCTGAAAACGATAAAATTTAATTCATTCATTCTTAAGAATAAAACCTGCAACTCTGTTAAACATTGAAACAATCGAATTCACAGAACAAGACGTCGGGAGTGAGACTCCAAATTCTCATATATAAAACAGTATATTGAAAAAAAAACATCCCACTATTACTTGACACCAGAAATGGTTATCTATGTACATACAGTACCATCAAATTAAAATATAGAGGCTCTGAAGAAAACTACTTTGTGTACACTAACACCTACACACATGAGTTTACATAGTGTGTTCATGTGTATGTCAATATCATTTAAAACGTTAACGAAAGTTTTCTTATAAAATTAAATAACCACAGTGAATCGTAGCTCTGACACCTTCAAAAGCCATGGAACTTAATACACTAATGGAAAGCATTGTTCATAATTAATGATAAATGCAAACGACACATTTACCAAGTTTCTTCAAAAAGATATTCTTCTATAACAGCTACCTGTGAATAAGAAAAATAATTACCTTAACATATGGAATATTTAATGTAAAAACCCAATTGCCTGAAAGAAAACTCACCTGCTGCAGACCTTCGCCGTCAGGATATTCTCCAGGAGCCGGTAAGTGTGGGGGCATGAAGCGGTGTGGGGGTGTGGGGCCTCCTGGAGCTCCTGCGGTCTCGATGCATCTGACGAAGGCGGCAACATCTGCTCGACTATCGGAACTGCGACAAGTCGCTGTGAGCGATTCATATCTCTTGCTTTGTTCGAGTGCCTGAGGGAGAGAGGAGAAAAATGATACTGTAGCCACGCAATTCCATACTTGCGAGCGCAATATATTTACATAATGAATCACTGAGCATCCACTATTATCATATTAAATTTAACGGAGCTTAAACTATTTTTGTGTCGATGTCCGACGAAGTCTAGAATAACACGAAAGCCCAAAAGATATTAGATATATACATAATCATATATTAATAGATAATATATATATCCATAAATACACACACACACAATATATATATATATATATATATATATATATATATATATATATATATATATATACATATATATACACACACAGATAGATAGATGGGATGTATCTTATTTGGAATTTCAAATTTTATCATTAAAAATTATTAATATCAAAATCTAAAGACACCATGGGCTAACCTAAAACCAGGCATTTAGTCTTATTTACTTAAGAACAGTGGCTTATTTTCTGAAAGGCAATGATAACCTCATGTAGCGATTTCTCCCCGACTTCCCAAACCATAAGTCAATCTTTAAATATTATACTGTGTACCAAAATGGTAATTATCAAAAGCTGGATCCATTTACCGATTTACTATAGACCAATATAAAAAAGTTATCTACCTAATTTTCACAGTTGGATCGAATCTCTCCATCACAGTATCCGAAACACGATATATAGAAATAAAACTATATTAAAAATAGTGTTAATTAAATATCTAGAAAATTTTGAGAGCTAACCCAAAACAGCAATATTTCTAAATGCTTGCAAGACATGATTTTTGAATGATATTGACATCGTCCCATTTTTTTTTTCCAGTTTCACATTAAACCAGGATAAATTGCGTTCGTCAATTCTGTGGACACATGTACTTGCACAAACACACATTGCTAATGCAGGAAAAACCAACTCCTTTCTTCGTCTCTTGCATGTCGCATGCACAAGAAGGGCACGCCAGATCACTGCAACTACCCTGTACATATTCCAATGGCATGCATATGATAAACACAGTGCTAGGGCAGAAGGTGACCAGACTCCTGAGGAATTCAAAACCTGGTGCCACTGAGAAAGAGAAGATATCTCCTCCGTTTTTGCATTGGGCAACAGTCCTGGATTTGGAGCTCTCCATCCTAATACAAGTGCGACCTATGAGTAAGGTAAATTTCAGCATGTACTTGGATGTTTTAACTAACACAGTCATGTGGTGGTTTGCGCTCTAACCAAAAGCTGTGTGGTTCTTTGCAGATATACTATGCCCGATGGATACTTGACTATCAACAATGAGTTCAAGGCACACCACTACACTGTGCAAAAGACTAAGAAGGCATTTTCTGTAATTCCTCTTGACCAAGCATACGAACAGAATAATGGACAGAAGTACTGTTGTCCTTAAAGATAATCCCAGTGCTCTGAGGCACTGGATCGTAGCTGGACCCGAGGTGGCCACAGTTATCATGGACATTGAGGAGACCATGTATCCATATGCCACTGAGGAGATACGTTACATTGAAGCTGAATCAAGTGCACAAAATACATTTGCCCAAGATGTGCGATCATTTGCGGATGTCATTGAAAAGCTGGGGAATCACTGTGAGGAGGATGGTACAGATTTTCTGGTCCTAGACATCAAAGACACTGCATCCTGCAGTCATTGAAACAGTTTGCACTGTCCAAAAAATTGGACAAAAAAAAGTTTGAGGCTTACTCAAATCATTACTTCGTAGACACAACCAAAACTATTGACGAACCTATGAGGAGGAACAAGCTGCTCCTCTTCGGAATGCAAAGATTAAAAGTTCCCATTGGAAAGGAACCATCTATGAAGAATGCAATGGCCTTATTTACAAGGCTACCAAAACTGCGATGGGAACCTGGACGAATTCCTCCATCATAAATATCAAGTAGGTTCTGTCAAGTTATCAGATACTGGCAAGCTACACCTGGGTAGCAAAAGACAGCTGCTCGAGTATCTTGAAGGCATTGCTGAAGCTTAGTCTGATGCACTTGCTATCTTTGATGGCACTATCAAGACATATGAAGAATATGGCGACCAAGTCTTCATCCCAGATATTAAAAGGGTAACTGTGTCATGGGTGGCCACATGGAACTCATTTTCAGTTCTGGTCGAGTCCTTGGTCAACCCGACCACTACAAGAGTCAGCATCCAGGATGATACAATGCACTGCATTGAAAGATTTGTGGTATTTGTGGTGCAGCCTCTATGGCCGCACCAGTCCATATAAAGATACCAAGAAGCCAGAAAGTCTACCAAGAGCAACTCCGTCCACCTACCTACCATACTTTGGAACAGCATGTTATGAGATCAGTCTTCCAGGGTGATTATATCTGGGGGCAGGTCTAGGTCCTTCAATGCATGCTTCTATCATCAATAAGTTGAAGCTAGCAAGAAACAGATGATGGGTGGTGAGAACCACTCTGGATCGTGATACTAGAGGCTTAAAAAAGCAGCTTTGAGCTGGTTTCATACTGCTGCAAAAAGGTGTAAAAATCGATGCAAACGCAAGAAGCCTAATCTGCAATGCAGCAGACTGTGTCCACGTGAATGCGAATCGGAATACACACAGACTACCAGATATCAGTAACTTCTTATAAAATATAAATTTGTATTGTTTGCAAATATGTTAAACATTTTCAAATGAAAAGAGAGCCAGTAAACTCCTATTATTACAGGCTTGCATTTGTAATGGGTTTTTTCCCAAGTTAGTAATAACCTTTATGCAATTACCAAGAAAATTATTTCGTCCATTATTTTATAGCATTATACTGAGATATGCATGAAGGAAGTGCACGTGTCCTACTAACATGGTGGTAGACAGTAAAACGTAGGTGCTTCAAAGTCATGTCTGCAATAATTTCATTATATTTTTCAGAGTTCGTAATTATCATTATTACCAATTCCCTTTTTAAATTAAAAGTAATTTATAATATTCCTACTGACCATAAATCCATTGAATGTGATGAAAATCAATGGACTCAGTGTAAAAATAAAGGGGGGGGGGGGGACAATCAGAAGAGCAGCAATTTAAAATCAAGTCCTTATCTTTAATGAGAAACGTTTGTTCATAAAACCTTTTTTTTTTCGCGGTCGGAATACAGGATTTTACACGTCACTTGTATCTAACGGAAAGACAATCACAGAATATGAGCATACAGCCCATTTTGATAAGAATGAATGGCGACCATTTTGGAAAATTACCGATATAGCTATCAAAGGCACAATCTGGGGTGGCTCTATATCTAAATTTTTTTTCAGAAGACACGTTTCTACATATATACCAATTGGGTGTTTTTATGAAAAACTAATAACTGATGAATTATCAGACTATGCTGTTGGTTTACTCCCTACTAGAGGATATACATAATTCTATATAATATCTATACACGTATATAATACAAATACACACATCCTGTACATATATATATATATATATATATATATATATATATATATATATATATATATATATATAAAATACACACACATATATATACATATATATACACATATATACATTTATATACACATGTATATATATATATATATATATATATATATATATATATATATATATATATATATAATTCACTTAGTTCCGAGGCATAATGAAGTCTATATTAAAGGCACTTTTGTGTGTTTGTGTGTGTATATACAGTATATAACATCATTAGCCGTCACAAGTCAACTGCAGAACAAAGACCTCAGAAATGTCCTTCCCCTAGCGTCTGTGTATGGTCTTCCTGTGCTAGTCCACACCAGCAAACTTTCTTAGTTCGTCAATCCCTCGTCTTTCCTTCCTTCCCCTGCTTCTTTCGCAATCTCTAGGCACCCATTCTGTTATTCTCATTACATGTCTTTCCCATCTCCATTTCATTATTTTACATGTTGTTAGAATATCCTCTACTTTAGTTTGCTCACGTATTCATGTTGCTCTTTTTGTCTTTTACTGTTATTCTAATCATTATTATTTCCATAGCTCCTTGAGTTGTAACTAGCTTATGTTCTAAGGCTTAAGTAAGGCTCCAAGTTTCTGATGCATTAGTTAATACAAGTAATCTTTCTTTTCAGAGAAAGTGGCACTTCCCTTTTCATAATCTCATTTTATTTACGAAATGCTTTCCATCCCATGCTTATCTTTCCTTTAATTTCAGTCTCGTGTCCTGGGGAAACACTTGCTTTCTGTCCTAAGTGCGTTTATTCATTATCAGTCTCTAGAGACTCGTCCATAACTTTTATTTTTGTCGGCTCTTTCATTGAACATTATCTTAGTTTTCCTCATATTCATTTTTAGTCCTATATTTCTACTCTCTATTCAAATCTTCTATCATCACAACTACGTCATCTGCAGATCTTAGGTTGTCGAGGCATTCACAATTAATATTAATTCCTACATTTTCCCAATCTAAATTCTTAAAAACTTCTAGACATGCTGTGAATAATTTAGGAGAAATGCGGTCTCCTTGTCTAACTCCTTTCTCGATTGCAATTTCCTCACTATCATTTTGTAGTTTTAGGATTGCTGTACCCTGTACAGATCTCTTCAACTGGTCTAAAATAAGATCCTTCTATTCTTTATTTTCGAAGGGTTTTCATTACTGCTGATATTTTGACAGAATCAAAAGCTTTCTTATAGTATATAAATGCCATACATAGTGGTTTGCCATACGTTGTTGATTTTTCCATTAGCTGGTTAATTACATGGATATATGCAAAGGTTGAATGCAAACTTTGAAAGCCGGCGTGATCTCTTTGTTGATTAAAATCGGCTCAGGTGTTATTATTTCTAATGGTGAAGCTATTTCTTATATCACTATGGTATATCTTTGTATGAAAATTTTCATCACTCAATCTCTATTGTGGATATTTCCATGTTCATCCTTTGAAGCGAGCATCTGCTGGTACCCTGTTTCAAGTCGTCTTTTCTTCAATTTGCTGATTCTTCCTTTTTTTAGTTTCCCCAAATTTGGTCTGATTGTGTATACGAATATCTTGGGTTTTTGGTTTGTTTAAAGCTTTTGATAATTCTGATAATTCTATCTCGTCTTACTTGAATTCTATCCTTATTCACAATATTTTCTTTATTATATTTTTGGTCTTTTACGATAGTTTTCATTGATCTTGTATAGAAACTTTTCCATCTTTCTCTTTTCTGATTTCAATATAAATTTTGTCAAATTACTATTTATTTCTTCTTTACTTGCTTCCATTTTATCATGTAGCTGGGAATGCCTATTTTGTATTGCTGAACTAAACATCAGATTTTTCTCTTATTACAGGAGTGTTTATTTTCTTTCTTAAAATTAACTTTTCTCTCCTTTTTCTTATATCTACACAAATTTTAATTCTCACTACACTATGATCGCTTAACTTCAACTAAATTTAGTTTAACTAAATTGACTTTTTCACCAAGAATAAAATCTATTTAATTTTTCGTTTCTCCATTAGGGCTTTTCTATGTCCATTTTCTATGTTCCTTTTTATAAAAGAAAGTGTTCATGATTTTTCTATAGATATCTCCAGATCTCCATAAAAAATTTCTATTTCTTCCTCTGTATTGGATGTTGTTGGTACATACGTTTGAATGATCTTCAGTTTATACTTCTTATTTAGTTTGATAAATAATCCAGAAAATTCTATCACTATAATATTCTATGTTGTTTTGAAGATTTTTATAAGAAAACCCACTATTTTCTTTGTTCCTTTCAGGTCCTATGAAACAAAATATATGTCCCTCTTTCAGTTCTATATAAGATTCCCCAATTCTTCTAATTTCACTCAATCCTACTACATCCCAGTTTGTTTGTTTCAGTTTTTTCTGGTAACAGAGCAAGATCCTCTTCCATAGACAGGTTCCTGACGTTGTATGTTACAAGGTTCAGTTTCAAATGGTGGCCTGTTCTAGTCCAAAGATTTTCTACCACCCCCTGCATTGGAACGTATCTGCCCGCCAACTTGGGCAGTTATTCCACTGCCGCAGGGGACTGGGGACAGAGAGGGGGTTGTGATAGACATGTCTGGGTTCTGGCCCGTTTTCATCAGGACGCTAGTCACTGCAGATTGGTGATGGTAGGAAATTGTCGTCTGTCTGATCGCTCATAGCTAAGCAACCTAGTATGGGTGGACCTGACTAATGTAGGATGCACAAACCCTTTCACTCCGTTAAGGTATACAGTGTATATATATATATATATATATATATATATATATATATATATATATATATATATATATATATATATATATATTATATATATACATACATATTTAAATATATATAAACTAAAGAATACATTTCAAATATCGTTTAAAGCCGAAACGATGGCCTCCATGCACTAAGCTTGCGGACTAATGAAAATGACAGTGAGAAATGGCCTCCAGGTAGGTCTTCCAATAGAAAACGTAGGGGAACGTGACATTTATTGCTAGCCACCGAGGTACACTTCAGGGGGGCATATACACTAGTTCATATTGACCCCATTAATCTGAAAATAACTAAAGTGTCATGATCTAATTATATAAAAAAATTAAAAAATCGGATGCCCATAATAAAAGCAGTAACCGGATTCAGTGAAAAGAAAAAAAAAAACTAGATACCATTCAGTTCAAAGAGGTTTTCGGTTTCGTACGAAATATACCCAAAGATATTCGACAATAGGTATTAACCATACACACGAGTGTAGGCCTAAATATATATCTCTCTCTCTCTCTCTCTCTCTCTCTCTCTCTCTCTCTCTCTCTCTCTCTCTCTCTCTCTCTCTCTCTCTCTCTCTCTCTCTCTCTGTATATATATATATATATATATATATATATATATATATATATATATATATATACATATATATATATATAAATATATATACTGTATATATATACATATATATACATATATATATTTCACACTATTATATATATATATATATATATATATATATATATATATATATATATATATATATATATGTATATATACATACATATATATCAATCATTGAGAAAGACCAGAAAAGACCATAAAAGAAGTCACACCATAAGCGCCACTGTACTTCAGAATGACTTGGTGAGATCATATTCTTACGTTCCAGCGAGTTTTACAAACCTTCGCGACTTACCAGGTGACCCAGTCGATAGCATTTAATTTTGATTACCCGTACAATGAGAAAATATGATGGAAATCCATATGCAATATTGTGTAAAATAAAAATACAATTCTTCTTCCAATTGGAATTGAACCCCAGACTCTTCAGATTAAAACCAAGAAGGCTACCCAATAATACCAGCAAAGGCTTAGTGTTGATAGGCAGAACATGCTTTGCATTATTTCATAAAAGTATTTGAGAATATGATAAAAATAATATAAACTCAAAAAAAACAATAATTAAGGTATTTCAAAAGTAAAAGTATAACGCGAAATTTGGGAAACTACAAAACGGAAAGGAAAATGTCAACTTACGTTCCCTTGCCATCATGTATCTATATATATATATATATATATATATATATATATATATATATATATATATATATATATATATATATATATATAGTTTTAAGAACCTCGTAAATTTTGCATTATTTATAAGGAATTAAACTGATGACTGAGAATACCTTCTTTTTATTACGTCTTAAAATTACATACCTTGAGAACTGATAAAAGATGCAGGAATTACTTTTAATAGTATTATTTAAGAACTTCAGCTCTCTATCTTTTACCCCATCTATCTTCCTCTGCCTCCCTCTCTCTGGACTCTTTCAATTTATCTTAACTTATTTGTGTCAGGAATTTATGGCACCTTTAACATGACCCGCTGGCCCTGAATATGGTTACTGTCATCCTCAGTAAATATATGATCATAAGGGTTGCAAGATATACTGGGCCATAAATCCTGAACATTTAGGGGTTTAAAGCACAAGAAAGTAAAAATATACAGGCAAAACTTAGCAAGTGTATTTAAATAAACGAACTTAGTGTTTCTGATTAGATGTATTAAATTGGGCATGCGAGAGCGCACACCCTCTTTTATATACACATAAACAGCGACAGACAGAGTCATAAAAACACACAGACATACACATATATACACACACTTACACACACACACACACACACACACATATATATATATATATATATATATATATATATATATATATATCTTATATATACATATATATATTTATATATATAATATACGTATTACATATATACATTATATATATAAATAAATGGGTGTGTGTTGTGTTTTCCAATAATAAAACGTTTCCTCTAATACTGGGTTTCTACTGCTAAGTTAGAAGCTATATGCCTCCTTCAACCTTAGTGTAGGACAACATTAGTCTACTAACTCCCAAGTAAAAGGGCTACAAAAGTTTTTCTTTTCCAAATACATGCTGCGACTTCAGCCACTCCCTCCCTAGCTGGGACTGAAATCCGGTGGCAGCATTCCCACTTGTGTCCCAGAAATCTCACACTCCACCTATCAGCCAGAAACCCTTGAGCCAGATGAACAATGACTACCAGGATAACGGCCAATGCTGCCATTGATAACAGAGGAAAATGACCTGAGAGACGATGGATGCAGATTTACTTGTCCATTCTGATAACGACGTGAAGCGCACACTACAGCACTTGCCAGAACAGTCTTGTTGGTGTGGCAACGATGATTTCTCGACGTTACTTAAAACTCTTGACAATAACTGCTTTGTCCTACAATACCTTTCATACTGATAAAATACTGCAAATATCAAATGCTGATGGTACATAAAAAGAACAATACTTGATAAATCAAGAATGTAAGAAGAAAAACTAATTAAACCTTTAAAAAATATGAACTATAACAAACCAAATTAATTCACATATCGTCGTTAGTTAAAGGAATCACACGATACTCAAGACCGGGACACACCACAGTGTTGATTTTTGCTATATTTTATCATAGGTTTATAGACAACCTCGGGCAAAAGATACATAGCTTTAATGGAAAACAAATGTAAAATCCTCTCTAATGCAAAGGATGAGATTTGTTTAAAACTTTATAGAGGAAGGCATGTCAATAATACCAACCCTAAAATTTTTGTTTAAAAATATCTGAAGCACAATATTTTTTATGAATGGTACATATATTTTTTTTTTTAGTTTTGATCTAAAATCGTTTGAGCATTACAGTGAAGGTATTTGGAAGCAAAGGGGAATGAAAAAAAAAAAACTTTCCATGATTAATGGAACAATATTTTTATTGAAATACAGAAGCAACTCGCCTTTCTGAGACAATTTACACACGTTGATAGAAGAAGAAAAGTATGTTGTGGATGTATAGAAACCTCTCAAGGACAGTGGAACTAATACCTATTAATTGATAAAAAAAGTACGTTTATGGAATAACAACTTGGAGTATCTACGAACACTGGATTTACAGCACTGTCAACTATAAGATAAATAGTCTTGGGAAGCTAATGGTTTAATCTGAGGTGCGAACATAGAGATATTTACAAAATGTAGAATCAGAAAGATCAGTATCATTTTACATGTGTACTGTTCAGATACCATGAAGTTTGATAAGTAGTAAAGACTGAAAAAGGAGTGTAACGAGGGGCAGAAGGAGCTTTCAAAGGCCCTAGGACTAGGTAATGCTACAGTGCACTGAAGGCTCTAATCCTCTACATGAATTTGGGAACTGTGGTGAAAGCAAAGTAAAAGTTATTCAAGGATTACAAGTTTAAATTATGTTGTGAACCATCGGCCCAGTAAACAAATTAATCTATAATAGATCCAGAACTAGAAATCTAGTGTGTTTTTGGTTAAATTGATTTGTGGTATTCACTGTCTGTATACATAAATATGAATAGAGTTTCATTTATTTAATGTCATGGAAATAAATTCCTTTTGGTACTTAAAAATCTATTAGACATCCTGTAGCAAAGGATTAAACAGTATTTGTGATATGCAGAATGAATCTCTTGCCATGACAAAGTATTTATGGTATTAGAAAACAATAAAAGAGTAAAATACGCCGTTGCCGAGATATATATATATATATTTTTTTTACATTTTAGATATATCAGCTTCATTTAGAATAAATAACTCTATATCTACGTAAAACGTGTATACACGACTTCATTTCAGGAACGAGAATTCTATAACTTTTCCCAAACGCAGATGAAAAATGTCTCCAAAACAAAATGATTCTCGTAAGCTGAACAATGTTCAACTGGTTTTCTTTACCACGGTGATGATATCAGTATTTCCATAATGCAACTGAAAGATTTTATATATTCGTAGAGGATGACACACATTGGTTCTGTTTTATCTAATGGAAAAGCTCTTAAAATACTGTGCTTCCAATGCTATGAACTGAGCTGCTGTTACTTCATCTGCTTTGAATATTTACTATCAGCCGAGTCAATTGAACATTAACTCTTGAATACAACTTAACATCATTCTGTATGGTTGAATCATGTATTCTATCATTCTATGGCCCCTACATAAATAATTAGTGCTTCACCTACCTCTGGAATCCTATTTCTCTTTCTTCTGAAATACCACATGGAGAATTGTGAAAGGTAGTAAGATTACATTTCTACAATACAGTCACATGAGAATCAGCAAACATGATATGATCAATACAAGAAATGGAACAATTCAAGAGAATAATTGAGTAAACATGTGGTGGAAGTAATAAGAGCAAACATGAGCAAATGGAGGAAAGGTTCAATTTCTGATCAAACACGAGTCCAGGAAAACAATCCATGGGTTATCAGTATAATTTTAGTGGGGGCACTGTCTGGGGCTTTGCATCAATGTCAGATCCCCTAGACAAGTTATCTGCAATAAAAAAGCACGAACTAACTTTCTACCTTGTGATTTCAAATGAAAAGAGAAAAAAAAAGGCAAGGGCACTAACAAAGTTAGTAAAGAGATGGTTTGATATATAACTACACCAATATAAAAAATAGTCTGAACAAATAACGATCACAAGTGTACAACATCCTCCACTTCCAGATAGTGGCATCCTCTTTAAAATGAGACAGAAGAGAACAAATATCAAAGAAAACTATAGTTCACTCATATTCAGACAGAATTGCGAGTCGCATAACTACCGGGAACACTCAGAAAGACGACCTGTAAATTACAGTGCTGAAGTAATAACCCGAAAGAGACTAAGTAATATGACAATAATTATAATTCACATACGGAAGGAAGAATAATATAAGTGCACAGTGCTGGAATCCATTAAAGAGGAACAAAGACAAGTTGTCACTGTAACAGGCAACACAACAAATGACTATAAATAGAAATAAATTATAATTTTAAAGATTAACTCCAAGAACAAAGTTAATCTTTATTTGACCAATGTGTGATATATCCCAGAAAAACCACAATTACGGGATGTATCTCGATATTTTACTCTTAGTTAGACAAGTGGCTAACTAACGACTTTTGGGGCAATTTATCAGAGGATATTTAAGAAACCAACTACCAACATCAATTTACCACAATTTACGTTAATGTTTTAAAGATTCCAAGAATAACGCTTTCAATAGAGATCATCAAGCCAAAAAATTGGACATCAATATTAAAAGATTCATCAAATAACAGAGCAACATTCCAATCATATTAACGCACATTAATGGAACCACGAACTAGTCCCTCCCCAGATGAAAGATTCACCAAATGTGTGCATTGATAATCAAACTCTTCTCATTAAAAATGATAAAACAAACTAGTGAAGCAAAAACGGTCAAACAGAATGAAGATAACCAGGTCACCAAGAATCAACGTGATGGGTATCAACTGCTATGCTATAAGTTGTAGGCCTTGGGTTCTGGCTATTGTTACCAAAGTAAAGTACCATACACTGATACATCGAACAGCTTTATCCCCAGTATGGAACATACAAAGAGGCTGGCCATTC
>NC_090726.1:145837729-145845229 GCF_036898095.1 Palaemon carinicauda | reverse complement strand
GGATATGGGCAAAAATCAAAGTGGGGGGGAGGGGGTTGGCTTAACCCCAAATGACGAGACAGTCTAACCACTTGAAGAAAGGCAATCATAAAAATACAAGACATGACATAAAAAAAGAAAATATTTATATGACGGTGTTCCTAAATCTCACAGACAGATAATGTAATCAACAAGACAAGGAAAAATATAACCCGGAAAAAGAAAATAATTATCTTCGTTTTCATTCCCAGATAAAATTGCGTGATAATCCTCTTTACGAGAAAGATAATGAAAAAGGGTTATAAATACGACAGTCTAGCGTGTCTCACATGAATAACTTTAAATCGTCATTCAACATTTTTCATCATTCATAATAATCCAGTTCACGAAAACGCTATCACGACCCATTTCGTTTGGGTGAATTAATCCTGCCAACAAACGAATCCTGAGAGGAAACCATTGCATTGCCCCATAAAAACTGCAGAATAGATGTGCTCCTTTAGGATCTTTCAAGAGAATTCAGTGCGCTGTGGGCCTTCACAACTAATATAGCTTCATTCGTTTGTTAATTTTCACAGGCGATTTCAGTTTTTCCATGAGAGAACTAAATTATGAACGAACAATACTTGAAGATTTTGTACACTGTGCTATCAGGACTGCCTTTCATCATTGGATGTTAAAAGTAATTGTCATGGTACTTCCAATTCAGAAACCTAGTAACCCGATTGAACGGAAAGGGGATATACACGTCTAAATATGAATCAATGCTTTCAAATACATATCAGATTTACGTATACTTGTATAGTTTCTTTTATATAATTTCAAAATCATTGACAAATTACAAATCATAGAATATACACAGGAGTTTGAATAAAAATTTCATAATTAACGGTAATAACAAGTGTAAAAAGTCTAATTCCCTGACATGGAAAAACCGGGAACTTGTATAAATTACATTTTTGCTGATAAATTACATTTTTTACTGATCTTTATACGCTACCTGTCTCCGTGAATGCTGATTATACCTACAGGACTAAACATCCTGCATGAGTCGAAAAGAACGTACCTTTGTGCGGTAAGATGTGGAAAACCGTTCAAGAGAATAGAAGGAAAAGAGAAAAATATAATTTAACAGGAAAAAAATGAGTGAAGACCATCATCTAACCCTTACATATTAAATAATGTCTTTCAAAAAATGCTAAGTACAATGTATCTATTAGGATACACAGATTTTCTTTAGCTCTTATAAGAAATGCTTTTACTTCTTTCGTCAGAAGTAAATAGATACGGAGAGAGAGAGAGAGAGAGAGAGAGAGAGAGAGAGAGAGAGAGAGAGAGAGAGATACTTTTATTATCAAAAATACGGATAGAAGTTTGGATAGAGATAATATTGATACTTGTTCATCTAAAAGTCTATCTTTAATTTTTGAGAAAAAAATTCGAATGTTGCATGATCAAAATTATAAATGTATGAGCAGAAAACTAAAATCCACTAATATGAATGATAGCAAAAAATCATTTTAAATGTGTGAATCGAAGTCTGAGTATACGTACAGCGAACACATACTTATAGATGTATAATCCAACAACTAAGGAAAGAGAGTCGAATCTTTAAATATCTATGATACAAAGAGTATAAGATTATAGAGAAAAAAATCCCTGTTGATGTACGATCGCAAGTGTATTAGTGTAAACAATATAAATAAAATCCTTATATATGAATGATCCAAAAAGGGTAATAGTATGTGTATAAAGAGAAAGGGGTAGCTTACAATAGTAAGAATCGAAGTGTACGAATAAGAGCAGAAAGAAGAGAGATCTTATAAATGTATGATACAGTCTAAATGTATAAACAGATAAAGAAATTTATTTTTTAGTTGTATGATACGAAGAGTGCACATGAGAGCAGATACAGAATCCCTCAAATGTATGATCCATGAATGTAAAAGGATGAGTTAGTAGAGCAAAATAAAATAGATTTTGACAGCTCTATGGTCCTAAGCGTATGAGTAAAGATTAAAGTAACGCAAGATCCAAAGTTCATAGAATTACACTTTATTTATGAATTTGGGTTATATTCAGCACCCAAATTCAAATGTAGGGGTGGGGGAAACATGCAGTTCACACTGAGGGGAATGTGAAAAGGGGTTGGTGAGTAAGATGAAGGAAAGACAGCAGAAGAGGCTGTAAAGTAGAAAGATATCAATTAAGTGAATTAGGGGTCGAAGCAAAAACGTTGTCAAGATTCTGGGGGAAGTTTACTGGCTGCACTTTCCCCTTGGGAGAAAAGTGTACACGTGTGAGCAAATACATTAAAAAATTCATACATGTGATCTGAGTCTATATAAGTATTAGAAGAGAATTTTTAATATATGTACAATCTGAATTTAATAGATGTACAAAGTGAAATGTATTAGTAGGAGCATGTGTAGAAAAAAAAAAAACTTATAACTTTATGATCGTAAGTGTGTTAGCATTAACTTCGAGTGGACAAATCCTTATTGATGTATAATCCGGAGAGTTTTAATTATGAACAGAGGGAGAAACAATTCTTTTCATTAATTATCATCAGGAGTGTTTTAATTATGAGCAGATAGAGAAAAAGAAAAATATCCTTTAAGAAGAACGATCAGGTGCGGTCTTCAGTATGAGCAATTAGAAAAACCACTTAAAATGTAGGCTATAATCCAAAATGTATTATGATGCACAGATGTTTTATCTAAAGTGTATTGACATGGGGGGGGGGGGAATACGTGGGGAGAAAAAAAAAACATTATTATAATCGTAGCAGTATTAAGGGGGGGGGGAGAGAGAGAGAGAGAGAGAGAGAGAGAGAGAGAGAGAGAGAGAGAGAGAGAGAGAGAGAGAGAATCTCCTTACCTTGTGTGATCAGATATGCATATGTTTCAACAGCACTATTAATAAGGCATGAAGCATTTACTTCATGTAGACAAAAGGTTACAATGAACGTTCGCCTACTAATACCCAGGTATTCTAGGATCTAGGCATTCGCTTTGCAATGAACATTCCTTCACCTCCTACTGGACCAGAACAAAACATGGTCTCCTGTTCAAAATCTATTCAGCGTTTAGGAAAAAAATAGTTGGTCTGATCTGCGTTCAAAATACTTTTATTGTAAAGCAGCTACTTTGCTGTTTTATTGGATTTATCATTTTCTGCTTATATATGCAAGGGTATTAATTAGAGATCATTGACTTCTTTTCGTCGGTAGGTTTCCTATAATAACACCGTTCCAAAATCGATTCCTTTTCAATGGCTCTTTACGAAGTTATCAAATCTGTTCAATTTCTTTTCATTCAACATTGAAAATTACCTTGCACCAAGGCACTTGTAGCGTTTGCAGAATCGGCGCAATACAGCACAATATCATGATAGGTAGTTTAAATTTCTAACTTCAATACAAAAAAAAAAAAATTCTCAAAACATGACTTTAGGCCTTCCTTTGAATATTTCATACTGAACATACTAATAAGGGCGACTTAAGTTTCCTTTTCCTAATTTACTATTTGTATATATAAAAGCGACCACCGCTATTTTTGTTTTAGTAAAATATATACGTTATGGAAATATTTTGCATGATGTGTAACTTATTACATTGCAATAATCAATTGACTTCAATTTACACAAGGATGTACACCATATTCATTTCCTAAAATTAGAATTTTTATTTATTCATCACCTACATTCCCTATATGCAAAATACAGCAGAATCTAAAATTCTGATTATCAACGATGTCAATTTTGTAAATTGGGAAACAATGCAGATGCAACCTTCACGAATTACTTCATATACCATTAGACCGGGAGCATTAATATCATGAATACTTCACATTAACTTCTGATTTTTATAAAACACAGACACCCTACAAAGAAACATACATTTCACTAATCAATGTGTAACACAATTTAACTGATTTTTTTTTCCCAAGCGCTTAGATAACTAACCCTTTTGAGAATTCATCTTGCGACAACAAGGTCACGATATGAATCAATAGTTACACGGATTTCTCTCAAAGAAAACTAGGCAACAACATAGAAAACGTTACTTGACTTTAGGTGGCACTAGGCTATTTCATATGGATCTGCATAATTAAACATGAACAAAACACGACTCTCAAATTATTCGGAGTTATTTTTCTATCGATGCAACAATAATATATATACATTAAAAAAGACAATTCTAGATATACTGCTTTTAATGAAATAGTTTTGTGTAAGTCGAGTTTCCTTTGTTTCTCTGTCGAGTTTCCTTTAGCTACTTAACCTTTCCAGAAGTTAACCTTTAAGAATGATTGCTCAGATCGATTATTAGTAGGCATTACGTTCTTAACACCATATGGGTTAGTCAAAATGATAGGCAGATGATCTAAGTTTGCTGATACCAATGCGCTATTGGGTGTCAAATGCTGTAAACATATTCAAAACTAATTATCTTTATCTCTTATCTATAACATAAAACGTATTACTCTTTAGAACAGTATAACATTTCTGTCACAGTGTATGTACCATTTTTTTTTCTACTTCCGGCGAAGGACAAAAAAAAAAAAAAGTAATAAATAGCCTAGTTATCATCGTAACTTGTGCTTTTGAGCAAGTAGGCCTATTTCACATGCTTGACAATGATCAAAGCATCCAAAATCTGAGAGAGAGAGAGAGGAGAGAGAGAAGAGAGAGAGAGAGAGAGAGAGAGAGAGAGAGAGAGAGAGAGAGAGAGAATCCTATTATATATCATACAATAAACTAATGGAGAAGATAGAAAAATCCCCTTTAGTGCTATATGGCGGCAAACCCCATAAACTGGGGGAAGTGCTATGGTAGACAGATAGACAATAAACTAATTATCTTCATCATCTATCTATCTATCTATCTATATATATATATATATATATAATATATATATATATTTTATATATATATATATATATATATATATATATATAAAACTGCAACGAAAAAATCCCAAGAGAAAATCCCTAATGAATACACAATTAGTAAAATGGGCACCCGAGATAGGGTAACCTTGCATCGACTTTCATGAATTCTTCTTCTTTTCTTCTTTGTCTACATCTTTTCCCACTTCTATGTGGGGTCGATGTTTCTGGTCAGCTTTCTCTCCATCTACCTCTATACCTAAATAATACACAGAGTTTAAATTTTCATGGCAAACTAAATGAGATTGCCATTTTTCTTAAATGTTCCCTAAAGATAGTGGCAATAAAATGAAAATAAAGTAAAAGCGAATAAATTTTCAAAAATAAACAATAAAATCTTTCCAATAGTTGTGTGATAAAGGTAAATCCAAACAAACACATAACTACCAAAGACATAATGGTTACGATAAAAGAAGACGAAACAAATACAAAATCATCAGGATTCTCAAATTCTGCAGTGGCCACAACAACGGGTTCCATAAAAGAACTAGAACGCGCAATAAAAGATTAAAAACCTCAGCAAGTGCGATTAGTAGTTATCCTAGACCCCGCATGATTCACATTTCATCCTCTAAATACAAGAACGTGGGTGTTATTGTTACTCAGGATGCGCTACAGCATAACATTTTCTTCCATAAACAGAACAAGCTGCAATACACCAAGATTCTGGCCCACACAAGTCTCTTATCAAACCAGGTGTTCCGAGTAACATAAATGGAATAAAACAAGCGAAAATCAGTTCATTGTGTGAGTCATAATCCTGTCAACAGACACCTGGACGAATGGCCATAGGAGATGGGTGCGAGGAATAATGGCAAGGATATAGAATGATTGTGTGTGGGATAGTTGAAGGTGTTGAGCTATGATAGAAGTAGCGCTTGTAAACAGGGAGACTTTGAAGAAGAGTGAAAAAGAAAATTACGTTAATTTGAGAATTGTGTGGGTAAGATGAGTGTGAAAGAAGAAAAATATATAGTTTAGCGAGAGTATATAGTTGCAGAATAGTAAGGCAAGTAAAATAGAATATCTGAGGAGAGCCAGAATCTTTGGATGGCAATGTAATATAGATGGAGTGTTCCTGGAAAAAAAATAGTCTTGTGAAGATGCATTAGGAAGAGGCTTTGATAGTTGGATGTATATGAATCCAAAGAATCATACTCATAAATATACATGTAAAGAAGAAATGGTAAGATGAAGGGTTTCATAACATTACTATTAATTACAAGCTAGGCTATAACCCAGGTTATAAAAGCCAGACGCTGAGCCCAAGGCCTCCAACAGGGAAAAATAGCCCAGTGAGGAAAGGAAAAAAGAAAACAAATTACAAGAGAAGAATAAACAATCAAAATTAAATATTTCAAGAACAGTAACATCATTAAATTAGATCCAACACATAAACTTTAAACTTCTAAAAAACAAGAAAGAGAAATAATATAGAACAGCATATCCGAGTTTTACCCCTAAGCAAGAGAACTCTAATCCAAGACAGTAGAAGCCATGGCACAGAGTCTATGGCACAACCCAAAAACAATGGTTTTGATTTTAAAGTGTCCTTCTCCTAAAAGAGCTGCTTACCATAGCTAATGAGTAGCACACTGAACAATTGCACTGCAATATTTAACCACTTCAGCGAAGAATTGTTTGGTAACCTCAGCGAAGCGTGGTCAGGTGTATGACGACAGAGGAGGATGTTGTAAGAAAAAGGACTGACTATTCGGTGTACAGTATGTGGAGGCAAAGACAAAAAGAGCCGTAACCAGAGAGATGGATCCAATGTAGTACTGTCTAGCCCAGTTAAAGGGCCAAATAATTCTTCTATTCAACGGGTGGGATGGTGCCCTGGGCCAACCTACTACCTACCTACAAGAAAATTATGCAGTAGTACGGAGTTCATCGAAAAAAAAAGCAAGTTAATTGGTTGTCATGGTGAAAAGATTAATTGTTTGAATCGATTCTAAGAATTTTCGGTGTAAAAAATAAAAACAGAATGATTTAAGTTTTAATTTGAAATCTGGAAATTGAAATGTGGCTTTAAATATACTTTCCTTTTGAGAAGGATAGAAGAGGCTCTTTAGCTATGGTAAGCAGCTCTTCAAGAAGGGCACTCCAAAATCAAGCCATTGTTCTCTTGTATTGGGTAGTCCCCATGGCCTTCCACTGTCTTGGGTTAGAGTTCTCTTGCTTGAGGGTACACTCAGGCACACTACTCTATCTTCTCTTTCTTCCTCGTGTTTTTTCCAAGACTTTATAGTTTGATATATGAAAGATTTAATTTAATGTTGTTTACTATTCTTAAGATATCTAATTTTGATTGTCCATTGCTTCTCTTGTAGTCTGTTTCGACAGCGGGCTATTTTTACCTATTGCAGCCCTTAGGCTTATACCATCTTGCATTTCCGACTAGGGTTGTAGCTTATAATAATAATAATAATAACTAACAATAATAATAATAATAAAAATAATAATAATAAAATTTATAAGAAGAATGCTAAAAGAACACATATGGAGAAGGCATGAATTGTCAGTTAGGATATAAGACAAAGAGGAAGGGGGGGGGGGGGGAGGATAC
>NC_090726.1:145827729-145832729 GCF_036898095.1 Palaemon carinicauda | reverse complement strand
AAATTTTTAACACAAAAAAACAACTACCCGTTGCTCTTATATAATCCAAGTTTAGGGAGTTATTTTTCTTATATCAAAGTTTAACAGTTTAATGCAATAACCTACGCTCCTACTACAATTCCTTACATTATCGAAAAAAAAAAAAAAAGTTCAAATTTTCATCAGGGAGGGACACCAATGTATGTTCGACATTTTTGATAGGGGAAAATTTCTGATTTTTCTTTATTTTCTTTAAATCTATATTGCGGCCTTAATTGAAAATAAACATCAGAATAATTTATTATAGGGCTACCTTAAAGCACTCTTTACAGATATTAACTGTAAAATATCAGCTTTAAGAAGTGAGAACTACATTTTATGTAAGCACTAAAATTATAAATGAATGTACCCCATATTCAGAATTCTTTCTCTATTTTTCACTTCTAATATCTCTCTTCTTACCAACACAGAATATTGACTAAATTTAATTTAAGGCAACAAAGGTTTCCTGCTCAGACATCCAAATCTGAAAACTTTTCAAATAATCTAATTTACAATAGACAGATGATCACTAACATTACTTTATTGTTATTAATAAATTTGTTACATGATTCTTTGAAATGATTTTCCAAAAAAAAATCCTAGAAACCGAAAATATGGTATACATACTAATGATACTTTTTACTAAAATTCCGAATGCAATAAAATATGGGATTCAGGCTTAAAACCAAGAATTGGATATAAAGGGCAGTCAGTGATTCAGTTAATTTTTAAAGAATTACTGTGAAGTATGGACTAAAATAGATAAATACTATATCGAAGATATAAAAATTCAGTAAAGCATGATTAACTGTTACTGTATGTGAACACTTTAAGCATCGAGTCTGATATTAAACACTGTCATGAAAACCTAAGTCCCTTAAACATATATACAATTAGACTAAGAAATTGCTTAAGCATTAAAAGGACATACAAGGACCTAGAAAAATCTTATGAAAAATTTGGTAAAGACATTGTGGACGATGTTGAGGATAAATTTTATTGATGAAAGGACCTCAAGAACAACCATTTTTATTATTATTATCATGGAAATGAAGTGCTTGAAATTATGAATTGGATGTATTTATTAGAGCTATACTGTGTAGCCAACACTGAGGGATTCAAATTATGTAAGCAGGAGTGATTGATTTGGTGTAAAATTGGGTTGGAGCCAAAGATTTGCTACATCTCTATGGTTGTTCAATACTTGCAAGGTTAGAGAGGACAGCAGATTCAAGTACAAACTTGTGGGATAGGAAAGTTAGTCTTCAATAGCAAGCAGAAAGGTTGTGGTTTGTGGATGATACTACACTAATTGGGCTAAGGGAAGATGACCTACAGCAGCTGGTACAATTTTCCTTAAGTTTTAGCAAAAAGAGAATGTTGAGAGTAAATGTAAGAGAAGGTAATAATAAAAAATATAAAAAGATAAAATTAGCGTAATAAATGTTAGTATAGATAGTGGAAGAATGGAAGTGGTCGAGATGTAAAAGAATCTTGGACTAAATATAATAGATGAATAGGAGAATCAAAAGAGTTAGGTGGCCAGATTTGTCCAAAAGATTGGCATGGTACTCAAATTGCCCGTGATTGTTAAGGTTGGAATATAGGATGGGATCGTCGAGCCAATTTTTATTTTGGACGTTGAGTGCAAATGCAAGTAAAAACGAAGTCAGTAAGGTGAACTGTTTATGTAACATGAGTGGTGTAAGGATTGTGGTGGCCGATGTGGTAATGTCCCTGACTGGTGAACGCAAGACTGGGGTTCGAATCCCACTCAGACTCTTTAGTTTCTTTGGTCGCTGCAACCTTACCATCATTGTGAGTTAAGGATGAGGGGGGTTAGGGGGAGCCTATAGGTCTATCTGCTTAGTCATCAGCAGCCATTACCTGGTCCCCCTTGGTCCTACCTTGGGTGGAGAGGGGGGATTGAGCGCTGATCATATGTGTACTGTATATGGTCAGTCTCTAAGACAATGTCCTGCTTGCTAGGGCAATGTCACTGTCCCTTGCCTCTGGCATTCAGGAGCGGCCTTTAAACATTTAAAAATTTAAGAGGAGCTAAATATTGGGAGAATTATGGCGATTCATACAAAGAATTGGTATTAAGATAACTTAGAGAAGGCGAAAGGATTTTGAGGTGGTTTAGAAATGTAGAAAGTATAGACAACAGATGTATAAAGTGACTAATGTAGATTTAACTGCCAAGGGGTTCATAGGTAGTTAAAGAATTATGAGGTTGTGATTAATCTAAGTTATATATGCATATGTATATGCATATGTATATGAATATATATACATATACATTTATGTATACATGTATACATACATAAATACATAATAGCACATATACATATATACACACATACATACATACATACATATATATATATGTATATGTAAATATCACCCACGAATGGCATTTAATACCGAATTCTATCTTGGGAATATATATCCACTTGGAATTCATTTTATGGTAACAGCTCTAGCTCAGTCGGCATGGTCACTGCAGGCATAGTCTCCAGCCGAACAGGTGGTGGTTCGAATCCCCACCCGGCCAGAAGCTGTTACCATAAAATGAATTCCAAGTGGATATATATTCCCAAGATAGAATTCGGTATTAAATGCCATTCGTGGGTGATATTTACATTAATTAAAATCACGTGTGCTTGTGATATATGTTCATATATATGTATATATATGTAGAGTATATATATATAAATTTATATATATATATACATATATATATATATATATATATATTTGTATATGTATGTATATATATATATATATATATATATGTTAGAGCGCATAAGTGTATTATTAATTTGAATAGGATCTAGTATCGCTCTAAATTGTTCCTTGTTCATAGCCCATATTTCCAGTGCAGCGAAACCATTTCAACTCCCCAGGGCAGTATTGACAACTAAACCTAAAATAAACGAGCCAATTATTTGGGTAAAGCGTATTGTTTCAAGCAATAAAACACCCTATAACAGAAGTAATGACTCCTGTTAATTATCTTTACCGTCCATGCTTACCTTCGTCAGCAAGAGATGACTAGCATTACGTGGTGAGAGAGGGGTAATGGGGTGGTATTTAGAGAAATGAAATACAAGATCGCACATATCACAGGAAATGACGAGATGGAAATGCTCATCTTACCCTGGTTGAGTGAAAAAATATAGATAAATGTATCTGGCGTTGTACCTCGATGGCCAATCAACATCGAGAACTCTTGTTAATCATTAATTGATAGAAAGGACCACAATACACTACGGCTCTTGAGGCTTCAAAAAGGGGATGATAAAGTGTTTTCACTTTCCAAGCTGTTAAACAAGCAACAGGTTTAAAGACTTAATTAGTGTGGGAAGGATTTTTTTATATTGATTTTGAGGTAAAAAATAGCCTGGTGTATAAGCAAACGTGTACTACTATTTTTATAAAACTCAATGGGAGGGGACCCTAACACCTTTACTTATATGAGGCATGAAGAATATCATCGTCATTATCTCCTCCTACGCCTATTGACGCAAAGGGCCTCCGTTAGAGTTCGCCAGTCGTCTCTCTCTTGAGCTATTAATTCAATACTTCTCCATTCATCATCTACTCCGCGCTTCATAGATCTCAATAAAAAGAAAGAAAAAAAAAAAGGAAGGAAGGGAGGAAGGTACTTAGACCACTAAATCCAAAGTAATCTTACGGGGGATAAATTTGCAAACAAAATAACGAAAATTACATCGCAAATGATATCATTAGGTTTGATAACTTTGTGAGCGTGAACCAAATAATTAGTACACATTTCTGAAAGTTGATGAAAAATTACTGATATGGTGACTTAGATCCTTGTCGGTCATCTTTTTATTGGGAACCAAATTTATTTCTTAAAAATAAAGTACTTAAACTAAATCTTACATCCCTTCAGTAACCAGTGGAGAAAATTTGATACACTGGTATGAAAATAGGAATTCAATGAAAAAAAAAAATTCATGGGGACCAGCTTATCATCGATATACAGCAGACCATACTCGGCAGGGCTTAAAATATCGCAGGTCCTTTGAAAAACAGTAACCAATTTACGAACAATTTGAAGATACTCTAAAATAAGACACTAGAATATGCAAATTAATCTGAATTATGAAGTCATTTATACGAAGCAAGAATGCTAACATTGGTGCGACTGTGAAAAATAATTCAGTGGGCTTGAAACGAGTTACGAAGCTAGCATATGATGGAAAAAATGAATACAGTTACAAGAACTTTTAACTGTATTTTGGTTCCTAAGGTTTATGTTAATTTTTATTTTAATCCAGATGTTTTCTTCCATGGCGATATTTGATATATATAGTAAACTTCCCATGGCGGGACATTCCAGAACTTGCAATATCATATCGAAATTAAAATCAAATTCCCCTTAATAGTATTCAAGCAGTAACTTTTAACTATGAACAGGAGCTTGGACTTTAAAAGACGTACAATTTCAAGTATAAAACCCTTTTCAAACAAATATCAGTCACAATCGTTGTGAAGTATAAGATATACAACATCTATACAAGTCAAATTCAGATTAATATTGGATTTTTCTAGCATGTGAAGATAGATATAACTGTCTGGTATAAAATCTATAAACATAAAAACAAGTAAAGAAGAAATATAATATTTTAGGACACTCACTGAAGAACGAAAATCAGTAGAAAATAAAATATAAAATAAATCCCGATATAAGAATGTATGATGCCAATGTAGCAAGTATCACTACTAGAATATAAGATGCCAATGTAGCCAAGTATCATTTGTTATTGGTAATGAATAAATGAACAGTGACTGTTTGCAGATCTCTGGAATAAGAGTATCTATATAGCAACTTATAACTGCAAGGTTCCTGTCAGCAAGCACCTCTCTTTTAAAGCATTCAGGAGTTGTGAAAATATTCAAGAAGAAACACCCTTATATTATTAACAACTTAGATTGCAAATTTGTCT
>NC_090726.1:145722729-145820229 GCF_036898095.1 Palaemon carinicauda | reverse complement strand
CGATGGGGGAGTGCCGCGCCCCCGCAGACGATGGGGGAGTGTCGTGCCCCCGCAGACAACGGGGGAGTGTCGCGCCCCCGCAGACGACGGGGGAGTGACCCGCCCCCGCAGACGACGGGGGAGTGCCGCGCCCCCGAAGACGACGGGGGAGTGCCGCGCCCCCGCAGACGACGGGGGTTGCCGCGCCCCCGCAGACGACGGGGGTGTGCCGCGCCCCCGCAGACGACGGGGGAGTGCCGCGCCCTTGCAGACGACTGGAGAGCGCCCAGTCCCTGCAGACGACTGGAGAGTGCCCAGTCCCTGCAGACGACTGGAGAGCGCCCAGTCCCTGTAGACGACTGGAGAGCGCCCAGTCCCTGTAGACGACTGGAGAGTGCCCAGTCCCTGTAGACGAATGGAGAGTGCCCAGTGCCTACAGATGACAAATGAGTCCCTAGTCTCTTGCAGACAGGAGAGCTTGCTGTATACGACTGGAGAGTTCCCTTCCGCTGTCGACGACTGGAGAGTTCCCTTCCGCTGTCGACGACTGGAGAGTTCCCTTCCGCTGTCGGCGACTGGAGAGTTCCCTTCCGCTGTCGACGACTGGAGAGTTCCCTTCCGCTGTCGACGACTGGAGAGTTCCCTTCCGCTGTCGACGACTGGAGAGTTCCCTTCCGCTGTCGACGACTGGAGAGTTCCCTTCCGCTGTCGACGACTGGAGAGTTCCCTTCCGCTGTCGACGACTGGAGAGTTCCCTTCCGCTGTCGACGACTGGAGAGTTCCATTCCAGTGTCGACGACTGGAGAGTTCCCTTCCAGTGTCGACGACTGGAGAGTTCCCCTCCGCTGTCGACGACTGGAGAGTTCCCCTCCGCTGTCGAAGACTGGAGAGTTCCCTTCCGCTGTCGACGACTGGAGAGTTCCCGTTTGCTGTAGACTGGAGAGTTCCCGTTTGCTGAAGACGACTGAAGAGTTCCCGTTTGCTGCAGACGACTGGAGAGTTCCCGTTTGCTGCAGACGACTGGAGAGTTCCCGTTTGCTGCAGACGACTGGAGAGTTCTCGTTTGCTGCAGCCGACTGGGGAGTTCCCGTTTGCTGTAGCAGTCCGTTTGCCCCTTCCGCTGTCGACGACTGGAGAGTTCCCTTCTGCTGTCGACGACTGGAGATTTCCCTTCCGCTGTCGACGACTGGAGAGTTCCCGTTTGCTGTAGACGACTGGAGAGTTCCCTTCCGCTGTCGACGACTGGAGAGTTCCCTTCCGCTGTCGACGACTGGAGAGTTCCCTTCCGCTGCAGCCGACTGGAGAGTTCCCTTCCGCTGCAGACGACTGGAGAGTTCCCGTTTGCTGCAGACGACGGGAGAGTTCCCGTTTGCTGCAGCCGACTGGAGAGTTCCCGTTTGCTGCAGACGACTGGAGAGTTCCCGTTTGCTGCAGACGACTGGAGAGTTCCCGTTTGCTGCAGACGACTGGAGAGTTCCCGTTTGCTGCAGACGACTGGAGAGTTCCCGTTAGACGACTGGAGAGTTTCCATTAGATGACTGGAGAGTTCCCGTTTGCTTTAGACAACTGGAGAGTTCCCGTTTGCTTTAGACAACTGGAGAGTTCCTGTTTGCTTTAGACAACTGGAGAGAGTTCCCAGTCGCTTCAAATGATAAGGTTCCCAATCACAGTAACCACAGTAACCGATCTTGAGTTTTGAGATCATGGCGCCAAGGCCGATCCCACAGGAAAAGGCCAATTATGGAGCATATGTGAGGCAATCTGTCTTTCAGGAGGCGAACATAATTGGAACATTCCTTTAAGGTGAAACATGAAAGGGCTGGGCACAAGGAAACATCATACTCGTGCTGGTACAATCTCGTAACCTATACACCCGATGAGAACTGTCACTCGTACACATGATGAGAACGGTCTTACATTTCTCCTCCATTGTATTATGTAATGGATGAACAAGGAAAAAGCAGGTACCAAGAGTTCCGAGACCCAATGTCACTCAAAAATATATTTGAAATGTCCGATCATGTAATGTTAAGCAAGCACCATGATCACAAACCTCATTATCAAATGTATTCTTGGGGGAAAAAAAAAATGTCCAGTATGAAAGCGAAAGAATGTACTTTACATACAACTCCCTCGGGTTGGTAAGGGGTCTTTTTTCTTCATCGGGTAAACGCAAGCTTGATCTCGTACAAGGCTAAAAGCTAGCAACAGGCTTGTGAGCACTTATATCCTGTACTGCTCACTGCTGGGTACGCTCTTAGTATGAACCAATTAGTGTTGGGTTTGGGCATGATTTTTGTATGTACCACCATCACGCACTCTAACATCATTGGAGACATGTAGCTACGTTGATCAGACCATTTTAGACGATGCCTTGTACTTCCAATATAGCGGAAGATTTTGACTGAGGCACTGCATTTGATTTGAAACTGACAACAGTTGACAAGCAGCGCATACAGATGTCTGTCCCCAAAGGAACACTCACTCTCCCTAAAGCTAAAGGTTACTCATGCAGGAAAGAAGGGGAAGGGCGAGGCCCTTACTCCTACCAGCACTATGCACGCTTGTTCTTGAGAGAGAGCACAGGTAGCCAGTGTGTTAGCACTTGCATCACATAGGGGGGGGGGGTGATCCCAGTAAGTATTTTCACCTCGCAAAATTCACTAGCAAACAAAGAATTATCAATCTGCCTTACTAGATGAGAAATGTAAGCTTTCATTAGATGAACATAGCTCTCTAAATGAGCACAAGCAAATAGTAAATTGTTCTCGATCTGGAGATTATGTGTCAGGAATAGAGCTCAATTGAGCACAAAGATTTGCGACACCAAGATCTGATGAGAATGTAAACACATAGGGAAGCGTATAAGTGGGGTAGTATTCAAAGATCGCGTGCCAACAGGCAAACGTGCTTGTGGGCCTTGTGGGCAAATAGATAGGAACACAGAAGCATGTGAATTCTCCAAGTCCTATGAATGAGCGAGAATAGACAGGCACCGGCCCTGTTTGAGTCATGAGCAAGCATGGTAAAGATTCAAGTCCAACGAATGAGAGTGCTAGTACGAACAGGTAAAGTAGCGCCATGATAGGGGTGAGCTCTTGCGAGCAGGGTAGGTAAAACTGCCGCAGATGCAGGCAATCCCACGCGTGTAAGCTGTCGTTCCTGTAGATGCGCACACTCGCAAGCTTTAAGAGTGAACGATCATGGGCAGCTGAGGTTACAGGAGCTTGTGATCAGATGCAGTGGCACATGAATAGGAGCATGCGATTACAAACAGGAAGGGTATTGCGCCTGTAAGAGCAAGTGATAAAAAAAAAAGCGAGATGGCAGCCCTGGAGAAACACCAGAACATAGATGGCAGCCCTGGAGAAACACCAGAACACGAACAGGCGAGATGGGAGATCATGAACAGGTGAAATGGCACTCCTGTAGGAGAGCACAATCATGAACAAATGAGGAGTTAACTTTGTAGCACGCGAGTACATAATAGCATGCTAAAGCCTGCTTTTCACAAATAGGTGAAACGGCGCTCTCATAGGAGAGCTTGATCGCAAACAGATGAGGAGGTGCTAGCATATAGTAGTGTGCTAATGGATGCATGCAAGGTAGTGCATAATATTGTCGTCTCTTACTTCATCCTTATGAAGGATTTGTTGAGGTGGCACTAAGATATAGTAGTGCACTAATGAATGCGTGCAAAGTAGGGAGTAATCTTGCTATCTCTTTCTTCGTCCTTATGAAGGATTTGGCAACACTGTCACTCAAACAGGAAGAAAAACAGTAGGAGTCACTTTTATGTAACCCTTATCGATCGGACTTGAAAGACTAATCATCAAAAAGGGGGAAAAGAAGTCACTTTGCTAGAAGTCTGATGAATGCTTGGATCAGCTTTTGTCGCTAAGAGATGAGGGTGCGACAGATATAAAGGAATAACTTGAAGTTGTTCTTATATTAAAGGTATGCAACAACGATTAATTCTTGAGTTATGATGTCATTGTCATCACTGCTAAACAATAGCGAGGAATAAACAGCAACAGGAATTCTGTTAACAAACCAAATGTGTATATTGTATTGCCAGGTTACACAGAAAATTTTAGCACCATAGCAGTTATTGGGAATACTGCAAAACCTTTCATCTTCCTTAAATTCCCTTGTACATAATGAACTGATAAACTAGAATAAAAACAAAATTAAAATTAAAACAACTTGTTGACGGTGTCCGGAGCAAGTCTGCATTTTCTGGCAGTTGAACACAGAGTGGCTATTCAGTGTATTGGCTGGGAGGTAGGAAAGCCAGTAACTACAGATACCTTGTGAGTAAGTTCTAATATCACAATTTCCAGCCAAGCTGAAAGAATACTGTAGTCCTATTAAAGAATGAGTACCTGTATTCGTGCAGGAAGAATTAAACATTAACTTTCTACTATTTAATCAGTTTCAGTGTTTTGTCCTGAGGCTTGACACCCTTTTTGGTGATGATTTTTGGCATGTTCGAGTGAAATAACTAATTAAAGGCTGCTCACACTGTTAATTCATTAAAAGCAAGTGTAAGGTTATGAGGGTAAATGGAAATAAGAATGATGAAGTAATGATGGAGGAAGGATGGTAGAAATTGATTTTCACTTGTAGGCCTATTTTGCAGTACTGTACATGAAAAGAATGATAGTTAATTGATAAAAGGGTAAATCACAACAGGTGAAGCAAGTGCGTTAGCAGATTACATTGTATGACATGACTCACATACTGTTGAATGAAAAAAACAAAAAATACTGAAGATGTTCATATAAAAAAATTGAAAGTAATTTGTATTTTTTCTAACGATGCAAACCTTGAGCTCTCTATAGGGATAAGGCTTTTGGTCAAGGTGGAAACTAGCAACAAGACTTTCAGCAGGATATAACTACCCACCGCTAGTTAGCAGGGAGTCAACAGGCCACCCCACTCACACATTCACTTATGATATATTGTCACTTGATTGCAGACAGGACTTACAGAGGGATATGTGACGGCGAGACGAATCTGAATGTTATTTGTACCAACACTCAATAACAACCCTTTTGCTCTTTATAGGGAAGACTCAACCTTAGGTGGGTGGAGTCCTTAACAAAATGGCTGGCTTTTGCCCTGGGGTGTGACTCCATGCTTTGCACGAGCTTACCAAAGGAATATCCTGTCACCTTGCTAAATTCTCAAGTATGTGCGAGTTAACAGCCAGAGAAATCCATGTGATTGTGTGAGAACTAAGCATTGTGACTTATCCAGGTAAGAATTCTTTGAGTCGAAAACTCTGCTGACTTGACCTTGGACACTGCCAGACTCCTAACTCGCTCGGCGGATGGGGATGTAACAAATACAGTACGTGTAACGTATATCAGGTTGCACAATGGTTCAAACCTGCATACAGAGGAGGCCAGTTTGCAGTGTACCAAAAGTGCTGTACCCTAAGAGAGGGGAAGAATAAAGAGGGCAGTCACTAGATCATTCATCCCAAACTAATCCTGGGTTATGTCTGCCCTCAACCAACTGCTACTTGGCCCATAAGGGAGTTTGAGGTGTTTAGACCACATGTTGTGCAGCCACTACAGGGCCAATGGAAAAAGTGTCGAGGTACCTGTGGGTTACGGCTATGAAGGTCGATCGATGCTTCCAAACATGACAAATTCGGAGATAATTTGTATTTTTCCTAACCATACAAACCTTAGCTATTTACATGGGTATTACTTTTGGCGTGGCTGAAATGACGAGCCATTACATTTTTAACGAGGGTTTACTACCCCCTCGCTAGTTAGCGAGGGGGTAGGGGAGGGGTAGCTAGCTACCCCTCCCCCCTCACACACCGGTGAACTGATTCACTTCGCTTAGAGATAGGACTTCACGGGGGACAGGGCTGGCAGGCAAGTATGTGTAAATAGCTAAGGTTTGTATGGTTAGGAAAAATACAAATGATCTCCGAATTTGTCATTTGTTCCGTAACCGAAATACAAACCACGCTATTTACATGGGGTGACTCAATCCTTAGGTAGGGTGGTAAGTTCCAGCCTTACTGGCTTTGGCTTTGCCCGGGGACTCAGGATCCGAGTGTGTAGCACTCGAGATAAGGAGTCCTTGCACCTCGCAAGTTCCTTGCTCCGCAAGGAACGTACGGCCTACATAAGCTAGTGTGTGAAGAAAAGAAGTGTCTCGTCCTAGGAAGTTGACCTGAAGTCCTTTAGATGGAAATCTAGGCTAGGACGTTCCCAATACCACCTCATCAGGGTCGGGGGACGCGACAGTATTATATTAATACTCGGAACACAAGGAAGCATGGTTTACCTGCAGTGGTTTGAGGTCGGCTGCGCAGAGAACCCAGGATGCTGCTTTCCCCAAGAGAGGGGAGGATGAAGAAAATAGTAAGGGCCGGACATACTTTTTCATTCATGCAGACTAAAACCGGGTAACAATGCCCTCAATCTTCTGCTACTTGTCCATTAAGGAGCCTGAGGTTAGGCCAGCTGTTGTGCAGCCACCACAGGGCCGATAGAGAACGTATCGAGCCTCCTGTGGGTCACGTCCTGCAGGAAGTGGGCTGTGAAGGTCGTTTGACGCTTCCAGACCCCAGCTTGTAGAACCTGCGTCAGTGAGAAATTTCTCTTGAATGCCAGGGACGAAGCGATGCCTCTGACATAGTGTGCTCTCAGGTGATGTGACGGAGGAGGGTCTGGATTCAGGGAATGGTGGATAACCCTGCGAATCCAAGCTGAGATGGTGTTCTTAGTGACCCTCCTCTTCGTCCTCCCTGTGCTCACAAACAGGGCTTGCACTTGAGGACGAACTGCAGCTGTTCTCTTCAGATAGAGCCTCAGACTCCTTACTGGGCACAGTAGGAGATGGTCTGGGTCATCTGTTACAGAACGGAGACTCGAAATCCTGAAGGCGTCGAACCGTGGGTCCGGAACTCCAGGATTCTGAGTCTTAGCAACAAACTCAGGGACGAACCCGAACGTTACCTCCCCCCATCCCCTTGAATGGGCGACGTCGTACGAGAGACCATGAAGTTCACCGACTCGCTTGGCCGAGGCCAAAGCAAGCAGGAACACCGTCTTCCAAGTCAGGTGACGATCAGAAGCCTGGAGTAATGGTTCAAACGGAGGTCTCTTAAGAGACCTGAGGACACGAACCACGTTCCATGGAGGGGGTCTCACTTCCGACTGAAGGCAGGTAAGCTCGTAGCTTCGTATGAGTGGGGAAAGTTCCAGCGAGGAGGAAATGTCCATTCCTTTCAGCCTGAAGGCCAGGCTTAAGGTTGAGCGATAGCCTTTCACCGCCGAGACCGAAAGGCGCATTTCTTCCCGCAAATACACAAGAAACTCCGCTATTGCTGGAATAGTGACATCGAAGGGAGAGATACCCCTTCCACGACACCAACCACAGAAGACTCTCCACTTCGCCTGGTAGACCCCTGCAGATGACTTTCGCAGGTGTCGAGACATCCTCTCCGCAACTTGTTGCGAAAAGCCTCTCTCTCTGAGGAGATGCTGGATAGTCTCCAGGCGTGAAGCCGAAGCGATGCTACGGCTTTGTGGAAGATGTTGCAGTGTGGTTGCTTGAGTAGCTCGTGTCGTGGAGGAAGCTCTCTCGGGAGTTCCGTCAGGAGCTGCAGAAGGTCCGGGAACCACTCTGCATGATTCTATAGCAGAGCTATTAGGGTCATCGACAGGTTGACCAATAGTCTGGTCTTGTTGAGCACCCTTCTCATCAGACAGAACGGTGGGAAGGCGTAGACGTCGATGTTGTCCCACCATTGTTGGAAGGCATCTTGCCAGAGTGCCTTGGGGTCCGGGACTGGTAGCTGTTGTGAAAAGGTACCTCCTTGCTTGTTGATGTAAGCCACCACCGTGGTGTTTTCGCTCATCACCACCACGGAGTGGCCCGCCAGGATCCGTTAGAACTGTTGAAGTGCCAGATATACGGCCTTCATTTCTAGCAGATTTATGTGGAGGCACTTTTCTGATTCTAACCATAGGCCTGAGATCCTGTGGTTCAGAACGTGGGCCCCCCACCCTTCTTTTGAAGCGTCCGAGAACAGCATCAAATCCGGGGGGAGGACGAGATGATCCACTCCCTTTCGAAGGTTTTCGTCCGTCACCCACCACTGAAGTCCCATAGGGACGAGGATATCCGGGGAATCGTGGCCTTGATTCCACCGGGACTTGAGCCGCCATTGCAGGGATCTCATCCTGAGGCAGCCGTTTGGAACCAGACGGGCTAGGGAGGAAAGGTGACCTAGGAGACGTAACCACGATTGGGCTGGAAGCTCTTCTCGTCTGAGGAAAGGATCTGCGACCCTCCTCAGCCTTGCTATCCTGTCGTCTGATGGAAAGGCTTTGTGGAGATTGGTGTCCAATATCATGCCTAGATATACCAGTCGTTGAGATGGAAGCAGAGAAGACTTCTCGAGATTTACCATGATCCCTAGATCTTGGCAAAGTCCCAGAAGCTTGTCTCAGTGTCGAAGAAGGGTCGACTCCGAGTCTGCCAGGATCAGCCAGTCGTCCAGATAACGGAGGAGACGAATGCCGATCCTGTGTGCCCACGAAGATATCAGGGTAAACACTGGTGAAAACCTGTGGTGCTGTGGAGAGACCGAAACACAGCACCTTGAACTGGTAGATCTTGTTGTCTAGGCTGAATCTCAAGTACTTCCTGGAAGACGGATGGATTGGGATCTGGAAGTACGTGTCCTTCAGATCCAGTGTACATATAAAGTCTTGTGGTCTCACTGCAAGTCTGACCATGTCTGCTGTCTCCATGCTGAACGGAGTTTGTTTGACAAACTTGTTCAGGGCTGAGAGGTCGATGACGGGTCTCCAGCCTCCAGACGCCTTTTTTACAAGAAAGAGTCGACTGAAGAAGCCTGGGGAGCCGTCGATGACCTCCTGGAGAGCATCCTTCTTGAGCATGGTCTCAATTTCTGCCCGAAGGGATAGCCCCTTTACCGATCCCATGGCATAGGAGGTCAACGACACTGGATTCGCTGTCAGGGGAGGAAAAGATGTCGTGAACGGGACGTGATATCCCTGACGGATCACGGAGATCGTCCAGGCATCCCCCCACTGGTGGACATGCAGTCTGCAGGGGGATTGCCAATCCTAGCGTTTGTGGCCTCGGCCGCTCCCTCTAGGATTTTAGCCTCCCCTGGAGGACTTTCCACCCTTCTTGTCCTTGACAGGAAAGGGCTGCTGTTTGGACACTTTCGTCTTTGCTGCCGGCGCCAGTTTCGTCAACTTGGACTGGCAAGGTTGTTGGGGTGCTGGAGGTTTGTAGGGCTTAGATGTAAGAGCCCTTTGGAGGAGAGAATCGTGGTTCGATTTCCTCCACCTCTCAGCTGCCTGTTCCACATCCTTGGGCTCAAACAGGCTCTTTCCAAGGATGGAAGAGTGTCTGAGCTTGCAGACATTCACGGCTGGGACCTTCGCGTGGAACCTCTCGGTCACCGCATCACGTCGTTTCAAGATCGACTTTGCCCACAAGTTCGAAACTTGGTGAGCCAGAAACTCGATGGTACGTGTGCCCGAGAGGAGGAAGTTCTCCAGGGCCTTCCTGCTTGGAAAGATCCTTGGAATGCAACAGGATGCCCAGAGACCCTAGCCAGACATCCAGCCACGAAGTGGCCTGCATGGCACACTTTGCGACTTCCTCCTGACTCAAGATCTCCGTTGCCGAGAATATCACCTGCCGGTTGGAGTGTCTCTCAAGAGAGACTCCCCTGGTAAGCTCTTCCACGGAGTGGTGGAGTGGGAGAGCTAAACAAGGCTCCTCCATGATCTCGAAGTACCTCCTCTGTTGGACACGAGGAGGTGGGAGGAGCTTGTTACCAGCAGAGGAACGGCTGGAAGAGGCGAGTTCCGCGAGCTGGCCCTCAACCTTATCTCTGGCACTCTTCACCCCTTGGGACCAAGGCAGAGCCGCGCTGGCCTTAAGAGGGTTTTTGAGTGCCGTAGACTTGGTCCAGGACCGTATCCTTGCCTTCACGAGGGGCGGTCTCGGGGTTCTTGAACTTGTTGAGATGCCTCATCTAAGTCAGGACCTGCCAGAAGGCATGCTCTAAATCATGCTGCTCTCCTCCTGGTGAGTTGGCAGCAGTCTCCTGTCCCCAGCTGCTCTACTTGGGGGGACACGTGGACGTTCTTCCTGGGGTCTCGCTGGCTCTGGTCGAATCCTTGAAGAAGACTTCGGTACGGTCTTCGAGTCCTTCGGTTCCCTTCTAGGAGGGATGCAGGACTCCAGCAAAGACGCCTGAGGACTCTTCTCCGCCCAAGTACCACCCTGTAAGGGTTGTTAACCATCTAACCACGCAACCACCACAAGGCAGTTGCTGCGATTTTCGATTATATTCTGCCGCAGTCGGAGACTCAGCTATATATATATAACTGCCAGGTAAGTACTATTCATAAAACTATAGTTTTATCCTCAAAACGAGGTTAAAAAAAACAAAAGGTTGACAGTGTCTGAAAAACATCTCCACTGAGTCTGCTACAATTTAACCCCTTGTCTAAGGGTTTATACAAAGAGGGCGGCCTGCACTGGTATTGACAACGGGTGAAACTGGAGTGAACATTCTTGTGAACACTTGAGGTGTTAAGCATAGACAGGAGCCTCGCACCTTATGCTGGCAAATAAAATCTGAAAGAAGGACTATAGGTATATCCTTGAAAGATAACCTTCAGTGATAACCAGTGGTCAAAGTCACTGAATGTCGAGTCAACGGAAGGGGAAAAGAAGAGGGATGTGTCACCTCACACTGAGGATTAGGACCGTCCAAGGATCAGAACCTAGGGTTTTCTATGATCCCCTACTTCTGTGGCAACCTCTCCAGGTAAGATGGGGGAGAGATGCCCTACCATTGATTTCCCTCCCTGAGGCGCGATACAGCATGCTGTAACTCGATGAAAAAGGGAGACAAGTTGTATCGGTAGGTTCTGTCTGATGGTAGGTATCCCATGCTACTCCTCATGGGAGTGCATTCGCCCAGGAGGGTAGCGCATGCAACTGGCAAAGCGAAAAGCCTTTGTCAGCAATATTAGCTTGCTTACCTGCATGCAGGTGTGTAAAATGATATTTTCATATCAAAATAAATTTTTAAACATTCCCGGTGTATATATATATAGCTAACGTCTCCGACGTCCGGCAGAAAATTCAAAACTCGCAGGCAATTGAAGATTGGGTGGCTAGGTGTACTACTAGCGCCACCACTCGCTCAGGTCTTCTCTGCCCATAGGTCTCTAGAGGGGCGGAAGGGAGGGAGTTTAATTATATGTATCCACCGGGTAAGGATGTTCAAAAATTTATTTTAATATGAAAATATCATTTTTAAACATTTAACTTAGCCGGTGCATTTATATATAGCTGATTGACACCCTTGGTGGAGGGTAAGAGACCAGCAGTAAACAACATAGGAATATAACTCAAGAGTTTTGATAAAAACAAACTTAAGGGTTCGTACCTGATAAGGAAGCTGACTTTTATGATTCTCTGCCTCATTAGTCCGCTATCCTTATGAAGCCCAGCGATCCCCTCAGGGGGCTGAAAGACCTCTGGGAGCTGTCATATCTGGGGTGAACACCCCTATGACAGGACCTCAACCAATACCCTTGATCTGGGTGCTCTCAAGAAACACGTGTCACCACCCGCTAAAATCAAATGATTGCGAAAGACTGTCCCAGTCTCCACATACAACCAAAAAGACAATAGTTTCAAGAGACGAAAAAAGGTATAAGGATAAGGGGAATGTAGTGGTAGAACCTCCACCCACTACTGCACTCGCTGCTACGAATGGTCCCAAAGTGTAGCAGTCCTCATAAAGAGTCTGGACATTCTTTAAATAATGTGAAGTGAACACAGATTTACTCCTCCAGTAGGTTGCGTCCATAATGCTTCATAGGGATCGATTTTGCTTGAAAGCCACTGAAGTTGCCACAGCTCTGACTTCATGTGTTCTTACTTTCAGCAATCTAAGGTCAGCCTCACCGCAGTGAGCGTGAGCCTCTCTAATCAAGAACCTGACAAAATACGATAAGGCATTCTTTGACATCGGTAAGGAGGGCTTCTTGACTGAACACCATAAGGCTTCAGACTCGCCTCATAAATTTTTGGTTCTGTCTAGGTAAAATTTAAGTGCTCTCACAGGGCACAGGACCTTCTCTATCTCGTCACCAACCACATCTGACAGGTTGGGAATCTCAAAAGATTTCGGCCATGGATGGGAAGGACGCTCATTCTTGGCCAAGAAACCAAGTTGCAAGGAGCATACTGCCTTTCCAGTACAGAAGCCGACGTTCTTACTGAAGGCATGAACCTCACTAACTCTCTTTGCATTTGCTAGACTCACTTGAAAAAGTGTCTTTAAGGTGAGATCTTTCAAAGAGGCTAAGTGTAAAGGTTCAAATTTCTCAGACATAAGAAATTTCAGGACAACATCCAGATTCCAAGCTGGTGTCACTATCCGATGCTCCTTGGAAGTCTCGAAAGATTTGAGAAGATCTTGAAGGTCTTTATTGTTAGAGAGGTCTAGGTTCCTGTGCCTGAAAACCGCAGCCAACATGCTCCTGTAACCTTTAATGGTAGAGGAGGAAAAGTTACGTTCACTCCTAAGGTGTAGCAGGAAGTCAGCGATTTGGGATATAGAGGTATTGGACGAGGAAATTGAGGTGACTTTGCACCAATCTCGAAACACCTCCCATTTGGACTGGTAGATCCTGATGGTAGAGGATCTCCTTGCTCTGGCAATCGCTCTAGCTGCCTCCTTCGAAAAACCTCGAGCTCTAAGAGAGTCTCTCGATAGTCTGAAGGCAGTTAGACAAAGAGCATGGAGGTTTTGATGGAACCTTTTCATGTGCGTTTGCTGGAGCAGATCTAACCGCATTGGCAGGCTTCTTGGTATGTCCACCATCCATTGATGTACCTCGGTGAACCATTCTCTTGATGGCCAGAGGGGAGCAGCCAATGTCAACTTGGTCCCTTCGTGAGAGGCGAACTTTTGTAGGACTTTGTAAAGGATTTTGAAGGGGGGAAACGCACACACTTCCAGGTGAGCCCAGTCCAGCAAGAACGCGTCGATGTGGACCCCCTCTAGATCTGGAACTGGAGAGCAGTATGTTGGAAGCCTCTTCGTTCTCGAGGTTGCGAATAGGTTTATGGACGGACGTCCCCATATCCGCCATAGTTTCTCGCAAACCTCCTGATGCAGAGTCCATTCTGTGGGAATGACTTGGTCTCTTCTACTGAGGCAGTCTGCCATCACATTCCTTTCTCCCTGTATGAACCTTGTTAGTAAGGTGATGTTTCTCTCCTTCGCCCAAACCAGAAGCTCCCTTGCAGTGAAGTAAAGGGACTGCGAGTGGGTCCCGCCTTGTTTGGAGATGTAGGCTAACGCTGTGGTGTTGTCTGCGTTTACTTGCACTACCTTGTTTCGGATTAAACTTTCGAAACTTTGAAGGGCCAAAAGAACTGCCAGAAGCTCCTTCTGGTTGATGTGAAGACTCTCCTGGTCTTTGGTCCATAGGCCCGAGCATTCTAGTTTGCCTAGTGTTGCTCTTCACCCCGAGTCCGAGGCGTCTGAGCACAACACATGGTCTGGGTTCTTGTGTGCAAGAGAGAGGCGCTCCTGAAGTCTGAGATTGTCGTCCCACCATTTCAGGCAGCTCTTGACTGTCTCTGGAAGCGGAATGGTCACTGCTTTTAAGCCCTTCCCCTTGTCCCAATGCTGGTTGAGGTGAAACTGGAGAGGGCGAAGATTGAGTCTCCCTAGGGAAACAAACTGCTCCAGTGACGAGTGTTCCCAGTATACTCATCCACTTCCTTACAGAACAAATGCTCTTCCTTCGGTAAAGACGAATCTTTATGAGAGCTTGTTCTAGTCTTGTGGGCGAAGGAAAAGCCCGAAAAACTAGACTTTGTATCTCCATCCCCAAATAGAGAATTGTTTGAGATAGGGCCAGTTGAGACTTCTTGTTGACTAGGAGACCCAACTCTATCGTTAGGGCCAAAGTCAATCTGAGATCCTTCAGACAGCGATCGAAGGACGACGTCCTGAGTAACCAGTCGTCGTCTAGGTATAGGGAGGCTCTGATACCCGACGAATGTAGGAAGCTCGCTAAGTTCCGCATGAGCTTCATATACACAAGAGGGGCGGTGCCGAGACCGAAGCACAGAGCTCGAAATTGGAAAACTTCCTTCCCGTAAACGAACCTTAGATAGTGTAGGAAGGTCGGATGAATAGGGATAAGGAAGTATGCGTCTTGGAGGTCTAGAGAGACCATCCTGTCGCCTTCCCTCACTGCTGCTAGCACACACTTGGACGTCTCCATTGTGAACTTCGATTTCAGAATGAACTTGTCTTCTTGCGTCCTCCCGGTATCTGGGAGAGAGATCTATCGGCTCTTGGACTAGAGGGGGTTTCTTTACAAAGGGTATTTTGTACCTCTCCTACAACAAGAGGACAGACCACTGATCTGCTCCTCTTCTCTCCCAAGCCTGCCAGAAGTTCTTCAATCTGGCTCCTACTGCTGTCTGAAGTTGGGGGCAGTCAGACTCTGCCAGGACTTGATCTAGCTCCCCTCCTTTAACCTCGTCTACCATCAGAGCGAGAGTTGCCTCTGTTGGAGGCTCTACCACGAAAGGGAGGAATGAACCTAGATGCAGGGGTATCCCCCTTCGGTCTGCTGCCTGAAAACGACGAAGGCAGCACCTTGCGAGCCGATTTAGATACCAGGTCATGGGTGTCCTTCAATGCTAGCGATGAAGCTATTTCCCTCACAAGTTCATGGGGAAAAAGTGAACGAGAAAGCGGTGCAAACAGAAGCTCCGACTTCTGACAAGGAGTAACTCCCGAAGCCAGGAAGGAGCACAACGTTTTTCTCTTCTTAAGGACACCCACCGTAAAAAGAGCAGCCAGTTCATTTGATCCATCCCTTACGGTTTTGTCCATGTAGGACATAATCTGAACCACAGACTCATTATTATTAAAAAAGCAAATGCAGACTGCAAAGATCTATTCTTGGAGTGCAGCCAGTTTCCTAAAAGTTTCAAGGCTTCTAGCAAGACCTAGAAAGAACCATCTTAGTTTAAGAAGATGTCGAAGTTGCCGCTCCCAGGGTAAACTTCTATGAGGCAAGAACTATTCTTAAACATCAGACGAGGAAAGGTGTGTAACAGCCTCTTCCTCAGACAAGAGTCCAACTGAAGTATGGATGTCTTGATGGCCTGTTAGGTTGGGCGATTCTGACACTAGGCGTCGCATACGACTGCGCATCAACTTAGCGAAAGAAGAGGCCAACTTGACGTACGACGTCACGTCTAACTTGACGTATAGAGTCACAAGAAAGGAGCTAACTTGCTGTTCGACTTCACGTCTAACTTGCTGTTCGACTTCACGTCTAACTTGCTGTTCGACTTCACGTCTAACTTGCTGTTCGACTTCACGTCTAACTTGCTGTTCGACTTCACGTCTAACTTGCTGTTCGACTTCACGTCTAACTTGCTGTTCGACTTCACGTCTAACTTGCTGTTCGACTTCACTTCTAACTTGCTGTTCGACTTCACGTCTAACTTGCTGTTCGACTTCACGTCTAACTTGCTGTTCGACTTCACGTCTAACTTGCTGTTCGACTTCACGTCTAACTTGACGTATAGTGTCACAAGAATGGAGATGAACGTCACGTCTAACTTGCTGTTCGACTTACGTCAAACTTGCTGTTCGACTTAACGTCAAACTTGCAGTTCAACTTCACGTCAAACTTGACGTATAGCGTCACAAGAAAGGAGCTGACCGTCACATCTAACTTGCTGTTCGACTTACGTCAAACTTGCTGTTCGACTTACGTCAAACTTGCTGTTCGACTTACGTCAAACTTGCTGTTCGACTTACGTCAAACTTGCTGTTCGACTTACGTCAAACTTGCTGTTCGACTTACGTCAAACTTGCTGTTCGACTTACGTCAAACTTGCTGTTCGACTTACGTCAAACTTGCTGTTGGACTTACGTCAAACTTGCTGTTGGACTTACGTCAAACTTGCTGTTGGACTTACGTCAAACTTGCTGTTGGACTTACGTCAAACTTGCTGTTGGACTTACGTCAAACTTGCTGTTGGACTTACGTCAAACTTGCTGTTCGACTTCACATCTAACTTGCTGTTCGACTTCACATCTAACTTGCTGTTCGACTTCACATCTAACTTGCTGTTCGACTTCACATCTAACTTGCTGTTCGACTTCACGTCTAACTTGCTGTTCGACTTCACGTCTAACTTGACGTATAGCGTCACAAGAATGGAGCTGAACGTCACTTCTAACATGCTGTTCGACTTCACGTCTAACTTGATGTACAACGTAGCGTAAAGCGGTCGCGCTACGACCGCTCGCTGGGAAGCTTGAACGTTTGCGGTAAAGCTTTCGATACGCTAGAGGAGTTACCTCATAGCCAGCAGACTAAAAAGACTGCATAAGCGAGGACAGCCTGTAGCTGCATGTCCTCTGTCACGCACATTATCCGATGACGATGTAAACTTAACCTCACCTTTCCTAGGGTGAGGGTGAAAGTCCTGTGATACGACATCAGGAACGCTCGAGGGGGACACCTGCTCGAGCAGCTACGCCTATCGTACCCTTTCGCCGATCGACATTCCTTCTCCCAGGGGTTGGGGGGCTTGAAAGAGGTCTATGGCTAGGTGAACAACAGGTTCAAGCAGACGCACCCTCCACAGCACTGAACACATTAACCGCACTAACACTGGCACTTTAGTGATTTACCTCGGACAAAAGTTAACCCCCGTCCGTAGCAAGCAATTCTCCCTTAACCCAAAAGGCTAGAATTGTGAAATATGTCCTTTAGTGTAGGCTCATCAGTACATAAGTGTATCACACATGTAATAATTAATAAACGTATACATATATATAAATAAGTACAGTGAACCCTCGCTACTTCGCGGTTCGACCATCGCGGATTCACCACTTCGCGGATTTTTTCCATAACCCATATATATACAGTAATATATAAATATATATATATATATATATATATATATATATATATATATATATATATATGTATGCATGTATTTATGTATATATGTAGGTATGTATATGTGTATACATATAAACATATATATATATATATATATATATATATATATATATATATATATATATATATATATATATATATATATATATATATATATATATATATATATATATATATATATATATATATATATATATATATATATATATATATATATATATATCTATATATCTAAAGTAGGAAGATGTGATGTACTGTAGTTCTAAGGGAAAAGTATGGGAAATATGTCTGGGTAATAAGCAAAGCTCTACCTCCAGTTTGTTTCTACATTATGATCAGAGATAAATGTAAACAAAACATTGGTTGCCATTTTTTATCGTGCTTTTTAGCATGTTTAGGAAATGCATGATATAAAATCACCTTTAATATTTGTGCCTGTTTTAGTTTAGGGTACTGTAGTACATGCATTAAGTGTTCTGTACATTAAAGGGTAGTTTGTTAACAGTACTACGTACAAGGGAAGGTTTTAAAAGTCTGAATATACATGTTGAATAAATAGGTAAATATGGTGTCACTACTTCGCGGATTTTCACCTATCGCGGCCGCGACTGGAACCTATCTACCGCGATAAACGAGGGTTCACTGTAATGTAAAAGTGAAATATATAAAGTATAAGTTAATAAGGTTCAGTAACTTGGGACGAGAATAAAAAACTAGATCGCGAAGAACTACGTTTTCTCTCTCTCTCTCTCTCTCTCCCTGTACAGTGACTTGGGACGAGAATAAATAACTAGATCGTGAAGAACTACGTTTTCTCTCTCTCTCCCTGTACAGTGACTTGGGACGAGAAAAAATATCTGGATCGAGAAGAACTAAGTTTTCTCTCTCTCTCTCTCTCTCTCTCTCTCTCTCTCTCTCTCTCTCTCTCTCTCTCTCTCTCTCTCTCGTTACGAGAGTAATGGCTCAAGCCACTCACTCTCCGATAATAAAAGGCTATTTGACTAAAGAAAAATACTAACAGGACTAATTAATTGCAAAATAACATGTTCCTTTTATCTAGTACAACTTAAAAACTTCAGTTTGTAAGAAGAATGTACTATTCGTAAAAATCGATACAAAGTGAAAACGTAATATCGTGACGATAGACTGAAAATTGCGTAGCATAAATAAACTGAACGCTAGTTAATCTTTAAAAACAGATCGAAGACTATCCAAAGAAAAATTTTTAAAGACAAAAATTTCCTTAAAATATTTTCTCAAAATATTCATCACATCGATCCATAAAAATAAATAATTTACTCGGCATTTAGTGGGGATCGATTGAGGCCTAAGGTAGGCGCTTCTTAAAGTCTTTCACACACTTCCTATACACAGGGGAAGGGTCGGCCATTATGGAATATCCAGAGAGAGATCAAACAATCAAGGGTCAAAAGGTCAAAACAAAAAGGGTTCCAGGAAAAATCGTAAGAAAATCCAATCAACCGAAAGCCATTAACCAAAAAACCAGTACTTCACCAAAGCTGTTGCAAACTTGAAGGTTATGCGCAAGCATGAAAATTCCAATGTTGTCGCCACAGCGGCAGAGAAGAACTGAGGGCTTGAGGAATGGTTCTAGTATCCTGGCGAGTGGTGGTGCTAGTAGTACACCTAGCTACCAAATCTTCGATTGCCTGCGAGTATTGAATTTTCTGCCGGACGTCAGACGTTACCTATATATCCACCGGCTAAGTTAAATGTTTAAAAATTGTAACTCCCCTGACTCAAGTTAAATGCTCATACATGAGCTTGAACATGGTGAACACTTTTTTGTGTTGTGAGGACCCCAAAAGTAGCACATGGAGTCGCTTGCAGGAACAATGTGTGTGAAATGAAGCACATCATCATTGCCAAAAAGAAAATTATCGTTGATGAGCCCAAGCATTGTGAACATGTTCATAGGCACATGCAGCTGCCGAAGCAATCAGACCTTTATCATTGCTGCAGGTTTCCACCTCTATGGCGAGATCTGGTGATCGTAAAAGCAAGAGCGAATGCACAACTGCACTAGCTTGTGCTAGAACCTAACTATGGGGGTGTTGGTGAGCAACTGCAGTTGCACAGACCTCGTCGAGGGAAGGAGCTAGCCCATGCACCTTGCTAACGCTTAGTGTTTGCATGGGCTCTCTCTTATGGAAAGGGAAGAGGGGTTGCCAGTGCTCATCGTTTGAGCAGACCCTTGTCTGCGAGAGGAACTCACCCGCGAGGGTTTGTTCATTCATGCATGAGACAAAACCTCGTCGGTGAGAGGAACTCTCTTGCAAGGGTTTGTTAATGCATGAGACGAACACTTGTCAGTACTCCTGGAGCAGGTTGTCGAGTAGTCTAATATGTTCCTGCATTAGGAGGCATGAATATTGAAAAAAGTGAGTTAACATACAGCAGGAAAACTAGCATTCACCCGTAAGGGTAGGAAAACCAGAGGTCTCGAAGATCCTGGCCTTACAAAACTCCAAGAGCATTGTCGTGCCCTATGGACACGATGGCGAGAGTTGGCGGCCGCAAGTTGTCAGCAGGCATCATCATTTGCGTTAATAACCCTGAAGGATCGTAGCTCAAAACACTCTTTGTGCCCTAAGGGCACAATGGGATATACGAAAGTAAGCGGTCCATAGAAATCGCCATCTGCGGCAATAACCCTGAAGGACTATTGCTCACGAGACTATGTGATCCTGAGGCGGAGAGCACAAGTGGTCGGCTGGCCTGACCCAATAAGGCAATAACCCTGAAGGGTTATGGCTCACAAGACTTGTTGTCTGGGTGCTCTGAAGAGCTGGAGCAAGGCCCGACGAAAGGAGCACTTACTCCAAACCCCCATGAAGGGCCTCACTTGCGGAGGAGAGAGGCAATCTACACCTGGCAGAGAAGCTCATTGCTTGAAACATTACTGTCCAAAGGCAGTTATGTATTCAGCGAGTTTAGAAGCATAACCAAATCAGCTTCTCAGTTACCCTCATACTCCAGCATTAGGGGGGACAAGAGAATACCAAGACTGGTAACTCAGAGGAGCACCAGGTGAAACTGCTCTCATTCAATTAGCATCTGGGTTACCTTCATATTCTGGTATTAGAAGGAACGTGAGAGAAAACAGATTGGTAATTCCGAGGAGTACCTATTACAAATGCACTTATTAACATTCCAGAGCTGTAGAAACAAAGAGAGCAGATGCAGAGATGGGCAGCTAAGAGCACAAGAACCTCTGTTGGTGCATTACCTCCAGTCTTGGAAAGGAAGACGGTGGTCAATCCTTAGGAAAGCAGTCATGGGCTCCTGCTGTGACCTTAACCGTAGTACTCTGAGAAAACCATTCCTCACAGGGAGGGCCCCGAAAGCCCCAAGGAAGGCAGGAGTTGCCACATCGGCATTGAGAGAGACCCCTGGTGGTGGATGCTGTTGCTTTGCTAAGGGAAGCGACATTGTCTGCACCCAATGGTAGTCCAGGAGTCAAGCTGCCATCACTCTTGTTCTACCGCCCAGTGGAGAGATCAAGCTAATGGAGAAAAGCGTCGGGACTTCACCTATGAGGAAAACCCTGAAGGAAAAGAATCCCTTTGGATTTCTCCCTCCGTCATCTACAGAACTTCACCCACTGGGAGGATGGCTACTCCCAAGACTCATTACAACAAGAGACCTGTGAGCAAGAGTGATCTCTGCAAGCAAGATAAAGGGAATGGGGATCGCTCTCAATAGCAGACATGAAAGTGCCGCATTGACATCCTTCACGGCTGGGACAAACCCGCAAGACAAGATCCCCGAAACCCAAGAACTCCTTAAAAGACCAAAGAGTCAAAGCCAGTTATTGACGGGAGTGTCTCGAATCTTCTACAGTCAGCAGAGCCAAAAGCAAAAGTGACGATATATCACAGGCGAGTGGCCTGTCTACACTCCCTACAGCCCCTCGAATCTAGTGGTGGGTGGTTAAACACTGCAAAATTTCTTATGGCTAGTATCCAACTTCGCCAAAAGTATACCAGTATTCCTTATAAAGAACAAAAGGGTTTGTATCAAAGTGTCAGAAAAAAATGACAAACTTATAACAGAGTTTATATTTTTCCTAACATACAAACCCGAATTCTTTAATAGGAGATATTCTAGAGCGAGCTGGAAAATACGGCAGAAAAACCTTAACAAGGTCATTAACGACCGGACAGTTAATTACCCACCTGTCAGTGGTGGGGGACCGCCGGTCGGTAGCTGCTGTTTACCTTCAATCGGATTCTAGTTAGGACTATCGTAGGGGGCAGTGACGGAGGGAAGATTTGTGTAAAGAATTTGGGTTTGTATGTTAGGAAAAATACAAACTCTGTTATAAGTTTGTCATTTGTTCCTACACTAAATACAAACCCTCATTCTTTACTATAGGAGACTTAGTCTTGAGGCCCGGGTGGCCAAGGAGTTCCCTATCTTTAGGGAAGATAGTCCTCAGACTAGACTCTTTTGAAGCAACAATCTTCCGTTATCTTCTTTCTTTGTAGATCCCTAGAATCTCAGTACGACTGAAGGTTAGCAACTTCATGGAAACAAATGTTTCAGGATGAAGTGGGTCAGGAACATTCGACTCGGACCCCTTCAAACTTAGGATTCCCCCGACCTTGCCCAGGGGAAACCTCGTGACCACGAGTATAACTTATACTCTGTGAGAGGAATCAGATGAGTATCGTACCTTATTTCCATTGGCGAGTCCAGCTGAAACTGGATACAAGCTAGGATCCCCAGATGTGGGGGAGAAGGAGACGAAGAAGATCGACGGATGTCCTTCTTAACACCTAGTGTAACCCAGAATCCTCAACCAATGGTTACTATCCCCTGAAAGGGCATAAAGTAGTAACAGCATCTGTTGACCTGTCACAATAGGCCCTATCAAAAGGGTGTCTAGAGACCTATGTGTCACGTCGCTCAAATAGTGAGCAGTGATTGTAGATTGGCGTTTCCAGACCCCAACACTTAAGACTTGGGAGACTGAGAAAAATCTCTTAAACGCCAGAGAGGCAGCCACTCCCCTAACTTGATGGGCTCTGGGTTGTGCTGCCTCTGGGTCTCCGTGAAAAGACCTCGCAATAACTTTCTTAAGTCAGAAAGAGATGGTGTTGCGAGAGATTCTCTTCTTTACCCTGTTGGAACAAGGAAGAGATGACAGAGACGTGGTCTGAAAAGTCTGGTGCGCCTCAGATGTTCCTTTGACGCCCTGACTGGGCATAGTAAAGACTGGACTGCATCCTTAGTTACCTATTGAGAGTGGATATTCTCGAAATCTCCCATCGGTAGAAGGAGGATTGTGAGTCTAGCCACCAAGCCCGGTACGAAGTTGCGAGATACTCGCCCCCTCATCTCTTAGAATGGGTGGCGTAAGAGACCATGTAGCTCACTGACCCTTTTAGCGGAGGACAGAGGTAAGAGGAAGACGGTGTTAAGGTTCAGAGAGGGTCTGAGGCCCTTAAGGGCACGTAGGGCAGACCCTTCAGCAAACATAAGACACGTCTCAAGGAGATGGTCTAATCTCAAGTGGGGGGGGCAAGATCACTCCAACACCGAAACAACCAAGGTGATGTCTTCTGAGGCGGAGAGGTCAACCCCTTCTCCGTCTACAGATGAGACTCAAGGCTGCGCAATAGCCCTTAATCGCAGAGACTGAGTGAAGCTTTCCTCACTGAGGAACAAAAGAAAGTCTGGGAACTACTGATCCTTCCTTTTGAGGATCCAAATGCTTCACAATGTCGCTGTTGTAGCGGTTAAGAAGTCCATGTCTTAGCCCCAGCAGTTAGGACTTCTTGTAGGGTCTGCCTAGAGTTTGGTCTGACAAGTCCTCGTGGCTCGCAAGGTAGCCGACTGTATCAGACCACGTGCAAGCCAGAAGGGACATTGAAGTCGCTTCCCTTGCCAAGGCTTCTGTGACTGAGAAGAGCCTGGAAGAGTTGAGTGTCTCTTCGAGGATTAGCCTGGTGTGAGCCTCGCCGTGAAGGGATCTAAGATCAGAGGAAAAGGTTGACGTCTCTGAACTCGGAGAACAGACCAGGTTTAAAGGTCGCTCAAGAAAGGCAGAGGCGAGGGACAGTGACATTGCACTAGCCGTTAGGACAATGTCCTAGAGACTGACCATATATGGTCAACGACCAAGCCTCCTCTCCAACCCCGCTAGGACCAGGGAAGGCCAGGCAGTGGCTGCTGAAGACTCAGCAGATAGAACTATAGGCTCCCCCCAACCTTAGCTTACAAGGATGGTAAGGTTGTAGGCACTGAAGGCTCTAACGAGTCTGGGCGGGACTCGAACCCCACACTGTCAATACATAGCCTGTCTAAGGCTGGAGAGACAACGGGTCGAGGAGACAGATGCAAATCGCCGAGGCAGGAGATATAACACACAGTTCTTAGAGTCCTTAAATAGAAGGATTCTAAGTCCCTCGACGGCAGCACTCACGAGGAATCCTCAGGCTGCGATAATTTCTCGCGTGTTATTACAGGAAAAAGTGGAGACGCGAGTACCAGACATACCTTATATCTTACCCCTCGTATTTTTCTTATCGAAAGGGGAAGAATGGTAGAAGTTGGAGTGTCTGGAGGTAATGGCGAAGTCTGCTGACGAGAGTCGGAAGGCTCTGTCATAAGAGTAAACTCTTAATGACGATGATCGCGTGCATAGCGCTAATTGCGCGCGTGCACGGACACTCTGTCCTAATTGTTAGCAGAGCCCGACTACTCGCATAACTGAAACTCGAAGGTTCCAAGTCGTGTGAACTCGAAAGTCCAACGCGACAGAGGCCCGAAGGACTCCTAAGGTCATGAGAACCCGTAGGATAAACATGACGAAAGTTTAAAGGCTCCCGATCACACCCGGCGAAAGGGTGATCGTCACGAGACCCCGAGGGGTCAACGTGAGGGGAACCAGTAGGATCAAAAAGACGTCTCCTACCAGAACAAGGGGGAGAACGTCAGGCATGAAAATAACTCCTCCGCAGGGTAGATTTGTTCTCTCGAAGGAGAATGTCGCTTAATACAAGGCTCTCGCTCCGCCCCTGGAGGAGAACCAAAAGGCGTAAGAGGGAGGAGCGTAGATCAGTAAACTCCTACAAGTTCTTTCTCGTGATTGGTAGGAAGGTTCTCCCTAAGGAGATCGCCTAAAACAAGCTTTCTCCCAGTCCTATGGGGAAAAGCGTAGGCGTATTAACTTTTCTCTCTCAACGACGGAAAAGTTTTCCCGAAGGAAGGATTGCCAAAGGCAAGATTTCTCCCCTCTCTATGGGGAAACGCGTAGGTTTAATAATTTCTCTCTCGCGAACGAGGGAGAAGTCCTCCCGAAGGAGGACATCGCCTAAGGCAAACTTCTCCGAGATCTATGGGAAAAAAGCATAGGCGTAATAATCTCTCTCGCGGACGAGAGAGAAGTTCTCCCGAAGGAGGACATCGTTAAGACAAGTTTTCTCCTAGTTCTAGGGAAAAAAAGTAGGCGTAAAAAACTCCCTCTCGTGAACGAGAAAGGAGTCCTCCCGAAGGGGGACTTTGCCTAAGACAAGCTTTCTCGTAATTCGTGGGGAAAAAAGCCTAGGCTTAATAATCTCTCTCGCGAACGAGAGAGAAGTTCTCCTGAAGGAGAACATTGCCTAAGACAAGCTTTCCCCCAGTTCTATGGGAAAAAAGCGAAGGCGTAATAATCTCTCTCTCGCGAGCGAGAGAGAAGTTCTCCCGAAGGAGATCATGGCCTGAGACAAGCTTTCCCCCAGTTCTATTGGAAAAAAGCGAAGGCGTAATAATCTCTCTCTCGCGAGAGAGAAGTTCTCCCGAAGGAGAACATTGCCTGAGACAAGCTTTCCCCCAGTTCTATGGGGAAAAAGCTAAGGCGTAACAATCTCTCTCTCGCGAACGAGAGAAGATCTTCTGAAGGAGGGCATCGCCTAAGGCAAGTTTTCTCCCAGTTTTACGGAAAAGACGTACGCGAAAAAATCTCCTCTCGTGAACGAGAGAGAAGTCCTCCCGAAGAAGGACATCGCTCGAGCCCAGCATACTCCCAGGGAGATGTTCCCCCCGATGGAGGCATAAGCCGTAGACTTCTTTTCCCCAGCTCCAGGGGAGAAAGCACAGTCTTCGGGGACGAGATAGCAGAGGTAAAACTCATTGAGCTGTTTGCAACTCCTTACGAAGGAGGGAAGGTTGCCGACTGTCTGAAGTGGGGAAGCTTTCCCTCGGAAGGGGAATGGATCTTTCACGCAGTCCAATTCCGAGGAAGGTTATCACTCCCTCGTAAGGGAAGGATCTCTAATCCCTGGAGACGAACCTCCTGTCAGCAATCAGAGTTTCCCAATAAGTTGATCAAGTTGCAGGTTGACAACAAGTGTTACCTCGTAACATGGGCAGCTCATGAGCTGCCACATGACTTTTCCCTTCTGCTCTCAACCGAAAAGAGGGGGGCGAACCCCTGCATCTTCTTTCGAGGTTTCCGAGAGACTCGAAATCCTTAACTCAATAGGGAGCAAAGGAATTAGGGAGGTTGTCCTGTCTGAAACACGGGAGCGAAGGATTGACCCCACGAGTGTATGATCGGAGATTTGCGTGTGTAGCGCTAATTGTGTGCGAACACCTGCGTGACTGAGGTCTGAAGACTATGCCATAAGAGCAAACCTCCTGATCGTTATGGGCGTAGTGTTGGATGGGCGTACGCGAACAAGAGTCCAAAGACTCTCTGACATAAGAGTAACGCTCTTGATGACTTGTGTCACGAGAACCCGAAGGTTCAGCGTGATCGTACGTGCCCCTAGAGGTCGTGTTGCGAAAACCCAAAGGTTCAGTGTGCACGTACGTGCCCCTAGAGTTTGTGTTGCGAGAACCCGAAGGGCTAGAACAACGGGAAAACGGAAGTCTCCCTTGTCACGAGACACCGAAGTGTCAGCGAGACTAAATGCACGAAAACCCAAGGTTTCAGCAACTAGCTGTGAGCAAACGAAGGGACAGCGCACCGGGAAACCGAGGTTTCCTTATCACGAGACCCCAAAGGGTCAGAGATCGCTAATTCAAAGGCGAGTGGGATCTCTCTGAAGATAAGAGAGAAAAGCAAGGAGAAGCGCTCTATCTGACTTTTCCTAGAGCGGATGGAGACCCTCAAACTAATATGCGAAGAAGAGGGCTCGAGGTTAGGACGTGCATTGCCCTTGGCCTCTCCTGTTTTCTTAGATGATCCCTCGCACGACGACGACAGCGAGGCAGAACGATGACGAGAGGGATCGTTCTTCTCAGATTGTGGCACGAGTGTATATAATCTCCTTGCGGATGCGGGAGAAAGCTGGTGCCCCGGTAAGTGCTGGCGCGTTGATAAGCTTTGGCTTGTTGCAAAGCGCTAGCACATTGGTAAGCACTGGCACCATGGCTGCCTTGTCAGATGACCTAACAGTAGAAAGTTGACGCGCAGGTTTTACCTGTCGCTTAGGATGGTGTACGGCGCGTATTCGCACGTGCAGGCGCAGGAGAGTGCCATTGCGCAGAAGATTGGTGGCGGGCAGGAGTTTGTGCGCAGGTGAGCGCATGGCACGAGATGGAGCTATGATCTTGTTGGAGCGTATGCGCATGTTGGCGCATACGCTCTTGATGCCCTATGTTAGGGTAAGAAGGAAGCGCTCTTAAGTTTGTGACGAGAGTGCTTAGACTAACGGCGAGACATCTCGTGAAGAGACAGAAGGCGAGGAAGAGCAAGAACGATTATGTCTCCTCCAATGTCGCCTGTGATTCCGGAGAGAACCACTGGGCAATGGAGTGCGATCTCTCCTTTTCCTCCTCTCTATCTCTCCCTCCTAGCCTCCGAAGAGGGGAGGACAATGAAGTGGAGGGGGAGGAGGAGAAGGTAAAGTGGAGACCTCTTCTACATACTTGGCAGGGGAACCCATCCTCCGCAGGGTAGCAGAACACCCATGACCTCCGTAACGGGGCATAGGGAAAGAGGATCCACATCCAGCGGTGACACAAAGGCGTCGTGAACACTTCCTCAAATAGAGGACATCATCTACAAAGAAAAAGAAAAAGTATTAATCAAAACTCAAAAAACAAAAGAAAGGCTAGTCTGCCAGCAAATAAAGCAGGAGCAGAGGTGTTACCACTGCGACAGCTATAATTCGATTGAAGGTAAACAGCAGCTACCGACCGGCGGTCCCCCACCACTGACAGGTGGGTAATTACCTGTCCGGTCGTTAACGACCTTAAGGTTTTTCTGCCGTATTTTCCAGCTCGTGCTAGAATATCTCCTATAGTAAAGAATGAGGGTTTGTATTTAGTGTAGGAACAAATAATCTGTTTGATAAAGAAGCTCCTAAACTTAATGTGTGTTTTGGGGAGCTGGCCTTCTGTCAATTATAGAAAGTCTTTACTTGAACGTTCAAGATATCAACACACACTCCACCGAATAACCATTACTAAACTGCACTTTACAATACTGTCATCCTCACCTGAAAATTAAATCATTTTAAACAAAAACTATGCTACTTTTTTTGTCTTCCAGAAAAAAGGATTTTGTAAATTTCCTCTCATGCTTTCATATTCAGACACACTCTCACTCTGGCAAAAAAAAAAAAAAAAAAAAAAACTTATGCAAAATGACAAATTTAAAGTGATTTGTATTTTTCCTATCAATACAAACCTTGAGCTCTTTATTATGGAATATACTTTCAGTAAAGCTGGAAGAATAGCCATAATACTTTTAGCGAAGTGTAACTACCCCACTGCAAGTTAGCAGGGGGTAGGAGGTAGTATCGGCTACCCTGCTCACAAACTCCTGATGATGGCGGGACAAATTCATATAGAGCTCAAGGTTTGTATCGTTAGGAAAAACACAAATAACTTTAAATTTGTCATTTGTTCAGACACTAAATACAAACCCTTTTGCTCTTCATTAGGGAACACTCTCCCCTAAGGTGGGTGGAAGTCGTAACCAACTGGCTGATTTTTGATCCGGGGTTTTCACCCATCAGGCAAAACCCTGACACCTTGCTAAAGCCTATGTGCAATAGCACACTTTAATGGCCTGAGCAATTTGTGTGATTGAGTGATACTAGCAGTGTGACTAGTCTAAGTAGAATCCTCAGAAATGTAGTAATCTTTGAACCAACCATAGACATTACCCGATCCCACCTCGCCAGGGGGTATAGGAATGCAACAAGTATATATTTCTATACCAGGTTACACAAGGGAAATGGTTTTACTTGTAGACAGAGGAAGCCAGCTTGCAGAGTACTGCAGGTACTGTTGCCCAAAAGAGGGGAAGATGAGAGAGCCAGTCATTCTTTTCATTCATTCCAGACTTACTCCCTGGTAATCTCTGCCTTCCATCATCTACTACTTGTCTATCGAGAAGCCTGAGAAGTTTAAACCATTTGTTGTGTAGTAACCACAGGGCCAATGGGCAGTGAAAGTCATTTGACGCTTCCAAACACCCACTTGTAAGACCTGCGTAACAGTAGTTCTTCTTGAATGCTAGGGATGTACTTATGCCCATAATATCACGAGCTCTAGGTCTCCTCATCTGAGGAAAGAGATCAGGATTAAATGCCCGGTCTATGAACCTGCGAATCCATGCAGAGATTGTGCTCTTGGTGTTCCTTCTCTTGACCTACCCGGTGCTGACGAAGAGTCCTGCCACTAGGGGGCGAGCTCCTGCAGTTCTCTTCAGGTAGCACCTCAAGGTCCTCACTGGACAAAGTAGCAGCTGATCTGGATCAATTGGTTACACTACAAAGACTCCTAATCAGGAGGGCCTCGACCTGAGATGCTGTCAGATTTTTAGGTCTGGAGACACACTCAGGAACGAAGTCTAGTAATACCTATCCCCAACCTTGAAATGGGACACATTGATGTTGTAAGAAAGGGAGTGCCGTCCATTAATTCTTCTGGCCGAGTAGGACGGTCATCCCAGGTGTCAGGTGAAGAACAGATGTGTGACCCAGCGGCACCAAGGGTGCTCCTTTCTGAGATCGCAATAAGCTGACCATGTTCCACGTAGGTGGTCTAACCTCTGGCTGAGGACAGGTATGCTGGAGACTCCGTATGAGAACAGACAACTCCCAGGAAGAGGAAATCCCTTTCTCGTCAAAGGCTAAGCTCAAAGCTGAGCGGTAGCCTTTGACCATCAATACAGAGAGGAGTTTCCTTACCTAAGAGTTGAGGGACTCCAATATCACTGGAGCAGAGGCGCCGAGAGGGGTGATGCCCCTCCGCTAACTGCACCCCAGAAGGCTGCCTACTTTGCCTGGTAGACTTCAGTTGATGATTCCCAGGGGGTAACCAGAAATTTCTTTGGAACAGGTTGTGCAAAAAGACACTCTCCTCTTCTAACGTGGCTGTTTTTGAAGATCATGACGTGGAGAGGGGTCCCTTGGCACCTCTACGAAAAGATGTAAAAGATTTGGAAACCATTCTGTCTGGTGCCACCTTGGAGCTACAAGGGTCATCGACCCGCCTGGATGCCCTTCTTTCTTGAGCAATCTTCTTACTAAGTAAACCAGAGGGGAGAGAGAAACAAGTTGACATCTATGCTACTCGTTGTCGGAAGGCCCCAAGGCAAGTGCTTGGGGAAAAGGTACTGACGAGCATAAGCTCGGAAACTAGAGCAGAAATGTGGCGGACAGGTCTACTGTCGGTGAAACCCACAAAGTCAAGACTATGCTGGGTACTGACTTGAAGACCCAGAGACCACTCCTAGCCAACTATCTAAGTCAATGTTCAGATCATCTGACAAAACATCTCCCTCGTCTGGGTAGTCATCTTCCACCTTAGCATTTCCCCAACTAGTTGCCATAGATGCTGTGAAGAAGAACTTTCCTGATTGTTTGAATATAAGCCACTCCCATGGTGTCATCGTTCATCAACATCATTTAGTGCCCTGAAGAGAACTGTTGGAGGGCCAGAAAACTGCCCTCAATTCAGGAGGCTCATGTGGCAATGATGTTAGGAATGGGAATAGAGTTCAGAGGACATGAGATGCCACGTGTGCGCCAGGCCCCATTCCATGCTGCTTCTTAGAAGAGCATTGAATCTGGGGGGGGGGGAGGTGGAAGATCTAACCCCCGAGGAAGTAAGGATCTGACGCTCTACCTTTGGACACCCCGCGCTCACAGGAGGACAGGTGCCCTTTCTGACACAGTAACTGATTTATTAGCCTGATGTCTAGAAGTACTCCTAGGAATACCAGTTTGTGTTGGCAGAATGGTTAGCAGAAGGGATGCCTTCTCAAGATCTTACTCTACTCTACAAATCGCGGCATATCTCGAATAACCTGACTTGGTGATGGAGAAGGGTTGACCTCGATTCTGTTAAAAATAGCCAGTCATGCAAGTGCCTTAACAGATGGATGCCGATCCCGAGAATCCTAAGTGAAGAAACAGAGGTACAATCAGGCCGAAAAACCCTATCTACATTGGGTAACACCAGTCGTATAGGATTATTCTTAAATCCTTCTTTGAAGACAGTAACTGGAATCTGGCAGTAAACCTCCCCTCTCAAGTGTAGAGTATTATGAAGTCCTAAGGACGTACTGCTCGTCAGACTGAGCCTGTCGTATCAATCCTGAACGAGGTTTGTTGAACAAACTTGTTCTGGGAAGAGAGGTGCCTTCCCACAAGAAAGTTGACTGTAGAAGCTCGAAGATTGATGAAAAACGTAATCATGTATTGATGACGTAACACCAGAGTCCAGATGTCCGTGTGGATGTTCGGATTCGCGTAGATTGTAGAGAGACCCCCCCTGCACCTCTACAGATAGATGGGTCTGTGATGATGTGCATGTTTTTGTGGCTGAACTGCGAATATTTTGTCCCTTTAGTTAAGCTCGGTCACTCAGTGGGGTTTGTGAACGACACTTGATCGCATAAGCCCTTGAATGATAAAAACTCTTCTGTTAAACAGTGTTGCTAGATGCTCCAGACCAAATTTTGGTAGAGAAGTAAAATTCCAGTAATATTTCCCATATTCCTCATGTACACATTTCATACAAAATTAGTTAATGATCAAATGAATTCTCTAGAAATTTCACAAGGTGGAATATTTTTTTTTCTTTTGTTTGTGTGACTCTAGGTCTACTTGGTTTACAGCAAACATGGTAACACTATACTCAACTTGCAGCGAGAAGTTACTGTTCAATAACAATTATCTGTATAATTTTGGAATTGAAAGTAATTACCAAAATATTGTTTTATTACAAAATATCAACAAAATACGAGAAAATAGATAAATACTGGATATACAATAATACATCCTAGCAACGTCTGCTTGGATACCATTAGTTGGCATGTGTGCATGGAGATGGCTTATTGCCTTATTTGCCTTATTTTTTGTTTGGGTTCCCCCAGGTCCCTCAGTGTGAGGCACCTCGTATATCCACCAGAGAGTTGCTAATGCATCTTCCAGTGTATTTTGCATCTTCCAGTCTTGGATGGTCTGGGATGCATCTTAGGTATTTATCGAGCTTATTCTTAAACACATCTACGCTCACTCCTGATATGTTTCTTAGATGACCTGGCAGCACATTAAATAGTCGCTGCATTATCGATGCTGGTGCGTAGTGGATTAATGTCCTGTGCGCCTTTCTTAGTTTACCTGGTATATTTTTTGGCACTATTAACCTACCTCGGCTTGCTCTTTCTGATATTTTTAGCTCCATGATGTTTACAGTTATTCCTTCTATTTGCTTCCATGCTTGTATTATCATGTAGCGTTCTCTTCTCCTTTCTAGACTGCATAGTATGATATTTTCATTATAAAATAAATTTTTGAATATACATTCCCGGTGAATATATAAATAGCTGACGTCTCCGACGGCCCGACAGATTCCAAAAAACTCGCGAGCGATCGCCTTGAAGGTTGCGGGTGTGCCCACCAGCGCCGACTATCGGCCAGATACCGCATATACTTCTCAACCACTCCAGTTCTTCTCAGTCCGCCAGGTCTCTATCGGGGAGGAAGGGAGGGCCTTTAATATTATATATTCACCGGGTAAGTATATTCAAAAATTTATTTTATAATGAAAATATCATTTTTAAATATTAAACTTAGCCGGTGAATATATAAATAGCTGATTCACACCCATGGTGGTGGGTAGAGACCAGTATTATTACAATAAAGGCGTATATGCTCAAGAGTTTTTGACAAATATTTCATAAAAACAAACTTAAGTATAGGTACCTGGTAAGGAAGCTGACTCTGATGATTACTCTGCCTCATTAGTCCGCTATCCTCACGAAGCCCAGCCATCCTCTCAGGATGCTGAAAGACTCCCAGGAACTGTTATATCCAGGGCGAACACCCCTATAACAGGACCTCATCACAACCCTTAATCTGGGCGCTCTCAAGAAACAACATTTGACCACCTGCCAAACCAAAAATATTGCGAAAGACTTCCTAGTCTTCCGTACAACCCAAGACAAGATTAAAAACATTTCAGGAGAAGATTAAAAGGATATTGGGATTAAGGGAATGTAGTGGTAGAACCCTCACCCACTACTGCACTCGCTGCAACGAATGGACCCAGAGTGTAGCAGTCCTCATAAAGAGTATGGACGTCTTTCAAGTAAAATGAAGCGAACACCGACTTGCTCCTCCAAAAGGTCGCGTCCATAATACTTCGAAGGGATCTATTTTGCTTAAATGCCACCGAAGTCGCTATTGCTCTAACTTCATGAGCCTTGACCTTAAGCAAACTACGATCCTTCTCACTTAAATGAGAATGTGCCTCCCGGATTAAAAGTCTAACAAAGTAAGATAATGCATTCTTAGACATGGGCAAAGAGGGCTTCTTAATGGAGCACCATAAAGCCTCAGAACAACCTCGTATTGGTTTAGTTCTAGATAAGTAAAACTTAAGACCTCTAACGGGGCACAGCACTCTTTCAACTTCATTACCTACGATCTCTGAAAGACTAGGTATTTCAAAAGATTTAGGCCAAGGACGAGACGGAAGTTCGTTCTTGGCCAAAAAACCAAGTTGAAGAGAACATATAGCTTTATTTGTCGAGAAGCCGATGTTCTTACTAAAAGCATGGATCTCACTGACCCTTTTAGCCGAAGCCAAGCTCACCAAAAAAAGTGTCTTGAGGGTAAGATCCTTCAGGGAGGCTGAATTTAAAGGCTCAAACCTGTCTGACATTAGGATCTGTAGGACCACGTCTAAGTTCCAAGCAGGAGTTGAAATACGACGCTCCTTAGAGGTCTCGAAAGACTTACGGAGGTCTTGGAGATCTTTGTTATTCGAAAGATCCAAGCCTCTATGCCTGAAAACAGAAGCCAACATGCTTCTGTAGCCTTTAATGATGAATGCAGAAAGGGAGCGACCGTTTCTCAGATACAGGAGAAAATCCGCAATCTGCGCTACAGAGGTACTGGAGGAGGAAATAGAGGAGGACTTGCACCAATCTCTAAATACCTCCCACTTCAACTGGTAGATCTTGATGGTAGAGGATCTTCTAGCCCTCGCGATAGCTCTAGCTGCTTCCTTCGAAAATCCTCGAGCTCTTGAGTCTTTCGATAGTCTGAAGGCAGTCAGACGAAGCGCGGGGAGGCTTTGATGAAGTCTCTTTACGTGAGGCTGCCGTAAGAGATCCATCCGTAAAGGCAGACTCCTTGGAACGTCTACCAGCCATAGAAGTACCTCTGTGAACCACTCTCTCGCGGGCCAGAGGGGAGCAACCAACGTCAACCTGGTCCCTTCGTGAGAGGCGAACTTCTGCAACACCTTGTTGAGGATCTTGAACGGTGGAAATGCGTAAGCGTCCAGGTGAGACCAGTCCAACAGAAAGGCATCTATGTGGGCCGCCTCTGGATCTGGGACTGGAGAGCAATAAGTCGGGAGCCTTTTGGTCAGCGAGGTTTCAAAGAGATCGATGGTGGGTTGACCCCAAGTCATCCAAAGACTCTTGCACACATCCTTGTGGAGGGTCCACTCTGTAGGGATCACCTGACCTCTCTGACTGAGACAGTCCGCCAAGACGTTCAACTTCCCTTGGACGAACCTCGTCAAAAGCGAGATGTTTCGATCTTTTGACCAGATGAGGAGGTCCCTTGCGATGACGAAAAGAGCGTGGGAGTGAGTGCCTCCTTGCTTGGAGATGTAGGCCAAGGGCGTGGTATTGTCCGCATTCACTTCAACCACCTTGTTTCGAAGCAGACTCTCGAAACTCATCAGTGCTAAATGGACTGCCAACAGCTCCTTGCAGTTGATGTGAAGGCTCCTCTGGTCTGCCGCCCAAAGACCCGAGCATTCCAGACTGTCCAGAGTCGCCCCCCAACCCAAATCCGACGCGTCTGAAAATAACACATGGTTTGGGTTCTTGACTGCCAGAGACAGACCTTCTCGAAGTCTTATATTGCTGTCCCACCAGGCCAGGCAAGTCTTGACTGGTTCGGAGATCGGAATTGAGACCGCCTCCAAAGTTTTCTCCTTGTTCCAATGGGAGTCTAAATGGAACTGGAGAGGGCGTAGGTGAAGTCTCCCTAGAGAGATAAACTGTTCCAGGGATGAAAGCGTCCCTAGGAGGCTCATCCAGCTTCTCACAGAGCAATGGTCTTTCTCTAGCATGAGACGGACTTTGAGCAAAGCTTGCTCGATCCTGTTGGCAGACGGAAAAGCCCGAAAAGCTAGACTCTGTATCTCCATCCCCAAATAGAGAATCGTTTGGGAGGGAGTCAGCTGAAACTTCTCTATGTTCACCAATAGGCCCAACTCCTTCGCAAGATCCAAAGTCCACTGTAGGTCCTGCAGACAGCGATGACGGGACGACGCTCTGAGTAACCAGTCGTCCAGGTACAGGGAGGCTCTGATCCCCGACAAATGTAGGAACTTTGCTACATTTCTCATGAGCCTCGTAAAAACAAGAGGAGCAGGGCTGAGGCCGAAGCACAGTGCTCGGAATTGGTACACCACATTCCTGTATACAAACCTTAGATACGGCTGAGAATCTGGGTGTATCGGAATGTGGAAGTACGCATCCTGCAAGTCGAGAGAGACCATCCAGTCTCCCTCTCTGACTGCTGCTAGAACGGATTTGGTGGTCTCCATCGTAAACTTTGTTTTGACAACAAAAACGTTGAGAGCACTGACATCCAGCACTGGCCTCCAACCTCCTGTGTGCTTTGGAACTAGGAAGAGACGGTTGTAAAAACCTGGGGATTGAAGGTCCGAGACTTTCACCACCGCCCCCTTCTCTAACAACTGAGACACCTGCAGATGTAATGCCTGTCTCTTCGACTCCTCTCGATACCTGGGAGAGAGGTCTATCGGATCGTTTACTAGAGGAGGTCTCCGTACAAAAGGGATTTTGTAACCCTCCTTTAGCAACATCACAGACTCCCGGTCTGCACCCCTCTTCTCCCAAGCCTGCCAGAAGTTGGTTAATCTGGCCCCTACTGCTGTCTGAGGACGTGGGCAGTCAGACTCTGCCACGGGAGGACTTAGATCCTCTCTTCTTACCCCTCTTACTATCGGCACGAGAGCCTCCCTTACTGGGAGCTCTGCCACGAAAGGGCGGGATAAACCTTGTCGCTGGAGTATCAAATTTAGGTCTGTTGACATAAGAGGACGAAGGTACAGCCTTACGCGCAGACGTGGCCATCAAATCATGAGTATCCTTCTGCACAAGAGACGCTGTGATATCCTTAATCAGCTGCTGCGGGAACAGGGCAGAAGACAATGGCGTAAAGAGTAGTTCTGACCTTTGACAAGGAGTGACACCTGCAGACAGGAAAGAACAAAGAGTCTCTCTCTTCTTAAGAACTCCTGCTGTAAAAGTAGCAGCGAGTTCATTAGAGCCATCTCTAATAGCCTTGTCCATGCAGGACATAATTTGCACAGAGACATCACGGTCTGCTGACGAGATCTTCCTACTCAAGGCTCCCAGCGACCAATCCAAAAAGTTGAAAACTTCAAAGGCCCGATAAATTTCTTTGAGGAGATGATCTAGGTCTGAAGAGGACCAGCAAACCTTCGAGCGTCTCATGGCCAGACGACGAGGAGAGTCTACGAGGCTTGAGAAGTCTCCCTGGGCAGAGGCAGGTACTCCCAAGCCGAGAACTTCTCCCGTGTCATACCAGACGCTCGCACGAGAAGCCAGTTTGAAAGGAGGAAAAGCAAAAGCTGACTTCCCCAAATTCCTCCTGGTCATTAACCAGTCGCCCAATAAACGCAAAGCTCTCTTAGAAGAGAGAGAGAGCACTAACTTTGTGAACGACGGAGTCGAAGAAGCTAGGCCCAGCGTGAACTCCGATGGGGGCGAACGAGGAGCAGCAGACACAAAATGATCAGGAAAAAGGTCCTTAAAAATAAGCATGATCTTCTTAAAATCAAGAGAGGGCTGAGCAACCTTAGGCTCCTCTCCATCCTAAAGAATCCCCAAAGGAATATCAGTAGGAAGGGGATCAACGACTTCCTCATCCGACGGAACTTCGTCCGACAACTGCCGAGTCTCGCGATACGGAGAGACATGCCGAGGAGGCAACGCTTGACAGGCTATGTCAACACGCGACGGAGCCGCAGCAACAGCTGAGGTAACGACGTCATGCCGCGGCTGCAAAGACTGAAAGTCTTGTGACTGACAAACAACAACAGCCTGAGTCGATTGCCGTTCAACATCACGTCGAGACTGCATTGACTGCAGGGTCTGAGCAGGAAAAACAACACCCGACTGCGGTGACAGACGTTCAACGTCACGTCGGGGCAACGGAGTCGGCCGACGAACGTCAGAGCGGGGCTGCGGCGACAGCTGCTGAACGTCACCTTGAGACTGCGGCAAAAGGGGTTCCACGTCACGTGACTGACGTGAATGACGAGGAACACGATCAGAATCGCGTTTAACAGCACTAGAAACGTTAGCGCTAACATCATAAGGACGAGAAAACACTCGTTTAGGCGGCTGAAGGCCAGAGTCACGCTTGTCGGACTGGCGAACCGCAAGCAAAGGATCTTTACAAACCTGCTCATGCTCGTAAACCTCCATTAAAGAGGAAAGTTTAGACTACATGTCCCGCAGGACAACCCACTTCGGGTCAACGGGAGTCGGAACGGGCCGTGACGTCGGTAACGTCTGTGCATGCAAATCATCGCACTACCGAGACCCTCGGACTCCGTGTCACGCTTTCGCTTAACAGGCGAACAGCCATCCGATGACTGAAAGTGGTCAGAGCTGCCCCAATGGCTACAGCCAGGATGCTGGACCTGTCCTGAAGGGAATGACTTGCGCTTTAAGGGTCTAGAAACCTTACGCCAAGGTTTCTTATGCGGCAAGTCGTCGGAAGACGAGGAGAACTTAGTCTCCCCCGTCTTATGGTAAGGACGTTCTTGATGAGAAACGTCTGATACCATAGAGGGAACGTCTGTACGTCGGTTTACACCTCTCGCTCCCTTAAGTCCTACGACATTCCTTCTCCCTGGTGCAGGGGAGCCTGAAAGAGGTCTCGGACTAGGGGAGCGACAAGCACGAACAGACGAACCCTCGGTCGCAACACTAAACACATTTTGCGCACTTTCCACTTTACCACTTTGATTTTCTACTTTACCACTTTGACTCTTTAACAACTTAACATCGGACATAAGCTGGTTCCTGTCCGAGGCTAAGGTTTCAACCTTCTCACCTAATGCTTGAATAGCTAAAAACATATCGCGCATTGAAGGTTCATGAGTGCTAATAGGGGGTTCAGAAACTACCACTACAGGGGAAGGATTAGGTTCAGGGGCATGGGAGGAGGAAAATTCTAAAGATCTAGATGAGCTTCTCCTCACCCTATCTCTTTCGAGCTTACGAGTATACTTTTCATACTCTAACCACTCGAATTCCGACATTTGCGATATACAGGAGAAGGGTCAGCCATTATGAAAAACCAGAGAAAATCCAAAGTAAAGCCAAGTTCATCAACAAAAAACACAAGCAAAAAAGGTTTCAAGAGTTTTATTGAAGGAACACACCAACACAGCGAAAGCCAATAAAACCCAAAACAAAGTACTTCACCAATTCGGTAGAAAACTCGAGGTCTAGAGCGAGCGGAACCAATGTTGTCGGTGACACCGACAGAGAAGAACTGGAGTGGTTGAGAAGTATATGCGGTATCTGGCCGATAGTCGGCGCTGGTGGGCACACCCGCAACCTTCATGGCGATCGCTCGCGAGTTTTTTGGAATCTGTCGGGCCGTCGGAGACGTCAGCTATCTATATATTCACCGGCTAAGTTTAATATTTAAAATTTAAAAATTGCAGTCTTTCCCAGTAGTCAAGGTCCTTAACTTCTTCTATTCTAGCAGTATAGGACCTTTGTACTCTCTCTATTTGCGCAATGTTCTTTTGGTAGTGTGGGTACCATATCACATTGCAGTACTCGAGTGTACTACGTACATAAGTTTTGTACAGCATAATCATGTGTTCAGCTTTTCTTGTTTTAAAGTGTCTGAATAACATTCCCATTTTTGCTTTACATTTAGCCAACAGTGTTGTTATTTGGTCGTTGCATAACATATTCCTATCTAACATTACATCAAGGTCTTTAATTGCTTCCTTGTTTGTGATTGTCTCATTATTAGGTCCCTTGTATGCATATACCATTCCTTCTCTGTTTCCATAATTTATTGATTCGAATTTATTGGAGTTAAATACCATCCTATTTATCTCCGCCCATTCATATATTTTGTTTAGATCTCTTTGTAGTGAGTTCCTATCTTCATCACAAGTAATTTCTCTACTTATTCTTGTGTCATCGGCGAAACTTCTCACTACAGAGTTTTCAACATCACAGTCTATGTCTGAGATCATAATAACAAACAGCAGTGCAGCTAATACCGTACCTTGTGGCAAGCCAGATATTACCTGGGCTTCATCTGATTTCTCATCATTTGCAACCACTATCTGTTTTCTGTTTTGCAGGAATTCTTTTACCCATTTCCTATCTTTCCCACAATATTATGCTTTCTCATTTTTTTCTCTAATATATTATGGTCTACCTTGTCAAAGGCTTTTGCAAAATCTAGATAGATCACATCTGTGTCTTTTTCATTTATCATATTTTTGTATATGTTTTCATAGTGTGCTATCAGTTGGGTCTGTGTAATTTTTCCAGGCACAAAACCGTGTTGACCTATATTAAACAAATTATTTTTAACAAAATGGTTCATTTTCTTTTTTATTACCCTCTCATACACTTTCATAATATGTTATTTTGATAATAAAATAAATTTTTGAATATACTTACCCGGTGATTATAATAGCTGCAACTCTGTTGCTCGACAGAAAAACTCTACGGAAAAATTCGCCAGCAATCGCTACACAGGTAGGGGGTGTACTCAACAGCGCCATCTGTCGTTCAGATACCCAGTACTCATTGTAAACAAAGAACTCAATTTTCTCCTCGGTCCACTGCGTCTCTATTGGGGAGGAAAGGAGGGTCCTTTAATTTATAATCACCGGGTAAGTATATTCAAAAATTTATTTTATTATCAAAATAACATTTTTCAATATTTAACTTAGCCGGTGATTATAATAGCTGATTCACACCCAGGGGGGTGGGTAGAGACCAGCAAAATATGTTTACATCATATGAGCTAAGAATTTCTATTTCATTTTAGAAGTTATCAAAATAACAAAAACAAAATAAATAGGTACCTGGTAAGGAAGTCGACTTGAACAATTACTCTGCCTTTTTAAGTACGTCTTCCTTACGGAGCCTCGCGATCCTCTTAGGATGCTGAGCGACCCCTAGGATCTGAAGTATCAAGGGTTGCAACCCATACAACAGGACCTCATCAAAACCTCTAATCTAGGCGCTTCTCAAGAAATGACTTTGACCACCCGCCAAATCAACCAGGATGCGAAAGGCTTCTTAGCCTTCCGGACAACCCAAAAACAACAATAAAAACATTTCAAGAGAAAGATTAAAAAGGTTATGGAATTAGGGAATTGTAGTGGTTGAGCCCTCACCCAGTACTGCACTCGCTGCTACGAATGGTCCCAGAGTGTAGCAGTTCTCGTAAAGAGACTGGACATCCTTAAGATAAAAAGACGCGAACACTGACTTGCTTCTCCAATAGGTTGCGTCCATTATACTTCGCAGAGATCTATTTTGTTTAAAGGCCACGGAAGTTGCGACAGCTCTAACTTCGTGTGTCCTTACCTTCAGCAAAGCTTGGTCTTCCTCATTCAGATGGGAATGAGCTTCTCGTATTAACAGTCTGATAAAATAGGATAAAGCATTCTTTGACATAGGCAAAGATGGTTTCTTAACTGAACACCATAAAGCTTCAGACGGGCCTCGTAAAGGTTTAGTTCGTTTTAAATAGAACTTAAGAGCTCTTACAGGGCATAAGACTCTTTCTAGTTCATTTCCAACCATATACGATAAGCTTGGAATATCGAACGATTTTGGCCAAGGTCGAGAAGGCAGCTCGTTTTTGGCTAGAAAACCAAGTTGTAGAGAACATGTAGCCGTTTCAGATGAGAATCCGATGTTCTTGCTGAAGGCATGAATCTCACTGACTCTTTTAGCTGTGGCTAAGCATACCAGGAAAAGAGTCTTTAAAGTGAGATCTTTCAGGGAGGCTGATTGTAGCGGCTCGAACCTGTCTGACATAAGGAATCTTAGTACCACGTCTAAATTCCAACCAGGTGTAACCAAACGACGCTCCTTCGTGGTCTCAAAAGACTTAAGGAGGTCCTGTAGATCTTTATTGTTTGAAAGATCTAAGCCTCTGTGACGGAAGACTGATGCCAACATGCTTCTGTAACCCTTGATAGTGGGAGCTGAAAGAGATCCTTCTTTCCTCAGATATAAGAGGAAGTCAGCTATTTGAGTTACAGAGGTACTGGTCGAGGATACGGATACTGACTTGCACCAGTTTCGGAAGATTTCCCACTTCGATTGGTAGACTCTAAGGGTGGATGTTCTCCTTGCTCTAGCAATCGCTCTGGCTGCCTCCTTCGAAAAGCCTCTAGCTCTCGAGAGTCTTTCGATAGTCTGAAGGCAGTCAGACGAAGAGCGTGGAGGCATTGGTGTACCTTCTTTACGTGTGGCTGACGTAGAAGGTCCACCCTTAGGGGAAGTGTTCTGGGAACGTCTACTAGCCATCGAAGTACCTCGGTGAACCATTCTCTCGCGGGCCAGAGGGGAGCAACTAGCGTCAACCTTGTCCCTTCGTGAGAGGCGAACTTCTGCAGTACCTTGTTGACAATCTTGAACGGAGGGAATGCATATAGATCTAGATGTGACCAATCTAGGAGAAAGGCATCTATATGAACTGCTGCTGGGTCCGGGATTGGTGAGCAAAATATTGGGAGTCTCTTGGTCATCGAGGTTGCGAAGAGATCTATGGTTGGCTGGCCCCAGGTGGCCCAAAGTCTCTTGCATACATCCTTGTGGAGGGTCCATTCTGTTGGAATTATTTGTCCCTTCCGACTGAGACAATCTGCCATGACATTCAAGTTGCCTTGGATGAACCTCGTTACTAGTGATATGTTTAGACCTTTTGACCAGGTGAGGAGGTCCCTTGCGATCTCGTACAACGTCAGAGAGTAGGTCCCTCCTTGCTTGGAGATGTACGCCAAAGCCGTGGTGTTGTCCGAGTTCACCTCCACCACTTTGCCTTGAAGGAGAGACCTGAAGCTTTTCCAGGCCAGACGTACTGCCAGTAGCTCCTTGCAGTTGATATGCATTGTCCTTTGACTCGAGTTCCATATTCCCGAGCATTCCCGACCATCTAATGTCGCACCCCAGCCTACGTCCGATGCGTCCGAGAAGAGAACGTGGTTGGGAGTCTGAACAGCCAGGGGAAGACCCTCTCTTAGGTTGATATTGTCCTTTCACCAAGTCAGACAAGACTTTATCTTTTCGGAAACCGGGATCGAGACCGCTTCTAGCGTCTTGTCCTTTTTCCAGTGAAAAGCTAGATGGTATTGAAGAGGACGGAGGTGTAGTCTTCCTAGTGACACAAATTGTTCCACGGATGACAGCGTCCCTACCAGACTCATCCACAGCCTGACTGAGCAGCGTTCCTTCTTCAGCATCTTCTGGATGGATAGCAGGGCTGGGGGCTGATCGTCTTGTTGTTCAGCAACGTCCTCATCAGAGGGTTCCTCATCCGAAAACTGATGAGGAAACGGCAACGGAGTGGGCAACGTCTGGCTCGCTGAGTCCGGTCGCACTGGTGGATGCGTGACGGAGCCGGACGCAATATCATGGAACTGCTGCACAGTCTGTGAACTGTCAACAACCATGGGTGCGCGAGGAAGCACAGCGTCAACCCGAGACTGTCTAGACCGTCTGGGTTGTGCAGTCAACACCCTACCGGGTTGCTGAGGTTGACGCACTGCGTCAAAACAAGTCACCTCTGCTGGTTGTTGAACGTCCTGAACGTCAACAACCACCTCCGAGCGTCGCTTAACGTCAACGTGCGGCTGGCAACCCACACTGGGTCGCATCGGTGGAGGAACCACCTCAACTGGCAGACGCGAGTAGGTTACCTCAGCGTCAACAGGGCGCACAACCGACCGGTTGGAAGGTTGTTGGCCAGAAGGTTCGGTAGCAACCTTCTCCGCATTCAAGTCCTCTATCAAGGACGCAAGCTTGGACTGCATGTCTTGCAGCAAAGCCCATTTAGGGTCTACGGGAGCAGGTGTGGCAACAGACGGGGTTAGCGACTGAGGCGAAACCGTTTACCATCCCTGAAAGCCTTGTTATGCGTGGCATAATTGTACAGCAAAACTTCAAAGGCTCGAAAACAGTTGTGAAGTAGACCTGTAAACAACTTGGAGCGTCTCCTGGCTAGGCGCCAGGGAGAGTCTACCAGAATTGAGAAGTCTATCTGGGCAGAGGCATGAACTCCCAAGCCGAGAACTTCTCTCGTGTCATATCAGACTCTCGCTCTATAAACCAGTTTAAAAGAAGGGAAAGCAAAGGCTGTATCCCCCAAACTCCTCCTGGTGAAAAACCAGTCGCCTAGCCAACGTAACGCTCTCTAGGAGAGCGAGAGAGCACTAGCTTAAAAACAACGGCTTCGAAGTAGCTAGGCCTAGTGTAAGCTCTGACGTTTAGGCGAACGAGGAGCAGCAGTTACAAAAAGATCCGGACGAAGATCCTTAAAAAAATCATCATGATTTAATTAAAGTCCATAGGAGGCTAAGCAGCTTTAGGCTCCTCTCCATCTGACAGAGTCCTCAAGGGAATATCAGTAGGAGGGAGAACAGCAACTTCCTCATCTACAGGAACCTTGTCCGATAAAAACTGAGTCTCAAGCAAGGGAGAGACCTACCGTGGTGGCAATGCTTTACAAGCAGAGTCCACACTCACTGGTGCATTAGTAGCGGACCAGAACGCAACGTCATGTAACTGCTTGACAGTCTGTGAACTGTCAACAACTGAACTGTCAACCACAACAGGTGCGTGAGGACGCACAGCGTCCACTCGAGACTGCTTTGACTGCCTAGACTGAGCAGTCAAAACAACTCAAGAATGCGGAGGTTGACGCACAGCGTCAAAACAAGTCAACTCCGATTGTTAGTGAACGTCTTGAACGTCAACAGGAGCATCAGCAAGTGGCCTAACGTCCAAATGCGGCTGAAAAACCACACGAGACCGCATCGAGTGTGGTTCTAAACAACCTGACTGACGTGACTAAGCTACGCCAACGTCAACAGTAAGCACAAAGGAACGTTAGGTTGGCTGAAAGCCAGGATATCGATGAGATAAACGGCTAGACTCAATGGACTAATCGGTAGAATAGTCTTCCATAAGGGAGGCAAGCATATACTGCATGTCTTGCCATACAACCCATTAAGGATCAACGGAAATGGTTGTGGTAAGAGACGAGGGTAACGTCTGTGACCGCAACACTTTGCCTACAAAAAAAGACTCTCGGAGTCTGTGTTACGCTTTTGTTAGGCGGCGAGCAGTTATCCGATGACTGCATAGGGTCAGAGCTGTCCTAATGGTTGTAACCAGGACGCTGGACCTGTCCTGAAAGGACTGACTTTCGCTTAAGGGCTTCGAAACCTTGTGACAGGTTTCTTATGCGAAAAGCCTTCGGATGACAAGGAGAAACAACGTCTCTCTCGTCTTATGGTAGGGGAGATCTTGGTAAGATACACCCGATACCATAGAGGGAAAAACGTCTGTTTGTTGGTCAAGGCCTCTCGAACCCATAAGTCGTTTGACATTACTTCTCCCCTGGGCTTGGGAGCATGTAAGAGGTCCCGGACTAGGTGAACGACAGGCACGAACCCTCGGACGCAACACTGTAACACTTTGCGCCTCGGACGCAACACTGTAACACTTTGCGCATATCACTTTATCACTTCGATTTTCTGTTTTGCACTTATTTCTACCTGAAACACGCAATTCTACCCTTCATTAAAAGGTAGTAATTGCGAAATCAGTCATATAATGCAAGCTCATTAATACCAGCAAAAAACAGAAAACATATTTTAAGATAAAAAAAAAATCAGTGGCTGGGAAAGAGACTAAACACTAGTTCATATAACTACGTTTTCAATCTCTCACCGCACATAGCCTGGGGACGAGAATAAAAACCTAAAAACGTTTTATCCTTCCACCCCGTACAGCGACTAGGGACGCGAGTAACACGAGAACAACGTTACCTGCTTGAACGGAACGTTTTCTCTCCTCTCTCTCCCTCCGTCTCTATCTCTCTCTCTCTTTCTCTCTTGATTTCGCACCTAAGAGAAGAGCCCAATTATATTTCGTCAAAAAAAACATGTTATTTGACTAAAGGAAAAAACTGAAAGGTTTTTCAATAAAAAGTTCCTTTAAATTAGAATTTAAAACATTTAAGCTAAGAAAGAATGAACAAAACGTCAGAATCGATTTACTCTTACTGCAAAGTGAAACCGTGATACACTCTCTATCGTAACGATAGAGCGCATGTTGAACGTCCTGAACGTCAACAACTGCGTAGCATAAAAAAAACTAAACGTTAGTTCATCTTTGAAAACAGTACGAAGACTATCAAAGAAATTCTTTCATAAAATATTACATTTAAAAAGTTTTAAATCCTTAGCTCTTTAAAAGCTAATTACGATATAAAGGGCTCAACGTTGATTAACTTCGGTTTCCAAGTTAGGACCGCCTACTCTCAGGAAAGGTCTATATAAACAAAACATTAAAATTTATTTTTATATGTTTATAATAAATGGAAAGTTAATCGAAGAGGCTTAATAAAGGCGGAGAGATATAAAATATATAGAGGAAAATCTATAACGTGATAAGAATTACTAAAAGCCTAAACACACTTCCGTCTAAGGGAAGGGTCGGCCATTTAAAAGTGAAAGAAAGTCCATACTCTCTTTGTCACCATAATTAAATCTATCCAAAACGAGTTCAAGATTTAAGATGAAGATAAAACACCTGCATAGCGAAAGCTCAAAACTAGAATAAAGTACTTCACCAATTAGTTGTGAAAAAAACTCCAGTTTAGCAACAGCGAATAAGAGCGTCTTGTCGATAGCTCGACAGAGAGAAAATTGAGTTCTTTGTTTATAATGAGTACTGGGTATCTGAACGACAGATGGCGCTGTTGAGTACACCCCCTACCTGTGTAGCGATCGCTGGCGAATTTTTCCGTAGAGTTTTTCTGTCGAGCAACAGAGTTGCAGCTATTATAATCACCGGCTAAGTTAAATATTGAAAAATGTGATGTTAGACTAACAGGTCTATAATTGCTTGCCTCTAGTCTTGATCCACTTTTGAAGATAGGGGTTATATAAGCTAATTTATGTTTAACATATATCTCGCTCATATCTACACTTTGTCTTAGCAATATTGCAAGTGGCTTCACGATAGTGTTTGCAGTTTTTTTTTAACAAAATCGCTGGAACTCCATCTGGTCCGGCTGCCGATCCATTTTTTAATTTCGTTTATAGCCTTGACAATATCTGCTTCATTAATATCTATATCCGTTAAGATATTCAACATTTTCTTCTCTCATTTCTGTTTCATTATTCTCATTCGCAATTCTTGGCGTGAACTCACTCTTATATTTTTCTGCTAATATGTTGCATATTTCCTTTTTTTCATTCGTTAGCCGTCCTTCAATTCTTAGAGGGCCTATTTCTAATCTCCCTTTATTCATCTTTTTTGCATAGGAGTAAAGTACTTTGGGGTTTCTTTTTATATTTTGAAGTGTCCTTTCTTCCAAGTCCCTTTTTTAATTTTCTTTCGACTGTATAATCTTTTGTTCTGCATTTTCTATCTTACATTTTATTTCCATCATTTTCCCCACACATTTTTCTTTTGCTAGATTTTTCTTACACTTTCTAATTTTCTGAAATAAGATCCTTCTGTCTCTTGGTATGCACGTCTTTTGATTAATGTTTTTTTTCGGTACATATTTTTCAACAATTTTCTCCAGTATTTTGTACAGTATGTCCGTATTTACCTGTATATTATCACTTACAAATAAATTTTTCCATTCTTTATTCAGTTCTTCGTTTATTTCTGACCATTTTATATTCTTACTGTAAAAATTATATTTTCCACATCCTTCCCAAAGTTTTGTGCTTTTATTAATTCTGCGATCACTTGCTTTGGAATGGACTATCAATTCTATGACATTGTGGTCTGAAATTCTCGTGTTATACACTATTATTTCTTTGACATAATTCACCTCATTCACAAATACTAGATCTAGGACATTTTCCTTTCTTGTTGGAATGTGGTTTATTTGTTGCATATTATGTTCTAATAGCATATCTTGAAACTTTTCAAAATGCCTCTTATCTTCTGCGCTACTATTACTCTCTTTTTTATATGTATACATACAACCACTTTCTTCTATCCGTTCTTTCCAGTCCACGAAAGGAAAGTTAAAATCTCCGGATAGGAGTATATTCCAGTCTTTAGGGTTTCTACATATATCATCTATTTTTTCTATTATTATGTCAAACTCCTTAGTATTTGGGGGTCTGTAAACTACAATATTCACTAGTTTTTCAAATTCAAATTCTACCGCAATCAATTCACATTCTGTGTTGCTGAATTTTTCATAGACTTTTCCTTGATTTATGTCTCTTCCATATATTGCGGTTCCCCCTTGATTCCTATTTTTTCTGTCTGATCTATAAGTTTGGAAATCCTTTATCTGGTCATCACAGCCAGTCTCTTGGGAATACCATGTTTCACTTATATTTAATATATCTATTTTTTCAATTTGGGTTAGTTCTTCTAAGAACTCTGTTTTCCTTTTAGAGTTACTCGTGACTTAACCCTGTGCATTCATCACTATTATGGTTTGTGTTTCATCCCCATTATTTAATATTGGAAATAATATGAATTCTCCCATGCTTCCTTCTGATATGAGGTTCTTTTCTTCATTTCCCGGAATTCTGCCATTAAAAAATCCAATTTTTCTATTAGCCTATATTTGCTCTTCCGCCTTCATATTCATTTTTGTGTGTATACCTGCAATTATCCTCATATCTGCACCAACCCCTGGCATTATAGATGCATTCTTTGTAGTTGGGCTCTAAATGTGCATATTTGGGTTGGAAGGCCTCATATCTTGGGGCTTTTGGTTCATAGCGCGGTATATACACGGCCACCAAAACAAAAACAAACATCTTGTTGCCTTCACTACTCAAAGTGAAATAAAAATGAATTTATTCATTGCATATGAATTATAACTGTAGGCATATATTTTATGTCTGGTGCAAGTGAGTGTTTGCATGTCATTACCGAGGTGTTTCAGGGTTGTCAAACTTCCCTATACAGTACAGTATATCTTTATCTTAGTGTTAAGATTCAGGGTGATTCTTGGGCGCATTTTCAGATAAAAAAAAAGGCGTCTTATGACAAGGAAAATACGGCAAATGAAGAAATAGACTTGAAAGGTAACCCAATACTAAAAAAGTTACCAAAAATTATATTTTCAATTTAAAATAAATTTTTGAATATACTTACCCGGTGAATATATAAATAGCTTACGTCTCCGACAGTCGACAGATTCCAAAAACTCGCGGGCGATCGCCATGAAGGTTGCTGGGTGTGCCCACCAGCGCCGACTATCGGCCAGATACCGCCAATTCAGTTCTTCTCAGTCCGTAGGGTCTCTATCGGGGAGGAAGGGAGGGCCTTTAGGCTAACTATATATATTCACCGGGTAAGTATATTCAAAAATTTATTTTAAATTGAAAATATCATTTTTAATTATTAAACTTAGCCGGTGAATATATAAATAGCTGATTCACACCCACGGTGGTGGGTAGAGACCAGTATTAAAACAATAAAGGCGTATATGCTCAAGAGTTTTTGACAAATATTCAAAAAAACAAACTTAGATATAGGTACCTGATAAGGAAGCTGACTCTGATGATTACTCTGCCTCATTAGTCCGCTATCCTCACGAAGCCCAGCGATCCTCTCAGGATGCTGAAAGACTCCCAGGAGCTGTTATAATCAGGGTGAACACCCCTACAACAGGACCTCATCAATACCCTTAATCTGGGCGCTCTCAAGAAACAATATTTTGACCACCCGCCAAATCAAAAAGATTGCGAAAGACTTCTTAGTCTCCCGTACAACCCAAAACAAGATTAAAAATTTCAAGAGAAGATTAAAAGGATATTGGGATTAAGGGAATGTAGTGGTAGAACCTTCATCCACTACTGCACTCGCTGCTATGAATGGTCCCAACGTGTAGCAGTCCTCATAAAGAGTCTGGACATCTTTCAAGTAATATGAAGCGAACACCGACTTGCTTCTCCAAAAGGTCGCGTCCATAATACTTTTAATGGATCTATTTTGTTTAAACGCTACTTTAGTTGCTATCGCTCTAACTTCATGAGCCTTAACTTTAAGCAAATTACGATCCTTCTCACTTAAATGAGAGTGTGCCTCTCTAATCAATAGTCTAATAAAATAAGACAACGCATTCTTCGACATGGGCAAAGAGGGCTTTTTAACGGAGCACCATAAAGCCTCTGAAACACCTCGCAGCGGTTTAGTTCTAGATAAATAAAATTTAAGAGCTCTAATGGGGCACAGCACTCTTTCAACTTCATTCCTCACAATCTCAGATAGACTGGGGAGTTAACCGATTTAGGCCAAGGACGAGACGGAAGTTCATTTTTGGCCAAAAAACCAAGTTGAAGAGAACATACTGCTTTATTAGCGGAGAAGCCGATATTCTTGCTAAAAGCATGTAGGCCTATCTCACTAACCCTTTTCGCAGAAGCCAAGCTCCCCAAGAAAAGTGTCTTGAGGGTAAGATCCTTCAGGGAGGCTGAATTTAACGGTTCAAACCTGTCTGACATAAGGAACTGCAGGACCACGTCCAAGTTCCAAGCAGGAGTAGAAATATGACGCTCCTTGGAAGTCTCGAAAGACTTAAGCAGGTCTTGAAGATCTTTGCTATTAGAAAGATCCAAATCTCTATGCCTGAAAACAGAAGCTAACATGCTTCTGTAGCCTTTAATGGTAGACGCAGAAAGGGAGCGACCGTTTCTCAGATAAAGCAGAAAATCTGCAATCTGCGCTACAGAGGTACTGGAAGAGGAAATAGAGGAGGACTTGCACCAGTCTCTAAATACCTCCCATTTAGATTGATAAATCCTGATGGTAGAGGATCTTCTAGCCCTCGCGATCGCTCTAGCTGCCTCCTTCGAAAACCCTCGAGCTCTAGAGAGTCTTTCGATAGTCTGAAGGCAGTTAGACGAAGCGCGGGGAGGCTTTGATGAAATCTCTTTACGTGAGGCTGACGCAAGAGATCCATCCGCAACGGCAGACTTCTTGGAATGTCTACTAGCCATAGAAGTACCTCTGTGAACCACTCTCTCGCAGGCCAGAGGGGAGTAACCAACGTCAACCTGGTCCCTTCGTGAGAGGCGAACTTCTGAAGCACCTTGTTTAGGATCTTGAAGGGTGGAAAGGCATAGATGTCTAGGTGAGACCAGTCCAGAAGGAACGCGTCTATGTGGGCCGCCTCTGGATCTGGAACAGGAGAGCAATAAGTCGGGAGCCTCTTTGTCAGAGGTCGCAAAGAGATCGACGGTGGGTCGACCCCAAGTCATCCATAGTCTCTCGCACACATCCTTGTGGAGCGTCTACTCCGTAGGAATCACCTGTCCTCTTCGGCTGAGACAGTCCGCTAAGACATTCAACTCCCCTTGGACGAATCTCGTAAAAAGAGAGATGTTTCGATCTTTTGACTAAGTGTGAAGGTCCCTTGCGATGACGAAAAGAGAGTGGGAGTGAGTGCCTCCTTGCTTCGAGATGTATGCCAAGGCCGTGGTATTGTCTGCATTCACCTCCACCACCTTGTTTCGAACCAGACTCTCGAAACTCCTTAACGCTAGATGGACTGCTAAAAGCTCTTTGCAGTTTATGTGAAGACTCCTCTGGTCTGCAGACCAAAGACCCGAGCACTCCAGATTGTCCAGTGTCGCCCCCCAACCCAAATCCGATGCGTCTGAAAACAACACATGGTTTGGGTTCTTGACTGCAAGAGAAAGACCTTCCCGAAGTCTTATGTTGCTGTCCCACCAAGCTAGACAAGTCTTGACTGAATCGGAGATTGGAATCGAGATCGTCTCTAAACCCTTCTCCTTGTTCCAATGGAGGTCTAGGTGAAACTGGAGAGGACGTAGGTTGAGTCTCCCTAGAGAGATAAACTGCTCCGGCGACGAAAGAGTCCCTAGGAGGCTCATCCAAACTCTCACAGAGCAACTGCTTTTCTCTTGCAAGAGACGGACTTTGAGCAAAGCCTGCTCCATCCTGTTGGAAGACGGAAAAGCCCGAAAAACTCGACTCTATCTCCATCCCCAAATAAAGAATGGTCTGGGATGGAGTCAGTTGCGACTTCCCCATGTTCACCAGGAGACCTAACTCTTTGGCCAGGTCCAAAGTCCACTGTAGGTCCTCCAGACAGCAATGAAGGGACGACGCCCTGAGGAGGCTCTGATCCCCGACAAATGTAGGAACTTCGCTACATTCCGCATGAGCCTTGTAAAAACAAGAGGAGCAGGGCTGAGGCCGAAGCACAGTGCTCGGAATTGATACACCACCTTCCTGTACACAAACCTCAGATAATGTTGAGTTTGGATGTATCGGAATGTGGAAGTACGCATCCTGCAGGTCGAGAGAGACCATCCAGTCCCCCTCTCTGACCGCTGCTAAAACGGATTTGGTGGTCTCCATCGTGAATTTTGTTTTTACAACAAACACGTTGAGAGCACTTACATCCAGCACTGGCCTCCAACCTCCTGTGTCCTTCGGAACCAGGAAGAGACGGTTGTAAAAACCTGGGGATTGAAGGTCCGAGACTTTCACCACCGCCCCCTTTTCCAACAACAGAGAAACTTGAAGATGCAACGCCTGTCTCTTTGTCTCCTCTCGATACCTGGGAGAGAGGTCTATCGGAACTTTCACAAGAGGAGGTCTTCGTACAAAAGGAATTTTGTAACCCTCCTTCAGCAACAAAACAGTCTCCCGGTCTGCACCCCTCTTCTCCCAGGCCTGCCAGAAGTTGGTCAATCTGGCCCCTACCGCTGTCTGAGGACGTGGGCAGTCAGACTCTGCCACGTGAGGATTTAGATCCTCTCTTCTTACCTCGTTTGCTATCGGCACGAGAGCTTCCCCTACTGGGAGCTCTGCCACGAAAAGGCGGGATAAACCTCGCCGCTGGCGTGTCAAACTTGGGTCTGCTGACATGAGAAGAAGGCAAAACCTTACGAGCAGTCGTGGCCAATAAATCATGCGTGTCCTTCTGAACCAGAGATGCCGCGATATCTCTAATAAGCTGTTGAGGGAACAAAGTAGAAGATAAGGGAGCAAAAAGAAGTTCTGACTCTGACAGGGAGTAACCCCTGCAGAAAGAAACGAACACAGAGTCTCTCTCTTCTTAAGAACTCCTGCTGTGAACGTAGCCGCCAGTTCATTAGAGCCATCCCTTATTGCCTTGTCCATGCAAGACATTATCTGAATAGAGACATCCTTGTCCGCTGAAGAGACCTTCTTACTTAAGGCTCCCAGGGACCAATCCAAAAAATTAAAAACCTCGAAGGCACGGAAAATTCCTTTAAGGAGATGATCCAGATCTGTAGAGGACCAGCAAACCTTCGAGCGTCTCATGGCTAGACGACGAGGAGAGTCTACAAGGCTTAAGAAGTCTCCCTGGCCAGAGGCAGGCACCCCAAAGCCGAGAACTTCTCCCGTGTCCTACCAGACGCTCGCACGAGAAGCCAATTTGAAAGGGGGGAAGGCAAAAGAAGACTTCCCTAAACCTCTCCTGGTCACTAACCAGTCTCCCAACAAACGCAAGGCTCTCTTAGAAGAGCGAGAGAGAACCAACTTCGTAAACGACGGAGTCGATGAAGTCATGCCTAACGGGAATTCAGACGGCGGCGAACGTGGAGCCGCAGTAACAAAATGATCGGGAAAAACATCCCTAAAGATAAGCATAATCTTTTTAAAGTCAAGGGATTGCTGGACAACCCTAGGCTCCTCCCCATCTGAAGGGATCCCCAAAGGCACATCAGCAGGAAGGGGATCAACAACTTCCTCCTCCGAAGGAATATCATCCGACAAAGGTAAAGTCTTGCGACACGGAGAAAACACAGCATGCCGAGGCGGAAAAGATTGACAGGCCACATCAATATGCGAAGGAGCCGCAGCAAAAGTCGAGGGGACGACGTCACGTCGAGACTGCAAAGACTGAAGGTCTTGAGGCTGAAAAACAACACAAGACTGCGGCGACTGACGGTCGACATCACGTCGGGACAACGGAGACGGCCGATGAACGTCACGTCGGGACTGCGGCGACTGCCGCTCAAAGTCACGCTGTGACTGCGGAAACTGAAGTTCAACGTCACATAACTGACGCGACTGACGAGGAACACGATCAGAATCACGTTTAACAGCACCGCTGACATTAGCGCTAACGTCAAAACGACGAGACAAATCTCGCTTAGGAGGTTGAAGACCTGCATCACGCTTGCCCGACTGACGAACCGCAAGCAAAGGTTCTTTACGAACCTGGTCATGATCATAAACTTCCATTAAGGATGAAAGTTTCAACTGCATGTCTTTTAAGACACTCAACTTAGGGTCAACAGGAGTCGAAATGGACCGTGACGTCGGCAACGTCTGTGCATGCAAGTCATCGCACTGAACAAGACCCTCGAACTCAACGTCACGTTTACGCTTAACAGGAGAACAGTCATCCGATGACTGAATACGGTCAGAGCTGTCCCAATGACTACAGCCAGGACGCTGGACCTGTCCTGAAGGGCCCGACTTGCGTTTCAAAGGTCTTGAAACCTTACGCCAAGGCTTCTTATGAGACGAATCATCGGAAGACGAGGAGAACTTCGTTTCTCCCGTCTTATGGTAAGGACGTGCTTGAAGAGCAACGTCTGATACCTTTGAGGGAACGTCTGTACGTTGGTTTACACCTCTCACTCCCTTAAGTCCTACGACATTCCTTCTCCCTGGTGCAGGGGAGCTTGAAAGAGGTCTCGGACTAGGCAAGTGACAAGCACGAACAGACGAACCCTCCGTCAAAACACTAAACACATTTGATGCACTTTCCACTATACCACTTTGACCCTTTGAAATTTTAACGTCGGACATAAGCTGGTTCCTGTCCGAGGCCAATGATTCGACCTTCTAACCCAACGCTTGAATGGCCAATAACATATCATGCATAGAAGGTTCATTAGTGCCAATAGGGGGTTCTGAAACTACCACTACAAGAGAAGGATTAGGTTCAGTGGCATGGGAAGAGGAAAAATCTATAGATCTAGAAGAGCTTCTTCTCACCCTATCTCTTTCGAGTTTCCGAGTATATTTCTCATACTCCAACCACTCGAATTCAGATAAAACAATACATTCCTCACATCGATCCCCTAATTGACAAAATTTACCACGGCAATTAGCACAAATAGTATGAGGATCGATGGAAGCTTTAGGAAGACGTTTATTACAGTCTTTCGCACATCGATAGACAGGAGAAGGGTCAGCCATTATGAAAATCTCAAAGAAAATCCAAAAGAAAGCCAAGTTCAGCAACAATAATCAAAAAGGGTTTCAAGAGTTTTATCAAAGATAACCAACACAGCGAAAGCAATAAAACCAAGAACAAGTACTTCACCAATCGGTAGAAACTTTAGGTTAAGCGCAAGCGGAACCAATGCTGTCACTACCACCGACAGAGAAGAACTGAATTGGTTGAGAAGTATATGCGGTATCTGGCCGATAGTCGGCGCTGGTGGGCACACCCAGCAACCTTCATGGCGATCGCTCGCGAGTTTTTGGAATCTGTCGACCGTCGGACACGTAAGCTATTTATATATTCACCGGCTAAGTTTAATATTTAAAAATGGTTAGAGACAGGACCAGAGGAGGCGACTAATCGCTAACGCCTACGGCACGTCAGCCTACTAGTAGTGGTAGAAGTCGTCCGATGAACAATTGCGAGTGTCGAACATTCATGAATGCAGGCGAAACCGGTGAGCAGATGACGAAGCTTGCGCATCCACATGCAGAAACCATTTAAACATCTGCATGACCTCGTTGTCGTGTCGAGAGCTAAAGCTCATGTGAAGAAGTTCTAATAAGTTGTATGCATCGGGAATCCGCTCTCATTGTACTTGTGTGAAAACAACAGGTTCCGAGTAGGGAACAAGGCATTAATCACCAAGGCTGACAACTGTGCTGTACCCCTCTTACCTTTGGCAAACGTTGGGTTAGGTTCCATGAAGTGTGTGTGTGTGTGTGTGTGTGCTAAACTCCCTTGACAGCATGTCGTGGCAAGGGCTACCAAAGATCAGTAGCGCAACCCGTAGAAACCATATGGTAAAGTTCTATGGGCTGACGCCATAGAGAGCACATCGAAGTAGTGCACACCTGTATGCTACAGCAGACACGAGTGCTAGCATTGATAAGGTAGCGCTAGCTCTTGCTCTGGACAGAGTCTAGCGTGTGTTGTCTATATAAGGAGACTAGCTAGGAAGCTCAAAAAGAGCGCTATTGTGAATGAACAGTATAGAAGACAGTCTCTCTCGCTGGGAAGAGTAATGCTCTCTCATGTAGTGAGAGTCGTAGCCAGTAGTGCTCTACAATCCTCGCCAGAGTAGCTCTCAATCGAACAAAGTTGGTAATGACCATCCCATGAGTCAGGGCCTCCGAGACTTATCAAGTTTGTCTGAGTTTCTATCCTCAAATGGGGAGATTGCTGATCGTCAAAGGCGGAGGGTAACTTTACTTCAGAAGGGAGCTGGACAGCTCTATGACACTGATTAACGGTCGCTATTCAATGAGTAATCACGAGCAAGCCTGCAGTGGCATGCTGGAACTTTAGTCACGACCTGGAGACTGGTAGTGAGCAGGAACCTGGTTACAAGCTGATCTTTGCTCTCTCATCGTTAATCCTGAAGTGTGATAGAGAATAGAGGGCTATCACGAGTAGCCTACAAGAATCATCAGGCGGGCGGAGCAGTCATTGGAACTCCAGGAACCTGGAAGCTAGCCGATGGGCGGTCGCGAGCTGACAGACGGTCAGGATCTGACAGAGATTGCGAGCTGATGGGAGATCACAAGCCAATGGGAGATCACAAGCCGGCGGCCATCGGAAGCCAATGGGTGATTGTAAGATGACAGGCGATAGTGGGCAGCAACAGGACTGGGTAACGTGAGTCAGCTAAGCAAGACGAGTCAGCTAGGCGAGACAAGAAGACTAGGAGTAAAGGTGAACAGACACTGGAAGCGTCAAACTCGCAGGGAAAAAGTAAACATCATCTTCCTGCTCCGACGTGCCACTCTACGAGGTATTAGAGAAAAGCATGGACAAGCCCATAAACCTCTCTTAATCCCGCGTTTCGAAGACTACTCCAGGGAGACCGAACCTGCATACGGGAAAGGTGTCCACCATGAGTAGCACGAAGAAGCTTCAGACTTTGACTGCCCTTCGTTGTCAGAGCAAGCTCAGAATGAGGGAGAGCTCCGTCATCCACACGATGATCAGGAACTGCAGCAGGCAAAGGTGGTGGTGACGGAGCAGCAACTTCCACAGGAACATCAGACTTTGCACTCGCCCCGCCGCTGAATGGGAAAGGTGTCCTTCAGAGAGGAACAGGAACATACTTCAGACCTTGGACTCCCTCTGCCACCTGCCATCACAGAACAAGGGAGTTCATCATCATCAGCGTACTGTAGATGAGTAAGACCTAAGTCAAGTTCTAGGTTGGCTGCAAGAGGCCTTCCTGCTGTTGAACTCGTAGGGTGCCAGCAACATCTACTTCATACAGTCAAGGTGCATCAATATGGAGAACTACTCCCCAGCAGAGGAGGACCAAGCCACTGCACTAAGAGAAATAGGGGAGTCCTCCGGCCAAAGGGTTGTCCAGGGTCAAAGGGGAAGAGGTTTCTCCACTCAGGAAAATCCCGCATTATGCCATCTCTGAAGCAGCAACACTCAAACCTGCAAAAATAACCAAATTAAAAGAGCAAATTAATCAAAGGCTAGTTAAAAAAAAAAATAGAGCGACGCACGTCCACTTTCCACCGAGAGAAGTGACAATAAAACACGGGTGTGCGCGTGTGTGCATGAGTGCACGAGCAGGATATCTAGTACTAACCCCCTACCCCTCATGCTAACTAGCGGTGGGGTAGTTACACATTGCTAAAAGTCTTATGGCTAGTCTTCCAGCTTCGCCGTTTAGATGCTTGAAGAATTCAATTTATGATGTAATACTTCAGTTAGCATAATATGCACTACCCGATCTTGAGGTCTGTTTGCTTGTCCATACAAATAACATTATCACACACTCGTTATAGAAGCTGCAATAAAAACAAAGCGACATGAAAAAAAGGCCTACATGGGCATCTCAATGCTGGTCATACATAACACACTAAAAACGCTCATGATCCAAGCATCTTACTATAATTGGCAGTGAGCAGGCCAGCAGTTGGCTGTATTGGCTGTTTAAAAATTTTCACCCAGTTTGGCAGTTGTAGTTATATGATTTATCAGGGTATATTCTTAAAAAATCTTATCAAACGTTCAGTGAATAATTGAATCAGCAGTTAAGGAGGTTTTGCTGCATAACACACAAGCATATTGGCCTACATGGGATGTATGTATCATGGCAGCCTAGCAGCTTAACTCCCTTATTTTCAACCCCACCATATTCTTTTATAAAATAAAAACTGTTCAGAATGTCCTTAATACCCTGGGTAAGTACCTTCCAAAATGATATAGAATATTTTTGAAAATCATCAAATTTGCCTGATAATTTACAAGTCAGCCAAACTGTTTCTCCCTCCCATACTGTAGCTCCAAGAATTCCCTGTAAATAACATTTTGATCAATTCAGTAGTGTTTTAGCAGCGGAACACTGAACTGATATGGAGGGCGCGGTAATTCAAACAGGCTTTATTGGACCATGATTGACCTGGGATTTTTTATACAATCAAAATTCAATAACTCCAGAATTTAAACAGGACAAGGGGAGCATCAAGTATGGTGCCGCTGGTGCCTGGTTTATGCAGCCAAGACGTGAAGATGGCAACATATTTCAGAGCAACCTAATTTGACCTTTTCATACAAGTGATTAATTTTATAACTTGAACAACTAAAATAGATACAGTTACATACTTTACTTATCAAAGGCTTTTGTACAAAGTGTAGTGTTGGTGAAATGCTATATGTTTACGACAATAGTTCAACACACGATAGCAAGCCCAAATTCTTTTGTAGTTCAAATCACCGAATAATGCAAGTACAGCTAGCTATATTTGTTAAGGTAAATATATACCCAGTACCGGTATTATACTGAACGGAGTGATTTATATAAAATAACATAAAAATACTAACCCATGCGGCTGGCATGAACTGTAAATACATGTACCAATTGACAGAACACTGGAGCAGTGAAATAGTGTTAAATTACGAGAAAAGTGAGCTATTGCTACACAAAAAAACTAACTAAAGTGATTAATCACATAATTAAAATTACGCCAAAATAATTAGCCCACGCCGCTGGCATGCGCAGCACATCCATGTACCACTTTCCAGAACAGAGTAGCAGTGAAATAATGATGAATTAAAAGCGAAGTGAGTCATGGCTGGACAAAACCCAGTTAAACTAAACGATTAAATGAAATTAAAATAATGCCAAAATATTAGCCCACGCAGCTGCCATGCACAGCACATCATTGTGCTGCTTTCCGGAAGAAAGGAACAATGAAATAATGTTAAATTACCAAACAATGCAAGCCATGACTGAACAAAAATCAGTGAATTATCAAATAATGTTAATTCAGTGAACCACTATACATGTCAATACATTAAATTAGGGAAAGGGTTTAGGAGCATGATGGCCACCTCTATGAACAACAAGAAAATGGGAAGGAAATTCACATTTTCTACGAGTGCAATCGGCCAAGGCCATCGATATAAAATGCCCCCATACATGTACTGTATACACAAATATATACATATATATATACATACATATATATATATATATATATATTATATACATTATAATATACATTATATACATATATATATATATATATATATATAATATACATATATATATATATATACATTATATATATATATATATATATATATATACATATATATATATATACATATATATATACATATATATATATATATATACATATATATATATATAATATATATATACATATATATATATATATATATACATATATATATACATATATATATATATATATATATATATATAATATATATATATATATACATAATATATATATATAATATATATATACATATATATATATAATATATATATATATATATATATAATATATATATACATATATATAAATATATATATATATAATATATATATATATATATATATATACATACATATATATATATATATATATATATATATATATATATATATATATGTATATATATATATATGTATATATATATATATATGTATATATATATGTATATATATATATATATATATACATATATATATATATATACATATACAGTATATGTATATATATATATATATATATGTATACATATATACATATATAAACATATACATATACATACAGTATATATATACATATATATAATATATATATATATATATATATATATATATATATATATATATGCTGCACATAACATTATCTAAAAATAGAGAAATAGTTTAACAGGAACCATGTGTGTATGCTGTAGCCCTGTCTTATCCTAGTTAAATGGTACTCTTCGGGTGGTTGATATCTTATTTTTAATATTCCATGTTATTTCATATATCAAAATAAATATATCAAAGTGGTAATAAAAAAAAATTCTTAATACCATACTCTAGTCTTAGTCTTTTTTTAACAGATGGAATTAAATGATGGAAAAATAGTGTAGTCAGTTTAGTCCTTGTTCTGTTTGAAAAGATTAAATTAAATGATGAAGATAATAGTGTAACCATCTTTAGTCAATCCAAACTTAATGGTATGTGTCATGATAAATTACTGCTTGAAAATGTTTAACCCCAGGAGTAAAACGACTATTATCCGGAGTGACGACGATTCTGCAGCACCTGTTTCTAAATATGGTAAATTTGTATTGTATTACAGGGTGTGATTTCGAACAGAAAATATAAGTTTACCTATAGTAAATAGCATGATTTAACCGAATTTGACCTTCATTTCAACCGCAAACAAACAGATCAACCAATTCAACTAACTTCAAGTTGCCGAATTGGTTTCGGTTATTACGGATGAAATGAAGGTGAAAACCGGTTAAATCACTGTATTTCCTACAGGAAAACATATATTTTCTGTTAAAATGGTTAAATATAATTACTATTGTCATATACGTTGTGTTAAAATATTTAAATACAAGCACTTGTTCAATGGTGTCACTTCCCTTACGAATGTACTACGAACGATAACATTAGCAACGTTACCAATGATACACAGTGTTACAAACGTTGACGAATGTGTACCAGAGTTACCAACGGCACGATGACATTACTAACGATAGCAATGATAGATATTTCCATACGAATTTTAAATAGTTTGTCCATATAAGTTTTACTCAACATATAAAAAGTACAAAAAGGGCACAGAACCTAACAAACCCACCTAACCTAACCTAGTAGTATGACATGGTACAAACCTCAGGTATTTACTGAAAACGGTAAAATTCTCCATGTTACGAATGATACACAGAGTTACCATCGGTACAATGACATTACTAGCGATTGTAAGCATAGATATTTCCATACGTATTTTAAATAAATTTTCCATATAAGTGTTACACAATATATAAAAAGTACAAAAAGGGCACAGAACCTAATAAACCCACCTAACCAAACCTAGGAGTTCCCCGATCACAAAACACATAATGTCTATTGAGGAATGACTTACCTTTATGAAAAAGACGACGAAACTTGCGGGTCACGGGAGGGTGAAACTGACGACTTAACTCCTATGACTAGGATGAGGATGGTTGTGGGGCCAATGTTTATGTAAAAAGTGGTTTGCAAATAATATTATCTTCCATGGGGGTAGACGACTTTTTCCCAAAAATGTACCTTTATAAGAATTAACGGTATAACCACAACAACGTTTCTTTTTGGTTTTAGGTATGTTGGATTCGGTATTACAATAAAACACGTGAATGACTTTCCTGTAAGATAAAAAAGAACGGCACTTGGGGCACTGTAAGAGTTGAGGAATTACGTTGTGTGATTTCAGGAAATTATCAACATTGGCTGAAGAATCATAAAAAACACCATGGAATTTAGCAAATGCTTTTAGGTACGGAATATTGCAGCCGTTAAAAGTTTCTATAACTTCCTCCATCGCAAAATACGGAAAAATAAATCTCATTTGAAATGACGGACACCTTACTAGGACAAAGGTTTCAAGGGAAAAGGGTTTGGTGGAAGGCGTATGAACAGACCACTCAAAGAGATAAAGGAAGGGGGGTAGGGAAATACCAGTTGACAACCCCCTTGTGTAAACTTTAAATCCGCATCGGTTCGTGATTGGTTAAGGGAAAAATAACGGAGGCTAGAGGGTAAACATGAATGAAGTAAAAAGGGAAACTAGTCCAGAGAAAGTAATTATGTGAAACCGAGGAGTGAAAAGGAAATAACAAAAGAAATAAAAACAATATAGAAAGATAAAATGGAATGTATGATAAATAATATTGAAGGGGAATATAAAATGAGATGATTTTACCATGAATGAACTGGATAGCGAAACTAGTCCAGAGCAAGTATTTATGTGAAACCGGGGAGTGAAGAAGGAAATAACAAAATAAATAAACCCAATATAGGAAGATAAAATGGAATGAATGATAAATAATATTGAATGGGAATATAAAATGAGATGATTTTAAAAGGTATACGATAATAAAACGAGTTATTGGAGGGGGGAAAAGATTCTGCGCAGGGGGAGGGATATTTGCGCAGGTCGAAAACTGGTATGCACGAACGTACGTACGTACGGGTGCTAATGTTAGCATGGAATGCTAACATTTGATCTACATCAGACGTTGGCAGCACTGGTTATTATATTTTTTCATGAAATAATCTTTGCAACGGCGCCTCCAAAGTTTATCCAGATATACTGTTTTGTATTTTCCTCCGATTATAATACATTCAAGAAGGTAATGTATAGAGAAGAAAAGGCTTGTTTTACGATTATATATCGTTTCCCCACCCAAAACCCCGAGTTCCCACTGGGGGTCCCCCATTATCGTAGGATATAGATGTATATATATTTCTGAAACTATTCATTTGCGACAGGAACGAGTGTCCTTTTCGAAGTGTAATTTTTTTTCTATAAAAAAAGTAGTTGTTTTCCTTGGTTACATTGCCCTGTAATACACTACAATAAAACCCTAAAATATATTCTAGTAACTAAGCCTTGAAAAATGTTCCGAGAACAAATCAGGTGGTACTTTAACCTGGTCACGGTCACAAATATGATCTATTAAAATACAGAGACTTCACTAGTTTAAAGTAGGACGTGGAGACGTCTTGATAAGTACTGTATATATTCGGTGTTCTAGACAAGGTTAGATTAAGGACGTGGGAGTCGATGATTACGAGCGCCGGTGAGACGGTAAACATTTACCGCAAATTTCGTACCTTGGCCTAGGCGACCAGACCTTTAGGTATTTCTGACACCATGGATCGGTATAATGTATACTTTGTAGGTTACATTAATGTGATATCACAAATGGCTTAAATATTTAAGCTGTCGACAGGTAGACAAGATGACTCTTTTCAATGGAACCAAAATACCAAACTTTTCATTCTTGGTGAAAGCAAAGATTTGAAGAAATAATGAGTAAAGTCCATGGCAGTAAGATAAACAATGACAAATGCATATGAAAATGGCCACAAACACAACGGATAACTAACTATGACAAGAGTAGAGTACTTACCAATGAATACATATTTTGTGTGTACTACAGCCAGTCTAAGCTAGTGACAAAATGAACATGAATACTGGCAGGCAAAAGAGCCCGTATATACACTTATACATGAACAACACAACGTAATAAGGGGCACTGAAACGAAAATTACGAAATGTGAGTTGGACTTGGGAAGCAACTCATGAGTGAGATTGAAAACCAAACACATTAAAGAGTACTGTCAGAGTAAGACGAAGACAAGGAGAGAGAGGATTAGAGCAATGCATGATGGGAAATACGAAAACTTGTTGTGCTAGACAGTGTTGCCAGATATGGAGATTTGTCCCTAGATTTGGGAATTTTGGGTGTCAGATGGGGATATTGGGATATTCTGTATAAATTTGGGAATTTTAGGCTAGAAAATGAGGTAATCCCGTAAATATCGTAAAATAGGGAATAAACTATATAAATGCATGCAAAGGACGAAATATCATAATAAATGTCATAGTATATTGTAGAATATTCATATACAGCTAATTTACGTAATATTTGTAATTTACATATTAGTAAAGCCTATACAGAATCGGAAGAAAAAATATTTCTGGAAATGGGGATTTTTAGACTACCCATCTGGCACTATGGCTTGAGACACTAGGACTATCGCCAGGTTTTCTGAATGAGAAAATGCCAACTTCTAATCAACCGCAGCTTTAAAAGGCCAACCCATTGGTAGAAACCAAAGACTATATACTGAAGGAAGATAGGAAGGCTCAAAATAGAATGTTAATACGCTAGTTGGCAACTCCAAAGTGAACACAATAATTGGTTGCTCCGATTTCAGATGGCGTTGTAGGTATACATCGTTTGTCGTCTGTTTGTTTATATTCAGAATTTGACAGTTGACTCAAACGAAATCATGGCACCGACAGTAAAGAAGTCACACAAGTGTGTTGTGTACATAAACAAAAAGAAACCGATCCTCATTTGGTTTTTCACAGGTTCCCTAAGGACAAAGAACGGTCAGTACAAACAGTATAATACATGCAGTATGTGCTGCTAATGAGTAAGCCCCATTGATATTGGATGTAAGATTAAGGCAAGGCATCCAAAGTAAATCTCTTTTGTTTTTCATTTTTTGTTGGCTTGTATGCTACCTTATTTCTATTTCCAACCCCCTTTTGATTATTTTTGTGTGTGATAGAATTTTGTGTTATTTTGATCCTTTTGATTGTACATTTATACATTCATTAGTTTATAATACTAAACTATACATGAGTGCATCATGCTTTTCCATTTCAATAACAAATAAAATACAATTGTGTTTTTATACACCTAATATCTCTCCATCTTACAGTGGTCTACAAACTGTAATTATATGTATGCCTACACATAAGCATTTGTGGCTAAGTTTAACAAATCAGATATACAGTATGTTTTATTTTATTCGAATGTGGTATTGTATAGAACATTTAAAAATGGTTGTAATATACTGTACAATACTTAAATTTGAAAGAAAATTAACTAAATCATAAGAGATATAGCTATTGAATTTCTGAAAAATAGACTGAGAAACATAATTTGCAATTTAGTTACCTAAAATTTAAGAATATCATGAATATATGAGTAAAATATACTGACATAGTAATGCAAATTATGAACAAATATGTCACAAAATTTACAATTGAATTCCATCCTATATACCCGTAAGCATTACCGCTTACCGCTTTGAATATTTGGTTGCTCGCTCAACAGATGGAGCCATTCGTTTCGCATGGAAGTATCTGGCATCTTTTCATAGCACACTCATTTGTGTGTTAAAAGCCTGAGCCTTCCTATCTTCCTTCAGTATATAGTCTTTGGTAGAAACGCCAAAAATTTAGCATTTAAAGCCAAAATTTTTTTTCATGATATTACTAAAGGCCAACCAATTTTTAAAAGGCCAAATTTGAGGGGTTTTTTGGGGGGGAGTTGAAAAAGGCCAACCTGGCAACGTGCTAAGACAGTAGATGGAAGACAGGGACGTCGCTTCGATTTCTGTGAGCATCTGGCCGCTTTAGTTGGGCGCATCCGCAACAGGTGGCGTTATTCTTTTTGTCGTCTGCTACTTAACAAGGCAAGTCAATGTTAACAGATGCAAATTTCACCAACGTTCTTTCCAAACTATGATTGGTATTTTTTATCAGTCATGATACAAATATATGCTACACTATGAATAAAACAAAATTTAGCATTAAAAATAATGTACTCGTTTTTTTTTTTCAAATTCAAGATTAGCCTATATTGCATTTCCATCCTTCTCGGGTGAATTTGGGATCTATCAATCTGGTAACACTAACTTAAGTCTCCAAAACATTTGTAGCAGTCAGTTACGGATATTTTTAATATCATTGAAGCATAAACTATCATTTAGTGTTGCATTTCCCCGCATTGATCGAAGTAAAGTTAAGGTAAGGTTGTATTTTGAATGTATACATGATCATAACATGCAGAATGTGTCCTTAAGATCAAAGTTCGAAATTATACATTGAAACAGTGCCTAATAGATGCTAAGGCCACTTGGAGAGGACCTTATTTTACTAAAGTGCAAACTTGTACCTCTAGAAATAAGAATCCCATTGAATGCCGAAAAAATATGAGCCTCCTATTTTTCTGCCCATATCTCTATATGGTATGAGGAAAATATGACATAACAAGCTTGAGACAATATTAGACTATCCACTACTTTTCTTCTCCCATCCTAGTTTAGTCTTAGGCACAGGTCCTATTTCGGATGCACATCTTTCACATATTCTGTAAGTTACACAGTATTTGCAATCTTATATATAAATGAAATAAACAGCCTAATCTTAACTTGCATTTTGCAAATGAACAATCAGCAAGATATATAAGAATGAAAAAGAATATAGGTAGTCTAATGATCAATATGATTTAATATAGGTCTATGAAAAATCACTAGATGGATCATATTAGACCAATTATTGGATAACTTTTATAGTAACATATGAACCTACTGAAATACCAAACCCCATAGAGTTTTTTACCCAATTCGTACGGCACGTCGGCAATAGATGGCGCAAGTTTTTTTTTTTTTCCGAAGGCTTTTCTGTCTTCCCTTTACTGTCTTTGCTTGAGACGCAAGGATGACTAAACAATTTTGAGTTCGAAGAAGTTCTCTAAGAAAATATGGCATTAAAACATCAACATACGACGCCATCTCAGTGTTTTGAGCACGTTTGACAAATACTTTACTTACAGAGTTTTTCCTGGTCCTATATTTTAGGGGAACCCTATTCTCTACAGGACCTCCACAGTCATTTTATCATGTTCGTCCGAAAGTATTCAACATTTCACACTGCATATTGCTCTTTTATTGTTAAATCGTCAACATACGAGGCACTCACTGAACAAGAAAGTCTTCAGTTTCCTCTTGACAGTCTTAATATCTTCAATCTTTTAGATGACTCGTGGGAGCTTATTGTATAATCTCGGGGCTGCATATTTAAATGCTCTATTCTAGAGCCTACAGTAGACATATATCTGAGTTTCAATAATTTGAAACCATCTGTAACTACTCTCGTATCAACACGATTTGTTGGTTGCACAATATGTAGCAATTCTCTTAGATATTTTGGACGTCCAGTTCTGATAATGATGGGTTATTGTACATTAACCCTGGATAGGTACGGTGGGTCGTTTGCGACCCCGAGCGTCAAAAAAAAACAGGTTTTTCTCACGTGACTCACCCCCGTGACTGAATTTGTGGGTGATCGACCTGCAGGAGGTGTCTCCCCTACACGCTCTAGTAGTGTCCAGATGTGCATTGCTGTAGCTGTACTCCTTCCCCGATTTCTGAGACGCGTCGGGGTCGTTCGCGTCCGAGTTTACCCTTCTAGGGTAGTTTGCATAATTATCAAAGTTATTACGTATTATGAAATTGTCGTAGAATGGTGCAACTTGTATAGGTTATCAGTTGTGGAAAGTCTTGGTGGATTGTTTGGCTACCATGTGCATGTTTTTTTTTTTAGTTAAAATGTCGTTCATCACCACGAGGACCATTTTACCACGAGTGCCCCTTTTTCATTTTTTTTCATTTTTTTGCCAAGTCATTTTTCCGTAAGATATTGCCAAATAGTGTCGTAAAACTTTTGCTTGTTTAGTGTTGGAAAGTGTGTCTAGATGATCTGGCTACCCATGCATGACTTTGTTTTTGTCAGATACGACGTAGTTATTGGTATATTGGGTATTTAACTGCGGTTACCAATTTCTGTTTTTTTTTCAATATTTGTAAAAATTACTACGTAGTAAGGAATTGCCGTATATTATTCATTTTTTTTTCATGTTTATGTGTTAGAAAGTGTGCCTTGATGGTTGGGCTAACACGTGCATGTCTTTTTTTTTATCTGAGATGTCGTATATTAGAATGTCGGGCATTTTACCGCGAGTGTCCCTTTTTCATTTTTTTTCATTTTTTTGCCAAGTCATTTTTCCGTAAGATATTGCGAAATAGTGTCGTAAAACTTTTGCTTTTTTAGTGTTGGAAAGTGTGTCTAGATGATCTGGGTACCCATGCGTGATTTTGTTTTTGTCAGATACGACGTAGTTATTGGTATATTGGGTATTTAACTGCGGTTGCCAATTTCTGTTTTTTTTTCAATATTTGTAAAAATTTACTACGTAGTAAGGAATTGCCGTATATTATTGATTTTTTTTTCATGTTTATTTGTTAGAAAGTGTGCCTTGATGGTTGGGCTAACACGTGCATGTCTTTTTTTTTATCTGAGATGCCGTATATTAGAATGTTGGGCATTTTTCCGCGAGTGCCCCTTATTATTTGTTTTGCATTTTTTTGCTTAGTCATGTTACCGTAAGGAATTGGCAAGTAGTGTCGCAAAACTTATATTTTTATAGTGTTGGAAAGTGTTTCTAGATGATCTGGCTACCCATGCCTATTTTTTTTTTAGCCAGATATGGCGTATATATAAGTATGTGTTCGATTTTCCTGTGATTGCCATTTTTTCGTTTTTTCCCATTTCTTTCAAAATTACTACGTACTAAGGAACTATCACAGAGTAATATTTCATTTATATGTTTATTTGTCGGAAAATATGCCTTGATGGTTTGCCTAGCACGTGGCTGAATTTTTTTTTTTCTGAAATGCCGTATATTAGAATGGCCATTTTTCCACGAGTGCCCCTTTTTATTTGTTTTGCATTTTTTTGCTTAGTCATGTTACCGTAAGGAATTGGCAAGTAGTGTCGCAAAACTTATAATTTTATAGTGTTGGAAAGTGTTTCTAGATGATCTGGCTACCCATGCCTATCTTCTTTTTTTAGCCAGATATGGCGTATATATAGGTATGTGTTCGATTTTCCTGTGATTGCCATTTTTTCGTTTTTTCCCATTTCTTTCAAAATTACTACGTACTAAGGAACTATCACAGAGTAATTATTCATTTAGATGTTTATTTGTCGGAAAATGTGCCTTGATGGTTTGCCTAGCACGTGGCTGAATTTTTTTTTTCTGAAATGCCGTATATTAGAATGTTAGCCATTTTTCCTCGAGTGCCCCTTTTTATTTGTTTTGCATTTTTTTGCTTAGTCATGTTACCGTAAGGAATTGGCAAGTAGTGTCGCAAAACTTATATTTTTATAGTGTTGGAAAGTGTTTCTAGATGATCTGGCTACCCATGCCTATCTTTTTTTTAGCCAGATATGGCGTATATATAGGTATGTGTTCGATTTTCCGGTGATTGCCATTTTTTTGTTTTTTCCCAATTCTTTCAAAATTACTACGTACTAAGGAACTATCACAGAGTAATGATTCCTCTAGATGTTTATTTGTCGGAAAATTTTGTTTACTTTTTTTTTGATTGAATATCATCAAATTTTTTCAGCTAAAATATTGTTTTACATTTTTTTTTCGATTTTATTTCCCTTCAAAAAAATTTTTTTGGGTCAGAATTTTAATTTTATAGTCGTAAAATAATCGACAATTATCCAGCAACCCACCATACAATTTTTATGCATATCCAATAATAATTAGATTAGTAAATAACACCTTGAAATTGACATACCCTTCCTACATTTCAAGTGGCAGATTAGGGAGTCTGAGTCAGTGTGGTTGGCGGCCATTTTGTGGACATATCCGAAGCGTAAGCTGCCCTATCTATATATATTCTTGTTCCCTATAGAATTTGTGATATTGTGGTATATTTTTACCTGCATAAATATCATATTATATATTAAATATATGTATTTTTTTACGGAATTTCTAAGTACTCAAAAAATTACCTTTAGATATGGCCCCTGATATAAATGTAATTTACAAAATAATGAAGATTTTTTTACATATTTCTATTTTAGGATAACATATGTTTATTCCCTAAAAAAATTAGCCACTTCCTATTTCATTTGGGTACCCAAAAAAATTCATGAAATTTGGACAAATTTTTTTGGCCAAAAAAAGTTACCCTTTTTTTCTCATTTCAGATCTTCACCTCCATGGGTCTGACTTCATCCAAAATACATCAAGATGTGTCCTAAACATTCAAGAATCAATTCCTAAAAGGATTTGTGTATATATGTATAAACTTTTTTTTATGAATTTTTATGTCAGGTCTTTTTTTTTCTACTTAATTTTTTAAAATATTTATAATAAATAGTTTTTCTGCAGATGAGTAGTATTTATCTATACAGTTGTTTTAAGCATTCATTGAAGTTTTTTTTGGCAAAAGAAAAAAGGAGGTTACTGCAAAAACTGATTTTTCAAGAATTTTTTTTGGCGTCGGGGTCGTTCGCGTCCGAGTATACCCTTAAAGGGGTGTCCGAGGACCGTACCTATCCAGGGTTAAACTCAATTCTCGCTATAATAGGCAGTGATCCTTTCTCGACGTGGGACACCTTTTATCAGTCTTGCTCCTCTGTTTATTATGTTTTATCATTTCTTAACTTGTACTTTTGGTAAATTGTAACAGATGGAGTTACAGTAGTTCAATACTTGTAATAACAGTTTATCACAAGTTTCTTTACAGAATGTTCATCGTGATAATTTCCATAAACTTCTTAGTAGAATAGATATGGAAAAAGGCAAGCTGGCAACTTTTCTTGGATAAAACCTAAATAATTTTCTGTCAGACGAGTAGTGCAATATTGATTTTTATGTAAAATTAATGTCGTGAAATTGTTTCTATCGGGAAAAAATCACGCTCTAATCAGGTCCCAGTTTTTGTATCAAAAATTTAATTTCGTTTTCTCAGAAGAAATCATAAAAATTTAAGTTTTAATTAACTGAAACTAAGCCGATAAAATGGTCAAACATGTCTATTATTCTTATAAGAGGGAGATAACTTTTGGGATAATGGTGATGCAGATATCATGTGATACACATAGGCTACATTATAGTTGGGGTAAGAAGTTTTTCAAAACGTCCTCTCATATTTCAAACTTAGACGTTTGCCTTTTAATAAAATTCATCTGTAGTTATTATTCAGACGTTCTTCATTTCCTCTTAACAAAAGTTCAGGTTATTGAGAAAATTGTTGACAACAATAACCTTTGAAGTCATATGAAAAATAAAAATGATGACGTTTGATATTCGAAGGCACATAATTTTATACTAGGTGAGCTATAATGGTTTTACCAAGATCTATATACTGTACGTATAAATCTTGGGTTCAACCAAGAATTAGAGCCCAGCTTATTGTGCACGAGAAAGAAAATATTTTCTACAGCTGCACCAATGGTGCATCTTTGTTTACGAAGCTTCAAGTTTTAAAGAATTTTCACCACAGTGATATTTACTCTTAACGTTAGAAAGAAGATAAACCTAGCAAGTTCGGATCAGGAAGAACAGCGTTATAAACATGCAGTGCATCAAATTTGTTCTCTGTTTAGGAATTATTCTGCTCTGACAAAACAAAACCACTCAGCAAAATAAGTTTTATGACCTACTCATTCCATTACATCAAACAGCATTTGTCAAGATAATAAAAAAATGAACATTGTCATTTTCATTCTACGAATAACCTTGCTTACAGGTAAGTGGCGTCATATCAAGCTTAGAGCTTTGCAGTCTACCTTCTGTTCATGACTGCACCTACATCTCTGTTCCAATTTCCTTCCTTTCATCTGGTGGACCAACCTCAATTAATCTTTTCTCAGTAACACACATCCGCTCCCCAAGTGTCTGGTTACCAAATTCCATACATCCATCCATCCATCCTTCTATAAGTATATCTTCTTTAGTGCTTCCATGAGTAATATGACTATAAGACATAATAATAAGTACTCACATAGAAGAAATATAATGAGAAAAATAAAACTCAAATATCGAAATGTCTAACGCCTGTGACCTTTGCTCACAGGAATATTTCTAATCTTAGCCCGGAAGTTATTTGATAAGATTTTCAAAACCTCTTAAAAAATTCTGGCTTCCGAAGTCTTTCCCATTTCTTTTCGTCGTACCATTAACTCTGCTACGCGTATTCAATCATGCCATATCTCTTCTGATCACATTCCACCCCCAACCAACTTCCCTTGGGATCTTAACATGCACATTCGATCAATCCCTCTGATTATTCTCTGGCGAAAGTGGAAAAGAAAGAAAGGTGGTAAAAATTATATAAAAACATAAGTACTAATACTGAATTTAATAAAGTTTTAGTTCGATTTGGTACATTTTATTGAAAAACAAAAAATCATATAAAATTATGTCGTTTTATCTTCCCCCAGAGTCAGGAAGGTTAAAATTTGGAGATACGAGGTCAAATTACTCTAGTTTTATTTACAAAAACATATAAGTAAAATTAGTCTCTCAACGTATATATGATAATGCATGAACACCTGACCTCTCTTGAATCCACAGACAGGGTCATTGTAAAGACGGTTCATAAAGGGGATAAGATAAATTTTCGTACCCTCTGTGACAGGCCAACTGGAAACGTCCCTGCCTGACGTTCTGCTGGACGGGAGATAGAGTCTAGCTCAAGCTCAGTGGTTTTTGGTAGTGTCTGCAACCTCACGATCCTTGTGAGCTAAGGATATGGAGTTTGGATAACCTATAGTGTAGGATATGCCACAGCGTTTTACGTTTTTAGTTAAGTTGGCGCTACACGTTTTCTTTGTTGATGATAAGGATGAGGGGATAAGCGAGCGTCGGGATTGCCTGATGTTTGTTTTGTATTTAATTATATACTTATGTGCACTATTTTGAATTGAATATTTCTATTGAATGGAAAACTGTATACATTTTTTGTTTACTTTTTTTATATGAAAAAGAAGTATTGAGTTGGTACTAAAAAATATTGTATTGTTATTGTTGGCATCTGCCCAAAAGGCCGCGATTTATGCCCGCCTTGGCGCCTTTGTTAGTTCAGCATGGGCAGGCTCTGGAAAGCACATGGAATTTCTGCATGCTGTGGTTCTGCAGTATTTGTGGTGTGCTGAGCTGCCCAGTGAACTCATCATAGTATTAAGTGACCAGTGTTGCTGTTAGCTAGGAGGCTGAATGCTTCTGGTTGTACAGCAACTTTTACCAGTGGTTATCTGGGAATTTTAGTATTAGAATCGGCGTCTGGAAAATGTAAGTTTATTTTCTATGTTAAGTGAACCTTACCTGTGGAATCACTGTATTGTGTTTTACATCATTTACATTATTTTGTATTTACATGATATTTACAGTATATATATTGTTTTACATGAATATTTACATTATTTTTTAGTATATTTATTGCTGCTTTTGTTTGCAGCGTCAAACCTTGCTGCTTTGATGGAATATATGAACACCACAGAGGAAGAGTGTTTGACTTCACCCTTAGTAAAACGCCGATATTCAGAACGTAGCTGCACTGGTGGTGCAGTGTTCTACATATAGGTCTACCTGCTGAGTCATTAGAAGCCATTGGCTGCCCCACCATGGTCCTAGCTTGGGTGGAGAAGGGCTTGGGAGCTGATCGTAAGGATATATGGTCAATTTCTAGGGCAATGTCTTGCTAGCTAAGGCATTGAACTGTCTCTTACCTCTGCCATTCATGAGCGACCTTCAAACTTGTATAGCATTGGGAAGAGGGATAGCGTTTGGGGAGAGATAATCCTCCTGATTTTAACTACGGAAATGACACGGGTACACGGCCAACAGGGTTCACAAGGAACACAGTCAAACACATTAACATCCAGAACAGTGGATGAGTCCCTGATTTATAAAATGTCCACAGAATTAGCTTCTTCTGTTTTACGAAAAAGGCTCATCGTCATCTCGTTGAACACCATTACACAAAATAAGTCGCTTACCTAGACAAAGTATACACTCTCTGACTTTCTAGAATAGATATTAAGGACCTTCTTTTCCAATGTCTTTCACACCATTTATCTAGATCTTGTCAGATTTTTCTTTTCTACTTGTAGGCTAAACATTTGAACAGTTCACCATAACTTTATTCTAAGTTCATGTATGGCGCAAACAGCTTTTTCCATTCACTTCCAAACTTTTTACAATATCGCCGCAATACAAAATATTGATCCAAACATCCCGACAGCTTACAAACCTTGGTTACTCACTCAATCACATTATCGTCTATATACTACATCATCTCAGATGCAATACCATAAACTCCTGGTGATTTTCCATTATCTATCTTCTTAAATTCCATAATTACAGAGTCACAGCTATAATCACCGTTAATCCTACACAAATATTTCCACTAGTTGTTGATTTTTCAGTAATCTCTTTCTTGTGACTTGCGCATTTAATAAATCCTCAAAATACTCAATTCACACCCAACTACATACACTTTAGGAAATATCACTCTATTTGTAAAATATATTACCAAACATTTGTAATTTAGACTTTTCCCGGCATCTACTACCCAGTAGAATGACTAACTACTATGGCAAAAGTTCTTGTTCACCTTCTTAGGGAATCATGTATCTTTAAAAATCAGGACCCTTTCTAAACTAATTTCCATAAAACTTCAAATTTTAATCTTCCCTGTGAATTTCATACCTACCAAATTGTCACCTCTTTATGTATCACTTGCCTTTACATCTCAATCACCATTCGCAAACCTCAACAAGCAAATGTTAAGGCACTCAAAAACAATAATTTTCTCGTCATGTTTTCTATTCTTGGATCATAAGCAATCAATTTTTAAACTTATACTCCAGCTATAGTTAATTTCAAACATACAATCCATGAACTAATACCTTTTACTCTGCGATGAATTCAGTCTTCTTGAGATAATAGTGCTATCCTACGGTAACTTTACCCTTTTCCTCTAACTCATGACAGATACCCTCTTGCCCATCCTATTCCTGAACACCTTGTCATAAGTGCCAAAAGATTAAGAGTCACAATTTGCATTCTTTTCTGCAACATCTCGAGACATTAAAACACCTAACCTAAATATTATTATATCTCGGGTTCATAGAAATATCAATACAACGTACGGTACAGAAAGTTGAGGATGCTTTATCAGCATCACACGGGTATGAAAAGTATAATAACCATTGATATATATATATATATATATATATATATATATATATAATTTATATACCTTTTAGGTAGCATCTCCTCCTACCATGAGGTTCACAACTCTTACAACATTGTCCAGGTCGTACCACTCACACCGACTTCGGCAGCACCCACCTTTATGAATACACTGACCTGACTGTTGCCGTTGGCCTTAGAAGAGGAGAGCTCATCTACAATTAAGGGGCGCTGCTTTCATCGTATATGCACTAAGGTAACATTGGCCATCAGATTATATTAAAAAAATATTATGAAAATGCAAATTCCTTAGGGTTGTGGTGGCCGATGTGGTAACGTCCTTGACTTGTGATCGCCAAACTGGGGTTCGAGTCCCGCTCAAATTATTAGTTTCTTTGGTCGCTGCAAACTTGTGAGCTAAGGATTGGGGGGGGGGGGGCGGCGCCTATAGGTCTATCTACTGTAGCCATTGCCTAGCCCTCTTTGGTTCTAGCTCAAAGACAATACACGAAAGATGGGAAGCTCAAGCCACAGCCGCATCGGCCGCATACAATTTAGTACCTGGCATGAAATGAAGATGGCGGTAGCATTGCACCTGCCTACATCGTCTGTTTGTTTACAAAGACAATTTATCGTCTGTTTGTTTACTTTTTCACAAAGCGGGGCATTCAATTTCAATCATGAGTGGGCGTAGCCATCATCACCCGGGTGTGGTTTGCAATAGGACGAAAAATGATTTTCCCCATCTGATTTTTCATGCTTTTCCTCAGAATAAAGAAAGGTAATAAAATCATTACATCTGTTACAAAGTACATGATGACTTTTAGAGAAAATGAAGAAATAAAATAGACCAAAGCAAAATTGAATGTCGGTGCAGTATTATTCCGAAATAAATATTTGAAAATATTTACAATACGGTGGACGCCTCAAAGCGGAAAGAAAATATATTTATATGTGATTTTCGACTAGAAAAAAATATGGTATTTTTTTTACTTATGGCCATTAATTGCTTCCAACATAAAATATAGGTTTTTCTGTTGTATTATGATGTGATTTGAATGATTTTGAGATTTATTTCCATCGCAAATGAATATCCTTCCACCACCCCTCCCCCTATAGATAACAATCTGGGGGAACCTCCTTGGGAAGCGGGGTTTTGAGTGAGGGAGACAAAGTAAGTAAAAACAGGGCAAAATGGAGGAAAAAAAACCTAGACTTAACACTCAAACATATAAAAATGGACCGGTATACAGGTATACACTGAATTCGAAATACATAAAAACACTGGAAATGGGAAAACCCCAGCCAAGAATTTTACACGAGAAAATGGCATACAAATGCACTATATGATCAGATATTGCACGTCACATTGTAGTTGTGCACTAACCTAACCTAACCTAACGTTTTTCTGGATTTGTATAAGAACTAGGTTAACTTATTAATGTCCATAACTAAAATAATACCAAAAATATTCTTGCCATTTGAAACCCCAACAACCAACTTACCCTTCCTGGTAGTGTATATCAGTAGCCTAATCATGTCAACAGTAAACCTAACCATATCAGCAGTACCATAACCATGCCAACTGTTACCTAACCATGTCAACAGTAATTTGCAATGGAAATGAAGTTATCTTGCAGAACATATCAAAATCAACTAGAAAAACTATATTTTCTTGTCATTTAGAGGCGTCAATTGTATTTCAAATAAATACCTTAAAGTTATATTTGCATATCTTGAAAATCTCTAGAAATATGAAATAAACATACCAATTCCTATCACTGTCATACAATTCGTGAATATTGGGTCTCCATGCCTTTTCCAGATAGGCTACTCACAGCAACTTTGATATACTGTATATATACTGTAGTTATGTTATATTCTGAGCAGCTTACCCTTGGGTTGTAGTTATAAATGTTTCCCTTAATTTTTTCATTAATAAGCAACTATTTAGCAAACCAAAGTTGTTTCATCAGGAAGGATGGATCTTATGGGAGTATTCATATGGGAGAGCATAAGTAGGTTAGTTAAGTTAGAGTGTTTTACTTTAATTTCAAGTTCACTAACCTTTTAACCTATGAATGAATTTTCCTATATGTATGGATAAAAGCATTCAAAATGAAAAAAAAAAAAAAATACATGCAAACCAGCATATCTGCTCCCACAAGATCCATTCTTACCGTTTCATCTATGTTTCTGCATTATATGCTCATAATTGTTCAATTTTTAAAATGAAATCTTGTAATTGGTACCAACACCCCACATAGTATTCCAAAGTGAATTTACCATTTGGCAGCAAATGTACGCAGTAATACAGTACAGTAGTAATAAATTGGCAAAACGAGTTGTGAAAACCTATGATATTTGCTTGTACTGTACATGATGCAAAAAGAAACATGGTTCAAGTCAATTAGAATAATTGTTTCAAATTTTTTTTAGGAATGTGCATGCTTCTTGCAGAAATGGCATTTTACTAGAAAGTACCAGGCAGAAGTGTTGGTTACATTACCTTCATAAAAGGGTGCCAATTGAGTATGCATTTTTGAGAACTCCCACAATTGGGCTATGAAATTTTAATAAATTGTTATAGATAGGTTCTGACTTGATCAAGAGCTTAATAAATAATCATGAAATATAATAAACTGTATTCATTCTTAGATTTGTCTGACACATATGTATTGTTTTATGTACAGTATATAATATTTTCGGAATAAGTACCTAAATATCAGATATATAATTATTAAGAAATACTGTATATTGTAACTTCCCTTAGACATGGATTTCAACTTCCCTCAAATGACAAATGATGAATTGCCACCCTGCTTCATAATATCTATGTCTATGTATTTGCAGATGCCTACAGTGGATTAGAGTTGTCAATATTAAATGTTTTCTTGATAAAAGTACAAAATATGTAAACAACTGTTGTAGAGTATGCAGTCTTCACTTTTCCTGCAAGAACTATGTGACTCCGGATTCCTCAAGACTCAATAAAAATGCATGTCCAGATCAAAATCTTGCAGGTGTGAATGAATATGTTATTGCTATAATATAAAGATGTTGTTATATACTGTAATTTGTTTTATAATAAATTTTTATAGTACAGTATTATGCACTGAAAATGTTAGTTATACTAGTAACTCTTTCCCACTTTCACAGGTAATCCAAATGATACATCTGCAGCACCAGCAATAACATACAACACTGAGTGCAGTACTGCAACATTTGAAAGCATTTTTGAAAAATCTTGCACAGGTACAGTTCAGTACACATTTCCATTTTTACTTCATTAATATTGCTTTTAAAGGAGTAAAATGTCAGTAGATTATAAAAACCTTGAAGTGTTATGCTGTAATTTGATTAGCATATACAGTATTACTAGTGCCTATTCTAAGTGAAAGTGTTTCATGTGATTTTCTTTAATAATTACTCATTTATTTCAGATTCATGTAACCTTCCTATAAATTGTGACCTAAGTGTCAGACCCAGAGACATTGTGTATGACCTACATGAATTTACAAGAGATTTAGGTATAATCATATAGCTACTTTATCCTGTCATGCATGCATTGTTCTCTGTTAATTTTCTTAATAAATACACTATATTAATGATATTCATAATGATATCCTGATATATAGAGTTAATATTTAAAAGTAAAGCATTTAATCAATATTTTAAATTAAACTTATAATGAATAGTCTCTCTGCAACTGCTTCACCCCAACCATAAGATTTGTTTATACTGAAGAAACTTAACATATAACTATTTGATACATGATTTGCCATTTACTAAAATACAGTAGATTACTTATGAGGTGTGAATGATAATAAAAACTATACATTTTCCTATATGCAATTCCAAGTATTGATAGGTTCCTTATAAATAATTTTTTACTTGAATGAATATACAAGATCTCTTAATATAGTCTGTAAACTTAGTGCTCTTATATGAAAAATAATCTCTGTTTTATTTTACAAATTTTTTTTCAATTTGTTTCCATTTGTAATTCATTGGTGTGCAGTACTGTAATTTCATTATTTGTGTCAAATTTGTGTTTCATGATAGGCCACTTGATATATTTTAGTTGAATTGGGACATTCTTTGGCTGACAAGCCCCCTCAGCTTGTTGGAAATGAATCTGTTCAGGATGCGTCTCCTTTTGGTCCCAGTGTTAGGCTATTGCCTGAAAACAATACAATCAATCACCCATAAGTTCCTGTTGAAGATCTAACAGTGGACGTGCAGATTACTGAATGTACAGAATCTGGTAAGTATCTTTATAGATTTTATAGATAATTTCAAGCAATGACCAGTCAATTACAATACAGCAGACGGCTGGAACTTGTCGTTAATCCGTCCCTATACGTATATATATATATATATATATATATATATATATATATATATATATATATATATATATATATATATATATATATATATATTCAAATAAGCCATATATATTTTTGATACATTAATGTCTGGATTCTCTTAATGACCTCGAGATCAGAGCGCCAGGTGAAATCACACAAAGACAAGAGCTTGTGACCGACCGGGAATCGACTCGGCAAGCTTGTATAGACAGTGACTAAACCACTTGGCATTCTAAAACACCTGAATTCGACAGGTATAAGTACAGAAGAATTGTCATTTGACTTTTATCTTTCTTCGTGGCCAAGTGGTTTAGTCACTGTCTATACAAGCTTGCCGACCAGGGTTCGATTCCCGGCCGGTCACAAGCTCTTGTCTTTGTGTGATTTCGCCTGGGGCTCTGATCTCGAGGTCATTAAGATAATCCAGACATTAATGTATCAAAAATATATATGGCTTATTTGAATATGAAAAACACGTCTAAATGTGCAAAATTTATCATATATATATATATAATATATATATATATAATATATATATATATATATATATATATATATATATATATATACAGTATATGTTTTTAATTGAATATGTGTTTTTCAGATAGTAAATCTGATATGAAGCAACCTCGGATTAGAACAAATCATGATAAATCTAATAAAAAATGGAAAGCAAGATGTAACAGATTGCTCACTAAAGTTCAACGTTTGAAAAAATGATTGCACAAAATGTAAATTGCCCTCATCAGTTATCCGAAACGTATCAAAATATTTGAAAGGTTATGGATTAGAGTTTTTCAAATCACAAATACTGTTGAGTTCTGTAAAGACTAGGGGCCAACGATACTCCCTGGCCCAGCGCTGTCTTGGTCTAAGTTTATACTTTAGAAATTCTAAAATGTACCGTTTCCTATCACAAATATTTACTTTGCCTACACCACGCAGGATAAGGAACTGGATTCAGACTCTGAAATTAAACAGTAGGTGGAATGAATCCTTATTCAGATTATGGAAAGAGAAAGCAAAAGCAATGACACAACAAGAAAGGGTATGTGGTGTTGTTTTTTATGCCATTTCCATCAAAGAATTCATTAATTATGATGTCCATCGTGACAAGTTTCACGGTTTGGAAGATCTGGGAGAATATGGAAGCTCAAACAAACCATAGGTTATTTTCTTTTCCATAAGAGCATAAAACCAGATGTATTGAAAACAATGGTCGCTGACTGTTTAATGAAATTACAAATGACAGGACCGAGCCCAAAATTTGTTATTGCTGATCAGGATGCAACAAGCAGGAGTGTCTTTTCAAAACTCAATTTTTCACTGGCTTCACCGTTTACAGTTGTAAATGATGAAAAGATATATTTCTTTTATGATCCTCCTAACTTGTTAAAGAGCACCAGGAACAACCTTATCAAAAAGGGATTTCTAGTAAATGAAAAAAGTATTTAATGGAAATATATTGAAAATTTCTATGAAAGGGACAGAAGAATGTCATTTAAATAATCTCCAAAGCTAACTGATAGACATATATATTGTAATTCCTTTGAGAAAATGAGGGTATGTTGAGCTGCAGAAGTTTTGAGTCACACTGTGGCTGCTGGAATAAATACATATTCTGAATTAGGTGCTCTACCAGAAGATGCAAAGTATACAGCACATTTCTTGAGTGAAATTAATAGTTTATTTGACATTTTCAATTGTAATCAAATCAGTCATTACAAGAGCAAAAGATGCGCATTCAGTTCAGCTAATGGTCAGTTAGAAAATTTTAAACATTCAGAACTATGGTCGAGTTCGTTAAAAGTATCTGGAAAGAGCACATTTATTCCATGTATTGCAGGATTGCAACTCAACGTTAAAAGTTTACAACATTTGTGGCATGATTTAAATAATCATTATAATTTCAAGTATTTGCTGACAAACAGATTAAACCAGGATGCATTAGAAAACTTTTTTAGTAGTGTAAGGAATGCAGGGGGGAACAATGCTACACCAATAGCGAAACAGTTTGTGAAAATACTCAATGGCATCATTTCAAATAATATTATGCTAAATTCTGTGAAAGGTAATTGTACAAGTGATGCAAATACAATAATGAACATCTTGAAAGGAAATCAAAATGATAATTTGCACATTGCATTACAGGAAGATTTGGAGAACTCCTTTGCACAAGAAAAAGTTATGGACACACAATCAGATCCTCTTGCAGATTTGTTTTCCTCTTTTAATCCTGATGAATTTACACCAGCCGATGAGCCAAGAGAAATTTCACCCATGGAAGAAAAGGATGAAAGCACTTCTGTGGGGAAACATGAAGCCATTTCTGCATATTTTTCACTGTTTGATCCCAACAGTCAGAATGATTAGTCATTTATTGACTATACTTCTACTAAAATTAAGGAAAATGTAGTAACATATGTATCAGGTTACATATGTAAAAAATTAAAGAGTCACATATGTCCCAAATGTAACTCATATACAGAAGACAGGGTACATAATACACCAGTAAGATCAGATCAGATATTTTTATGTCACAAGGACTCTGAATCAATTAGGTATTTGAAATATGCAAGTAATCATATTATACTATTTGTTACTGCAATTGAAGATATATTTGAAGAATTTATAGACAGCTCATTTCATAAAGCAGATATTAAAGCAAACTTAACTAATATTATAAAAAGTAAAAATATAAATACTGGTATATGTGAGGTTGCTGAGAACTTCATTATAGAATATTATATAAAAATGCGACTACATTATTTTGCCAAATTTTACAATCAAACTTTGATAAAAAAGAGAAAAGATAATAATGACAATAATGTAAGAAAAAAATGAGAAAGGTAATTAAAGTGACTCATCAGTAAAATAATGTCTATATTTTTTTCAGGCTTTTAGGCCACTTCCCGACTTTGACATTAACAAAATGTACCGTATGTATTTATTCAGTTTTCATTGATTTAAAATGAAAGATTACTTATGCATGTACTGTATTTATTTTGTTTTTGCATTCCTATGTTTTTTCCTGTTGCATGATAGCATCCTTTCAATATATTATGTTTATCAACTTCATTATACTGTACTGTAATATTTCTCTAAGTTTTGTAATTTTTTACTTAATTTGATATACAGTATTGGCATGCTTACATTTTTTATTACTAACCATGACAGTTTTTTGTTGATGATATCCTTTTTTTTTTTTTTTTTTTTGGAGCATGTTACGCTTGTTGTTTTTTTTCTTTTGTAGTTTTGAAATCTAATTGTTTTGGTTGAATGATTTCTCTGTGGTTTGTTTCCTATTTGATTTGTGATTTCAATTTTTATTTGCTTTTTATGAAAATTAATTTAACCTAGATTTTTGCTTATACAGTATTCTGTAAAATACAGCATTGCATTTGTTATAAAAGGGTACCTTACTTTTACTACTTTGTTGTTGTACTTTTCTTAGTTTTAGTAACAAATATTGCTTAACTTTTGCCTAATCAGCATGCAAGTTGAGTCTGCTCTTTCCTTTTGATTTCATATTATTGTTTTTGATTATCCCATGCTTTGTTTGCTATTCAAATTCTGATATATGCATGTTTTGTTTGCATGACTTGTATGACTATTGCCTGCAAATGAGGCATGTGCCATTTCTTTTACTTTGTTTATGTTCTTTGCAAGAAAATTTGTGTACAGTCGCTTAGGTATGTACAGTATGCAATCAAAAGCACAACCCCAAAAAATGAAAAATAATTACTGTATACTATATTTGTGAAATAATAAGATGATATGAGAATAAGTTTGTTTCATTCTAACTGCCCTCTCAATTTTAGATAAAGATACTTAGCAATTAATGTTACATTAACTGAAGGATTTTATTTAATGATTCAGAAATGCCTAATATATAAGTCATAAGCTATGATAGAGCCCTATAATCATGTTAACAAGCAATATTAATCGATTTAGTATTCAATAATTTATAAAGAGAAGTTTATTGCAGCATAAGAATTAATTTCAACATTTTTATTAAAAATAAGCCACGCTACGCCGCAGCCGAGTTTTAGTTGAGGGCATGATCAATAGATGGCGCGCATTCTGACGGGTTGGATGATGGTTTTTTTTAATGCTATTTATAGTCAGTTTCCCATCTTTCGTGTATTGTCTTTGGTTCTAGCTTGGGTGGAGAGGTGGCTTGGGCAATGATCATAGGTATATATGGTCAGTCTCTAGGACATTGTCCTGCGTGATAGGGCAATGTCACTGGCCCTTGCCTTTGCCATTCATGAGCGGCCTTTAAGCCTTTAAAGAATCCTATTCAAAACGTCAATCATCAAATAACATTGTTATACAATGGAGTTCAGACCTATCTGATTCTTCTACTCGACAACAAGAACCAGCAGTTGTCCGTCTACAGTACATAATGCAAATTTGAAGAAAACTAATTTGAGAATTGAAATTACCTTCTAAATTCCTCAATACACCTGTCGCTATCGTTATCTCATGAAAGTCTTGCATTTTGTCCTGGGAAAGTATGAATATTTTTGGTTTTCGGTAACAATGATTAAAGCCTGGAGTAGAGACTGTAACTCCTATTAATTATCAAGTACCAGAGAAGAAAGAATAACTGAGACAGTTTGTATAAAAAATCCTGTACTGGATGACAGAAAAATAGCAAACGATCAAAATCAATGCAGGGAGACGAGAGATTTGATCGAAATATCCAACAATGGGTAGGATACTGAAGACATTCGCCATTATTATTATCAATGGCGGAGTGGCACTTTTTATTCTAGGTATGAAAATAAATAGGAGGCAAGGACTAGGAAATAAAATTATTGAATTACTGGTAAATATAATTCTGATTACCTGAATGAGAATTGACTGAAAGGTAGCACTGAAAAATACACTTATAAAAAGAACCACGTTGAGGTACATGAATAGTAATTGGACAGAGCCACAAGCAATGCTCAAGAGTATTAGGTAAAAGGTTGTATAGCACAAGCAAATTTCAACAATGTAACAGTAAGCAAAACCTAAGGGACAGTTGTGAACAATAACGCCATTAAAATTAATAATATTGTCAGGGAGATACGTCAGTTCCTGTCACATTCAATAACAGATAAAATTGTCCAGTAGGTAGATTATTATTATTATTATTATTATTATTATTATTATTATTATTATTATTATTATTATTATTATTATTATTATTATCACCAAGCTTAAAGTTTCGATATCATCAAACCATAACCTTACACACAAAACACCCGCAACCCAAGACGCTCTTGAATTACACAGCAAAATCATGGCTGGGGGAGAGAGAGAGAGAGAGAGAGAGAGAGAGAGAGAGAGAGAGAGAGAGAGAGAGAGAGAGAGAGAGAGAGAGAGAGAGCGGGGGGGGGGGGGCGCTGATAAAGCGATAACCCTATGTCATATGTATACAATTTTAATACGATAATTCAAACACATTAACGCAATTATGCTTATCAAGTCCTTAACATATCATCCCAGTATGTTGTAAAACGGCATCAAGTGTTTCCCTCCCCGATTTGGTAAGTGTTTTCCAATATCGCTACAATTATCAACTTTATCAGTGGTATGAAAATACAGGCCTCATTAAGGGCCATAAAAATTATCATGGGGTTTTCATTGGTGTGGAAAACTTATCAAGGCTGTAAAAATAAATACTCCCAATTAATAAGATTTCCTTATTATGAACGTTTCATGATGGAAAGTTATCACATAAATATTTCATATTTTTGCTGTAAATTAGGTTACATATAGCAATAATACTTGAAACGTTTCCAAAACCTATATACAATTAATACATAAGGAAGAGAGTCGTTCTAATTTTTATAAAATTACTTTTACTGTTACTAATGGCAATCTCCAAGACATACAATGGACATTAAAGTTGAAAAAATGATATACAGCACATAATGAAATGCTACCTTAAGTTCTATTGTATACAAGTGCCATAAATTGACAATAACAAAGATAAAAAAAGATAATAAAAACTCAAAAGAATACTATGATAAAACAATGAAATCATAAAAGAACGGTCATAAATGGTAACTTACTGTATTCGGTTAAGTACGGGAGTATAATTAAATACACAATTGAGCAAGAGTGTATGCCTATAAAATATAATGCACAACACTAATGAGAAAGAATAAAATTCAAGGCCTGATAAAATATACAAAAATACAGATAAAGGTAATAAAAACCACAAGAACAGGGCTGTATAAAGAGCCTTCTTTATCACTGAATACTGAAAACCTCGCCACAATATTACAAATCACAGCTAAATTTCAAGCGATCATCGGGTAATCTACAGTGACATTATGATGCCTTCCGAAGCAATCTCATTTTCTCATTCCATTTCCAGGTCACTCTCTCTCTCTCTCTCTCTCTCTCTCTCTCTCTCTCTCTCTCTCTCTCTCTCTCTCTCTCTCTCTCTCTCTGCGTCATAACAACCACAATCGATCCTTACAACCTTTGACTTTCGTATTGAATTTCAGGTTTGGACCCCATCTCTCTCTCTCTCTCTCTCTCTCTCTCTCTCTCTCTCTCTCTCTCTCTCTCTCTCTCTCTCTCTCTCTCTGTCCAGTTTATTTATTACTCATGAAAAAAGCATACACAAGGCTGACTTGTAGTAGGAATAGTTTATTTCTTTAATGTCAATTTCTTTACATAACTATTATCATTTCATTCAATTATTTACTACTCTATCCATATTAAAGTAGGAGCGATGTGAAGAAAAAGGATTGGATTCTTCATCGTGATAAATTTCATATAATTACTTTTTTATCAGCTTCTGCAGAGAGAGAGAGAGAGAGAGAGAGAGAGAGAGAGAGAGAGAGAGAGAGAGAGAGAGAGAGAGAGAGATAAAACTCTGACAAATATTTATTTAGTAAAGAGTTTTTTAAGGAAAGTTCTTTAACTACAGCTTCAACAAAGAAAATGCGGTCGCTATATACAATTAAAATAAATATAAGGATGACTCATATCTCCATTCAGTTGGCTTTAACTTATTCACGTGAAAAAAACAACTTAGAATTGAACTTAATGGTACAAGAAACAAAGTAACCTTTCACGGGGACAAATTTCAAGACAGGCTCTTCAGTAGAAAACCAAGAATTCTCGTACATTACAATACATTGATTCTGATGGAAATTCCATTACCATTAAACGCATAATAAAAGATCTAGGAATAAGAATCTCCGATTATACTACGTCTTCTATCAAATTTGATAGAATCATAGTATACATGTTGTAAATACTGTAGTGAGGGGGGATACTGAGAAAATTTTCAAAACGATATACCATTTCGTGCACACTTTGTGTGACATTTATGAGACGAATAATATATATATATATATATATATATGTATATATACATATGTATATATACATATATATATATATATACATATATATATATGTATATATATATATATATGTATATATATATATATATATATATATATATATATATATATATATATATATATATATATATATATATACACACACACACTACTGGTCATCAGTATGATCCCAGCGCCCAACAGTCTATGGGCATAAAGACCAGTCGTGTTACCCAATTTCTTTAAAAAAAAAAAAAAAAAAAAAAAAAGGCTAGCATTTTGCATGACCTCCCCAACAGTGATAAGATGACGGTAGGGAAATTTAGTACTGCTATTATCCTTATTATTATTCTATGCGACTACAAAATCAATGTGGACATGGTTCAAATCTTGTAAAACCCATTAAATTCGAATGCCCTCCGACGACACCACAATCCCAGAACTGGTGTCAAAGGCTCTCTTCCTCACCCAACTTTGTATCATAACACAACTGAAATTGCGAGCGTTTCGTCTAATTCATGAATTAGAAAGATGACCTATTTGAGAGAAAGCTGGACAAATTCCATTACACCAATACATGTATACATGTAATACACGCACATATACATACATATACAGATAAAAAAAACACACACACACACACACATATATATATATATATACATATATATATATATATATATATATATATATATATTTACACACAAATATATATATACATATATTTATATATATATATATATATATATATATATATATATATATATATATATACATATATATCTATCTATCTATCTATCTCTCTCTCTATCTATCTATATATATGTATATATATGTATGTATATATATATATATATATATATATATGTATATATATATATATATATATATATATATATATATATACATAAATGAGTATATTGAGTTACAAATAGTTATTATTATCAAGTTAACTTAGTCTTGGGAAGGAATACCCAAAGGCAATCCTTTTTAAGGGACAGACTATGTACCTATTTCTCAGAATTAAAACAGAATTAAACAGTAGATATTTATGACTGGATTATTGTGTTAGTGGTAAAGCTATCATAATTAACCTGTGATCGTTGTCATACCCATTTTAACGGTAGAAATCATTCCTTTTCCTCTCCTGATTGATAACAACGCTTAGTTTTGCCTTGAGTATTTCAACATCTCTTAATAATATGCATTATGTCTTGCCATATAAAAGAGGTTCCTACAATAAATATATATGGGACAAAAATAACATTGTTAAAGAACCAGATTACATCTATAACAACGGCAGATACTATTAAAAAAAAAAAATATTCCTGTAATCGTCTTAGGTGTATTCGAGTAAAACTATCTAATTTTCTATTTCATCATGATAAAAGTAAAATGACCAAGCTTAACTAGTTTCAAATGAGAGTAAGTCATATGGCTGCGAACAAGTATGAATTCAAAATAATCCTTCGGAAGAGTTAAATTCGAACAGATTTGGGTCACTTCTGGTTTGCAGGTTAGAAGCAAAACGTTCATCACAAGACTTTCTCCTCTTTACCATAGTGAAGTACGGCAAAAGGTAAAAAAAAAAAAAGAAGCAACAAATCCTTAATTTTCTAATCATAATTTGTGAGTAAATGAGCCTAGCAAATCAGTCTTCGTGTCTTTGTATAATCCAAACTCAAACATTAACAAGGTTTAAATATTCCTAATTATATATCATAATTACACGAGGGTGAAAAAATATATCCTGTCATAATTTTCACATTTATATCAATAGTAAAAGACGTATTTATATCAACATCAAGACCTCAAATATATAAAAATGTAAATATTCACACATTCAAATAACGTCGAACACTGATAAGAGAAAAATTACATTTGGAAACGACGTGAAAAGAGAGCACTAACTTACGTCATTGAGAAGAATTCTACAGCTAAAAATGGAAGATAGAAGTCCAAATGATACCAGAGAAGAAGGTGGTTTTGAGTCTAACAATAGCAGCAGAAACTCATCAGAAACAAAGTTTACCGAGTAAAAATATCAGGACAAATTAAGAGGAAGGGTGGAAACCTGAAGCTAAAGTGAGCATTTTAGAAGTTGGAGTCTCGGATGGTAAACAAGATATTTTTTTTTTTTAATATACGGGTGACTTTAATAGTTTTCAGTATTTCTATAAACTCAAAATCATAGTCATTATTCCCGAATGAAAAATGACTGGTCATGATACTGAGACGTTCCTCAGGACTTTGTCCTCTTTCACCTTTTAAAATAATTAGTTAATTCAACGTATTGGTATTATCCTTGTCAGCTCGAGGATAAGACTACACATGGTTAGCCTTAGCTCTCTTGCTTTCCTGATCATTAATATCTAATAAGTATATATCAATTTTATGAACAAATAATTTTCGACACATACCTGCAACTTCTTGTTTTTTCCCTTTCATATTTGTCTAAGAAGTTCTCTGATTTACATATTCGTGTATTTATGGTTATACTGATAACCATACTCTTTGTTTTATATTCTTTTAAGGAATAATAAAGAAATGCAATAAAATGACAATTGAAGATATGAAATCCAATCAAATATAAGCAAATTGCTTTTAATATAACAATGGAACTTATTCAGTTGAAAAACTCATATGTTCTACGTTCAAGTTTACGATAAAATCTACGAATCAACGACAAAGGAAATATACACTGATCGTGGTAAGAGCAGTATCGTGAGGGAACTGTCTTCCATATACTATTTACGGAAATAAAAGCAAAAAATTATGTAAAATATACAAAAGAATTTATTATTTAAATTTCATCCATTTTTTAAATATTTTAATTTCCTATCTCGAATAAATAGAAAAAGTCACAAGGTCCTCTTGGTCCAACAACCCCCAGGCCTCTTCATCTTCAGTTTCTGCTTCTCTTGACTTGCGACAGCAAGAAGGAACTAATTATACATGAAACAAGTGTCTCCCTCCTCCATGAATTCACATAACTCTTTCTTCCACGCGTATAACAAAAATAACGATAAGCTAAGTATACTAATCATTGCTATATATATATACATATATATATATACAGTATATATATATATATATATATATATATATATATATATATATATATATATATATATGTGTGTGTGTGTGTGTGTGTGTGTGTGTGTGTGTGCAATTCTCTTGAAGGAGATATATAATAAAGTTAAAAGATGAACAATCCTAAAAGCATAAACAGACAAGACTGCAAGTTCATAAGTGAATATAAAATACAATTACTATCAAATTATAAGAAGCCTTACACCACCTATTACTGGTTCCTTACCTCTAGAAGTGATGGGAGCGTGCTCCTGTTGTACGTCTTGAGCATGCCGTTCGTAGCGTGCAGTTGCTGGACGTATGCGTTGTGGGCATCGAAGTAAGCAGCTAGCGAGGCGTTAGTCTGGGTGCGGTAGTGGGCCAGGTAGGCATCGGCGTAGTCCCGACGGCACTGTAAAAAGACAAAGTTATGACAATATAAAAAGCATCATTTAAGGTTTAACTTAGTAGCAATTGCTTACAATACTGTTCGATAAAACACCTCTCAGGTCTCACCCTCAAAATTAATTAAATCACCATTATGTGACAGATCGATTCTCCTAACCATCAAAATTTGGCATTCCATTTTCATTATGCCCCTGAAGCCTATGATATTTCATATTCTATCATCTTGATTTCACTGACGTAATTTTAAAGAACTCGGCCAACACTGCCAGCATGAGAGAGAGAGAGAGAGAGAGAGAGAGAGAGAGAGAGAGAGAGAGAGAGAGAGAGAGAGAGAGAGAAATTACCAGCCAGAGCTACTCATGCCATGGGTTCAAATCAAGCTTTGATTTTTACATACGAGCTGCTATGGAGCAAGAACTGTGTTGGCACCTTTTTCCCCCCAGAAATCCACAAAAACATCCCTAACAAGGTCAAACACAGATAATCAACCTCATCAAACACAACAACATCATTTGCGTTTCGTGTAAACGCAGCAGCCTGGCTGTGTTGTTGTGCAACATGTCGAACACATCAAATCTTGCATTTTACCTTTCTAATTATGGCTTAATACCACAAAAGATTTCCATTATGATAATAAATATAACTACGATTAAGCAAGTTTTCCTGTGAATCACTCGCGTAATACCAAATTTTATATATCAGATAATTAGTTTCTGTAACTAGGTCTTTTTGCCCCTTTAGGTTAAAACACTCGCTTATTTGTGTTATTTATTTTCGTATTGAAATAAATTACGTCAGTAACATACATGTACAGTAGGCTATACTTACACGCATGCACTTAATATAAACAAAGATATATATACACACATACATTATATATATATATATATATATATATATATATATATATATATATATATATATATATATATATATATTACCAACAATGAGTTAAAGATTTTTTTGTCTTGGGTGCTTTTTATTAATTGTCTAATTTTTCAGCATTTCACGACTCCTCTCATTTGTATCCTATTACACTGAGTTCAGCATGGTTCTGATTGTTTGAAAACTGCCAATTTGAGCATAATGGAAATACTCACAAGTGTACATTTGAGGTCTCTGTTTTCTGGTTCAATTCAAGTCAACAAAAGCCAAAATGAAGGTGTTCATTTCTTTGCTTGTTTATTTTTTCTTTTTCGCATTTGTAGAGCTGTGAGGTGTCATTTGGAACCCATGGATGTGGCTAGAGTAATTCAGCTCCAAGAGGATAGTGTACGGCAGGTTGAAGAACTTGAGGTGGCCAGAAGATTTACTGTAAGCCAGAGGGTGGTGTCCCGTATGTGGCAACGCTATCAGCAGACCGACCTGTATCATGACAGATCCCATTCAGGATGTTCCCGTGCTCTACCTGATCACCAGGATCAGTATTTGAGGATCTCTGCTCGACGAAACTGCTTGAATTCGGCCAGAACTCTACAAAACAGTCTCCAGAATACCGCTGGTGTTCGTGTTAGTGTCAAAACTATAAGGAACAGACTGCATACGACGGCCTGAATGCAAGATGCCCAGATGTTGCCCCTCGACTGACCCCCAGTTATCATCAGACAAGGCTGGCCTTTTGTCGTGCATATGTGGACTGGAACATCCAGGCCTAGTCTTGTGTACTCTTCTCTGATGAGTCTAGATATTGTGTTTCCATGAACGACAGATGCCAGAGAGTAGATGGCCAGTAGGCAACGTTTCGCCGATTTTGTCATTGTTGATCAAGACAATTTCAGTGATCTCTCGGTTATGGTTTGGGCAGGGATCAGTGTTGGGGGTAGCACAGGCCTTCATGTGTTCCAGCAGGGGACAATTATTGCCAGAAAATAGCGTAATATGCATTATCCTTCCTATTGTCCATGCATATGCTGGTACTTTGGGTCATGATTTCTTGCCTATGGACAACGCACCAATCCATCTCCCAAGGCTGGTGTAAGAATGCCTGGCCACATAAGATATCCGTCGATTGGACTGGCCAGATTCCTTAGCAGATCTCAACCTTATTAAGCATCTATGGGAGCAGCTTGGGAGAGCGGTTCCGTCTTGTCAACATCCCACAGCCAACGCCCAGCAGCTCAGAGACGACATCACACAGGGGTGGTAAAGATTGGAACAGGCAGCCATAGACCACTTTTTTGCAAGCATGCCAAGAAAGTGTCATGCTTGTATTCAGGCCAGAGGAGGTCACACGAGGTACCGAAATGGACTGAATTAGGATGAAACGTGTGTTATGCGACTTTTCCTGAGTGGATATTTTGTTCTAATAAAAATGTATTTTGATGTAAGTTCATTTGTATATAAAACTGTGCCTGGTATTTAAAAAAAAATGTTTCAATTCAATTGGTAAAGCGCTGCGCAAAAAATCCCTACTTGAAAAAGCAGCCCAAAAATTACAAAAAAATACCTAATTTTTTGTTTGTACTCTATACACACACACACACACACACACACACACATATATATATATATATATATATATATATATATATATATATATATATATATATATATAGTGAATAGATGAATGTTATATACGACCACTTCAAGATATCTATACAGGAAGTACAGAAATCCTAAAACTACACAAAGATAGTGAGAAAATTCCAGTAGAAAAAGGAGTTAGACAAGGCCCCATCTCTCCTAAATTATTCATAGCATGCCTAGAAGCTTTTTAAAATTTAGATTGGGAAAATGTAGAAATTAATATTAATGGGGGAATACCTTGACAACTTAGATTTGCAGATAATGCACGTGTGTTTAGTGACTTATGGGAGGATTTGTAAAATATGTTAGATTTGAATAGATAAAGCAGAAATATAAAAATGCCACTGAATATAATTAAAACTAAGATAATGTTCTATGAAAATGCAGAAAATAACAAATAAGCATTATTCAAGAACCTCTAGAGTCTATAAAAGAAGCAGGGAAAGGAAGAGAAGACGATGGATTGATGAGCTAAGAAAATTTAAGTGTATAGCCTGGCATAGAAGAAACATAAACAGTAGTGGAAAGGTATGCCAAAGGCTTTTGTCCTATAGTGGACTAGTTATTGCTGCTGGTATATATATATATATATATATATATATATATATATATATATATATATATATATATATATATATATATGTCTGTATGTATGTATGTATATATCAGCCGTTGCTAGTTCACTACAGGACAAAAGCTTCAGACATAAATACATGTTTCTACTTATTTCTTAAAAAGGACAATATAAGATATATGGAAAACGAAATAAATGGCTTAATTAATTTTCCCTTTATCTATATACATCGGTCATCGTCTCGACGGAAACTGTAATAGGTGTACCGTATAGATAAAAGACCTTATATAAAGGGAACGCAATCTGCAGGGGAAACTGTTATCCGAATTAGGTCTCGTCCGGGTGCGTTCCTTTTGTTTTTCCGTGTAGACTACTACTATTTAATTCATTCTATTTTAATCAAAGCTATGAATTCAGGGAGTGGCTATGGTGTAAGAATTGCTCATAGAATTATTAATGAAATCCCTACGGGGGCAAAGAAGAAGAGGCCTATGCCCATCAAAAATAGAGATGGATCTGTTATAACAACAGTAGACGAAGAAAGGCAACGTTGGATGGAACACTTTAGTGAGGTCATGAATAGGAGGTATGTAGGGAGTATTTTGATTGAAATATCCGAAGTTAGGAAGATCTTGATGTGCCCATGAATTAATTCAGTATGTTTGAAGTCGAAGCTATTCTTAAAAAAACTCAAGAAATGGAATGCTCCTGGATACAATGAATTAGCTGCTGAGATGATATTGGCCGAAAATGAAGTGACTCCCAGAATAATTACAAGATTATTTTGTAGACTGTGGCGTGAAGACGCAAAACCCGATGAGTGGGAGCTAGGAGTGTTGGTGCAAATGGCAAAAAAGGAGACCTGACTGATTACAATAATTACAGAGGCATCACACTTATGTCAGTTGTTATTAAATTATATAGTATCCTTATTCTAAAGTGTCTGGAGAAAAATATTGATGAAAAGCTGAGAGATGAAGAAGCAAGATTTAGAAGTAGAAGTTGTATTAACAATATTTCCATTTCAAGATATATTGTACAGCAATGTGTAGAATATAGAAATCCACTTTTGATAGCATTTGTGGACTATAAAAAAGCCTTTGATAATGTGGACCGGCCAATTTTGTGGAGAGTCCTGGGTTATTATGGGGTTCCTCATAAATAAGTAAACAGGGTCTTTATAATTAGTTTAGTGAAGGATTGAAAAAAGCATATCAGACAATGGCTAGGTTAAGTAAACTTTGGAAATCAAATCGCCTGAAATATAAAAATCTCACTATATATCAGTTTAGTGAGATCGGTGTTACTATATGGACGTGAGTCATGATATGACAATGAAACAATCTCCAATAAATTTAGTAGATTTGAGAACAAAGCCCACAGAAGGATATTGGGAGTTGAATGGCAAGACATAATTAGAAATGAAACTATAAGAGATTACTCGAGCGCTATATGTGGATGAGATAATGGTGAGGGGTAGATAGAGATGGTTTGGGCATGCTCTTCGCACTCTCCAAGAGAGATTAGTTCACCAAACGTTTAGCTGAGCTAAACAAGATACTAGAAGAGTTGGAAGACCAGGCCTACATGGCTGAAGACTATGAAGCGTGAAGTAGGAGATGATGAATGGAGAAGTATTTCATTAAAAGCTCAAATTAGAGACGACTAGCGAAATCTAACCGAGGCCCTTTGCGTCAATAGGCATAGGAGATGATGATGTAAACTTGATTAAATTTGTTCATAAGCATAGCAAGTGCAAAGTTATGGTAGTGAAGTCTTATCAAATAGATTTCCAACGAACAGCGGTGTACTCAAAGCGAATGTATTAATACCTGTGTTGTTTATCCTACACGTGGATTTTGTAATGCATAGAACAGTTGAGGATGGTGGAGAAGGATTTGACTGGTTATGTTTTGGGAAATTAGCTGACTTGGAGTATACTGATGAGGCTGTCCTTATTAGTATAACACCACAGTGTTTGCAATACTTGCTTACCAGAATGCATGAAATATCACATGAGGTTGGGCTCAAGATAGTTAAAAAAAAAAAAAAAACAGATGATGAGAACGGAATATGCAATGGAAGATGAAAAATTATTGGAAGGAGAAAGGATTAATGAGGTAGAATCATTCAAATATTTATGAACTAAGATCTCTAATACAAGGTCCTTAGAATTGGAGTCTAATGAAAGATTGAAAAAAGCAAATCAGGCAATGGCTGGGTTAAGTAAAAGTTGGAAATCAAATCGCCTGAAATTACACATATAAATCAGACTACATATCAGTTTAGTGATGTAGGTGTTACAGTATGTACATGAATCATCGTATGACAATGAAGCAATATCCAACAGATTTAGTAGATTTTAGAACAAAACCCTTAGAAGAATATTGGGAGTTAAAGGGCAGGACAGGATTAGAAATGAAACTATAAGAGAGATTACTCAGGTAACATATGTGGATGAGATCATGGAGAGGGGTAGATGGAGATGGTTTGGGCAAGCTCTCTGCACTCCCCAAGAGAGATTAGTTTACTAAACTTTTAACTGGGCCCCACAAGGCACTAGAAGAGTTGGGAGATCCAAGCCTACATGGCTGAGAACTATGAGGTGTGAAGTAAATGATGAAGGGAGAAGTATTGATTTAAAGGCTCAAGATAGAGACGATTGATGGAATCTAACCAAGGCCCTTTGTGTCAATAGGCGTCGGTGGAGATAGTGAGGATTATAAAGAAACCTTTTCTTTTCCTCATTTGTCTATTACCTCTTGTAAACTCCTACTTTCATTTTCCCCCGATGTTCAGTATGTTAGTCGAAATATGGTGGCTTACGCATTTCTCTAGGATTCTTTTAAGGGTATTTTTAAGAATTATATGTATACTCGGTATATATATATATATATATATATATATATATATATATATATATATATATATATGTATACTAGGTATATATATATATATATATATATATATATATATATATATATACACATATATATACACAAATATATAAAACCATTGACCATGTCTCCTTACAGGAAGTGACCCTAAGAATAAGACGACCAATGCCAAGATCATTTATGTGATATTACATAACCAATTAAGCACATCAGATTACACTCACGTGCACTGTCGTATTTACACATTTTACATACATTGACAGTATTTTCCTTTCCAACAGTAATACTTAAATAATTAATTAGATATTTTTACTTCGCCTTTACTGATGCTCTACCCCATCCCAAGTAATCTTTATGCTCCCAACAAGACGATTAAACCCATATTCACAAAGCACTGTAGTTAGGATTTGGTCGGTAAGGTAATTGGGCTATTCTCTCATACCATTGGTGTCAGTTTCTTTTGAGAACAGTGTTTGATCATTAACAAATGATAATGATAATAATGATGTTGACTTACTCACAAGACCTTACAAGGAATTTAGAATTCATTATATGCAATATCAAATAATTGCTGTCAGTTTAAATAATTTGAAAACAATTTGAAACAATTTTATTTGATATCGTGTATTTAAGAGGGACTTTTCCCAGAAGTAAAATTTTACACAACAATGGTTCCCAGTACTTTGAAGCCTATATTTTCAGGTTTTAATATAAAAAAATAAAAGAAACCATATTTAGCACTTATTTTGACACTTTAATGTACATATGCGCTGCATGTGTGAGTTCCCCAGTTTGAAATAAATAAAAAAATTTTGGTACATGTAGTTTAGCCAGCCTTCTATTACATTCTCTCTGTTCTGTAAGCATAACCAAACCATAAAAAATTGTGAAAGGGATGTGTAATCTATAATTCCCAATATACATAAATAACTATTTTTCGTCTATCCACTCTTTTTTAACATTTTTTTCCTCTCTATCTCTTGCATGATATATATATATATATATATATATATATATATATATATATATATATATATATATATATATATATATACATACATACATACATACATACATACATACATATATATATATATATATATATATACATATATATATATGTATATATATATATATATATATATATATATATATATATATATATATATATATATATAAGCTTATAAATATTTGTAAATACCATAAGGAAGATGTTCTCCAGGCAAAAGTAAAATCAAATTATAAAAAGATTTGAGTGAGATGTAGGTAATAAGAAGGCCAACAAATAAGTCAAGTCAACCGATATTAATGACAATACTGTAACGATTATAATCCAATGTGCTGTCTGTATAGAAGGGAAGATTGTATCAAAACTTGATTTCATTCAGAAAAGTTCTCTTGAAGTTATATACTGTTGTAACTGCACATTAACACTTCAAACATTATTTTCCGAAAGAAAAATATTTTGGGAATTCCAGAGGCATCACATCCCACGATTTTTAACAAATTGATTTAATCCAAAAAGTATTACCGTATACTCAAGATTATCTTTATTGAATAACTGTGCTTAAGTACTCCATACTGAATGTTAATATAATTTTTCTAATATTACAAAAGAAGTTATATATATATATATATATATATATATATATATATATATATATATATATATATATATTATATATATAATATATATATATAATATATATATATATATATATATACACATATATATATTATTCAAACTGTAGTGCCAAAATGTTTTAGCTTTAATAAGATTGATTTTGTACAAAAAGATGCTTTTTGAATAAAGAAAATCTGACAAAAATTGTGGTATGAAGTATTTGGAATTATAATGGGCTATTAAGGGATAAAATGCCCCCTTAAAGATTCATGAAAGATAATATACTAAATCTATCTTTTATTAATTGGAAAATTAATAAAATACCCGTGGTTACGTAAGCTTTACCAAACTATTCCCCAGGAGAGAGAGAGAGAGAGAGAGAGAGAGAGAGAGAGAGAGAGAGAGAAGAGAGTGTGTGTACCAGTATGGTAGAACGTGACTTTTATCAATAACAAACAGTCCCTCCTAAATTAGGAGTCCAATTATCAATTATCACGATATGGCAACTATTATATTTATGAATCTATATTAATACCACTATCAAGGTTGAAAAAAAAATATTTCACTCAAATTAAAAAAATTAAAGTATTACTATAGTAGCGTACTCAATTGTACACACCAACACTGGTTCCAACCATCCAAACAGTATTTTTTTTTTTTTATTAATGTCGTTAAGGAACACAAAATAATACATGGTCGACAAATTCTTCTCTTCTCGTT